>NC_057800.1:741414870-741746562 GCF_018294505.1 Triticum aestivum
GACCTCCTTGACATTTCCTAAATTTCTTATTATCTCCGTGACACAAGGGACCAAGACATATATTATATGTTTGCTAAGAAATCTCTTTGTGGAAGTCCCAATATTTTTATTATGAAGATATTGCAGGAGATATTTGTGCTCACACAGGGACTGAGAGCTCCTTTCATCAAAGGAACTACATAGGATTTTCGGAGGATCTGGATCCTTAGGATTTTTTTCCTATGGTGGTCTTCTGTTTACATGATTGGAATCCTTAGGAATTTTTTCGTAGGATTCATCTGCACTACATTTTGGAGGAAAAATTCCATCCACTCAAACTTGTTCATAGAATTCCTTTATTTTCATGTGCTATCAAACACTCTTCCATCCAAATTCATGTAGTTTTGTAATCATGTAGGATACAAGAGGACATGATACTCTGTTTCTGCGTTTTGCCTATTCCTTTTTGAGAATCCTGTGAATCAAAGAGACCCTGAATTTCTCGGAGTTTAGGATTCTTGTTCTATGTTTTTTTGAGGGATTTTCTCTCTCTATATAAAATCCTCCGTATACTTGTATAGAAGGCCCAATCGGGCATGTCTATGTCTCGCTTGGCGTGAGACAGAGGTAGATTGTCGCAGGAATGGGCTTGTCTTTTTCTTTTGAGTGGAAGGAATGGGCTTGTCTTTTCTAGTTAGTTTGTTCTGCTCGCTCCCCTCCCTCATTTTTATGTATTATATATTGTCTCAAAAAATGTATTATATATATATATATATATATATATATATATATATATATATATTTGTCTCATAAATCACTTTACTTAATTTTTTAGAAAACATTCAACGTGCATTTAAATTGCCTATGTAGTGTAAAAAATGTTTGCACTTTGAAATATGTTCATTCCATACAATAAAAATGTTCGTGACATTTAAACCAGGGCTATTTATGACCTTACTGCAAGACATAACAGTGTCTAGCCTTCAGCGATCCTGCGAACAGCCCAACAAGTGGTTTTCCTGTGTGTGCAGGTAGCGTTGTTGTTTTTATTTTGCACGCTGGTTTCTTTAAGATCGGCGTGCTTTGCATCGGTTTTCCTTTTTCTGTCCGTTTTTTCTTTACTTTTGGGTTCTAGCTTTTTCTTTTTTCGGTTTCTTTTCTTCTTCTTTTTCTTCCATTTTTCGTTTTTTCCTTCTCTGCAGTTCTTTATCAGTTTTCTTTGTTTTTGGCCTTTGCATTTTTCTTTTTATTTATCATTATCCTTTGCTAAAAAGCACGTCGATTGTTTTTCAATACACGTTGTACATTTTTCATATATAAGCATAACATTTTTTGATACACGTTGAACATTTGTGACATACATAATCATCATTTTTTCAGATACATGTTTGGGACAATTTTTTGCATACAACTTAAACAATTTTTGGAATGAAGCCAAACTTTTTTTTTGCGTTGTATAAACAATGTTTTTTCAAAATGTTACGAAGATTTGTTTAAACATGTAAACATTTTTCAAATGTCACGTACATATTTTTGATTGTCGCCAAACCTTTTTCTGAATTACACGAATATTTGTTTTCACCATATAAGAACTTTTATAAAAATATATAACAAACAATTTTGAAAAGCAGTGTCAGTTTGAAATGTCACATACATCTTCTGGAATTACATGAGCTGGTTTTTACATTGTATGGGTATTAACTTTTTTTTAAAAAGACTTATGAGCATGTTTTGAAACAAAGCGAACATATTTTTAAATGTTATGTACCTTATTTTTGAATGGAACACACATTTTAAAGTTGATGAAACATTTTTTAAACTGCATGAAGTTTTTTAAATATGTGATGAACACTTTGAAAATTTTATTAAATTATATATATATATATATATAAAGATAAAGAAAAGTAAAAAGAAACATGGTGCATGACGAGAATAACATGGCTACTGGGAGGCCTACTACACAGCAATCCTATGGGATGCGCGCCGACTAATGCCAGGTCGAGAGAGAATAGGCCCAAACTGAATGCAAGATAATAGGCCAAGGCCCAAACCGAATGCACGAACGAAGAAAGCCCGTTCAAGAGAGAGCGGGCTTAAGCCCACCTCCTTCCCCATGTCATCACCTGGTTGTCCCTGTTCGGCCCTCTCTTTCTTTCGGGAGCGCCTGTACACCGCCCGTGTGCGCCCGTTCTTCGCGGCTTCGCTGAAGCGACGCGAAATGGGCCGGCCTAATTATCACGTTTCGAGCGGAAAAAAAGAAGAAGCGCACGCGAGGATCGAACTCCCAACCTCCCGGTGGATTCTAGCGTGCGTAGCCAGCCAAGCTTGCGACCTACAGCAGTTTTAGTGCAGCGCAAGTCTTAAAGTAGACAGCGGCAATTCATTTTTTCCAAAAAAATTATTATTTTTAATAATATACAGTGAACAAACTATAAAATATAGTGAACCATTTTTGTAAGCAAACACTGAAAATTTTTCAAATACATAAATGAACATTTTGTAGTATGCGTTGAACAATTGTTTAATGCACGAAGAGCAAATTTAAATACACAATGAACATTAGGTAGTATGCATTGAACAATTGTTTAATGCAAGATGAACAAATTTTCAATACACAATGAAAATTTTGTAGTATGCGTTGAACAAATGTTTAATGTACGATGAATAAATTTTAAGTACACAATGAATGTTTTAATATACGTTGAACAATTTCATAATATACAATTAACATTTGTAATACATGATGAACATTTTTATAAATTCAAAGGTGAACTATTTCATAATATATGATGAACATTTTCTTAATACGATGAAGATTTTAGTAATACATGGTGGGATTTTATATAATATGCAATAAAGAGAAGAAAAACAGAAATAGAAAAAAAGGAAACATAAAAGAAAAAATGGAAGGAGAAAGGAACCAAAAGAGAGAAAAAAAAGAAAAAAAGGGAACAAACAGCTGAAAACCGGACAAAAACAGTGAAAAAACTGGATACAAAAAACCATATAGAAGAAAAACGAAAAAAACCCGCAAGGAATAGAGAAGGAAGCAGCGAACGAATCAAAGAGCAAACGCCAATCCCGTACGTGGGCCGGCCCAACAGGAGGCTCGCCTCAGCGAAAGCACGTCGTTCTGACGCTAACGAGCGTCAAATAGGGTTTGCCCTTTCTCCCTCCCCTCCTCTCCCCATCGCAAACCCCTAAACCCCCAAAAAATGGCGGCGCCGCCGGCCCACCTCCGCCGCCTCCTGCTGCCGCACCTCCGCCGGAACCGCCTCTTCTCCGCCCTCACCGACACCCCTTCCTCGCCCCCGCCGCCCGCCCCGACCTCAGACGCCATCCTCTACTCGCTCCGCGGCCTCTCCAAGGACCCGCCGCAGGCGCTCTCCCTCTTCCGGCGCGCGGCGGCCGCGGGCCACCCGCTCGGCCCCGCGGCCTACAACCTCATGCTGCGCACGCTCGCCTCCACCCCGGACGCCGCGCGGGCCCACTTCTGGCCCTTCCTCCGCGACATGGACGCCGCCGGCCACTCCGTCGATCAGGGCACCTACCTCGCCGCCCTCGCCTCCTTCAAGCGCGCCAGCCTCGCCACCGACTACGCCACCCTCTCCGCCCGCCTCGCCAAGTCCCGGGCCGACCACGCCGCCTCCGGCGGCACTCCCGTCACCGCCCTCGCCGACGCCGTCCGCGGGCTCGACCCCGACCAGCCGGGGGCGGACGAGGAGCTCGAGACGAAGCTGGAGGGCGTCGCCGAGCAGCTGCTGCCGCTCACGGAGGCCGCCGTGGCCGGGGTGCTGCGGGAGGCGAGGGACGTCCCCGCCAAGGCGCTCGCTTTCTTCCGGTGGGCCGGCCGGCAGGACGGGTACGAGCACGGGTCCATCGCCTACAACGCGATGGCGAGGGTGCTTGGCCGGGAGGAGTCGCAGCGGGAGTTCTGGGATCTGGTGCAGGAGATGAAGGCCGGCGAGCTGCACATCGACATCGATACCTACATGAAGCTGTCCCGGCAGTTCCAGAAGCGCCACATGATGACCGAGGCCGTGGAGCTCTACGAGCTCATGATGGACGGCCCCTACAAGCCCGCGCAGCAGGACGGGCCGCTGCTCCTCCGGCGCATCGCCATGGGGCCAGAGCCTGACCTCGAGCTGGTGTATCGAGTGGTGAGGAAGTTCGAGGCCGTCTACGAGTTCAAGACAAAGAATGTGTTTGACGGGATCCACAGGGCGCTCACAAGCAATGGCAGGTTCGACGAGGCCGCGGAGATCGTGGAAAGGATGAGAGGCGCTGGCCACCAGCCGGACAACATCACTTATAGCCAGCTGGTCTTTGGGCTGTGCAAGGCCGCCAAGTGCGATGAAGCTCGCAAGGTGCTCGATGAAATGGAGGCTGAGGGTTGCACGCCGGACTTGAAGACCTGGACCATGTTGATCCAAGGGCACTGTGCCGCTGGGGAGGTGGACAAGGCTCTGCAGTACTTGACAGAGATGATCGAGAAGGACTTGGAGGCAGACGCCGATTTGCTGGATGTGATGGTGAAAGGTCTGTGCAAACAAGAAAAGATTGATGCGGCTTACACTTTGTTTGTTGAGATGGTGGACAATGCCAAGTTGAACCCTTGGCAAGGCACTTACAAGCATATCATTGCTGAGTTGCTGAGGGTGAAGAAACTCGAGGAGGCACTGGGCCTTCTTAAATCAATGAAAGCCCGCAAGTTTCCACCTTTTGCAGACCCCTTCCCTTCAAACATCGCTGAATACGGGACGCTTGAAGATGCCAGGGACTTTCTCAAGGCCTTGAAAGGATCGTCTAATAACTATCCGCAGCCCCCTATCTATGTGCAGATGTTCAAGGCATTCTTCGCGGAGGGGAGGTACTCAGAAGCTCAGGATTTACTCTACAAATGCCCCATCCATATCCGCAGGCATCATGATGTCACCGAGCTGTTTGAACCAAAAAAAGTTCAGGCTACTGCTTGACTGAAACACAATAAATTGTTGGTGAGATTATGGTGAACTCCTGCTTTCGCATACTAGCTAGCTGTTGTTTAGTGATCCTGGTCATGAGTGTTACATGGTAATAATTGTAATGCGAATATTTCGTTGAGTTGTCTTTTCTGTCGTTTCTCCTCTCTTCCTTTTTGCATCTTTGCAAATGTTCCATTTGAAATACAACCTAAGTTTCACCCTCTACCTTCTTTTTGTGTTGATCACAACTTTTTGAGCTACAACACACATATCTAGAGCTTAGAATTATGATCTATGTTCCTATAATGATCAGTGTTGATATGATGAGCAGGTCAGGACTCTATTGGTTTAGTTAGAACTCACAGCTAGTATGAGCCTTTGTTTACTGCAGCATGCTTGTCAAATTTATTTATCAGCATGTCCCTTTTTTCTACTCCCTCCGTCCGAAAATACTTGTCATCAAAATGGATAAAAAGGGGTGTATCTAGAACTAAAATACATCTAGATACATCCCCTTTTATTCATTTTGATGACAAGTATTTCCGGACGGAGGGAGTATGTTATAAGCTGCTATAGTTTAGTGCTAGGTCAAATTACTAATGAATTTTGTTGAATTTTTAGGTAAA
Organism: Triticum aestivum; assembly: GCF_018294505.1. Lineage (NCBI taxonomy): Eukaryota > Viridiplantae > Streptophyta > Magnoliopsida > Poales > Poaceae > Triticum > Triticum aestivum. Next base: position 741,420,440 of record NC_057800.1, read on the forward strand.
ACATTGTTATTGGTATCTTAATGTTCGAATTATAGGGGAAGTTTGTAAACAATTGACCACCATGGGAGTCCATAATTTGTCCCTCGTAAATTCATGGTTAATAGAAGACTAATAAGCTACAGAATGCTTATCCCTTCACATCACATTTCAATAGAAACAAGTCGAACAGAATCTTTGTAATAGCCACACTTTCATTTCATATACATAGGTGAATAATAATACATCCTATTCACACCACTCTTATTCATGTTACAAATAAGAACACCATAATAACACAACCTCGGGATATCCAGGGCACCTCCAAGCAGCACCTCTTATTTGAACTTTCACACTGGACAAAGCATGAGCAGATAATATCATGACTAAGGAACTCTGGCTCTCTTAAGAAGATGGATACATGGTTGTGCTCTTCTGGAGTGCCTTATCCACCTCCAGTACTTTTCTGTCCTTTCTCCTCTCTCCCTTTTCCCCTGTACTTTCTGTGTCTTTGCAAATGCCATTCCATTTGAAATACAACCTAAGTTTCATGCTGTACCTTATTCTTTTCGTGGTGATCACAACCTTTTGAGCTACAGCACCACATATCTAGAGCTTAGAATTATGATACATGATCCTATAACTATCAGTATTGATATGATGAGCAGGTCAGGACTCTCTTGGTTTAGTCGGAACTCACAGCTAGTATGAGGTTGTTTACTGTGGCATGCCTGCCAAATTTATTTATCAGCATGTACCCTTTTTCTGTGTTATAGGCTGGTATAGTCAGAACTTCGTTGTAGTTTTAAGTAAGATATTTTTATTGGTATTTTAATGTTCGGATTATAGGGGAAATTAGTAAACAATTGGCCATCGTGGGAGTCCATAATTTATCCCTCCTAAATTGATGGTTAATAGAAAGACCAAATATGCCACAGAAAGCTTATTGTCTCACATCATATTCAAATAGAAACGAGTCGAACAGAATCACTGTAATAACCACACTTTCATTTCATATATAAGAATATCATACAGCAGTGAATAACAGTACAGCCTATTTCACATCACTCTTATTCATGTTACAAAGTAGCATAACCTCAGGATATCTAGGGCACCTCCAAGCAGCACCTCTTATTTGAACTTTCATGCTGGACGAAGCATGAACAGATAATACCATGACTAAGGAACCTTGGTTCTCTTAAGAAGATGGATACATAGTTGTGCTCTTCTGGAGTGCCCAAGACATGTGCTTACGCTTGATGAAGTCTGAAGCCACCGAATCCACATCTGTATTCACATCATCTTTCTTGATAGGATTGGCATGGTTGTCCTGAAACCTGACTTGTTTTTTGGGCGCTTGGACATGGTTCGCTCCTACTGCTGCTTCTTTCTTCGTAACACTGGCATGGTTGTCCTGAAAGTTGGCATGGGGATGGTGGGCTTGGAAGTAGAGCATACGAGTGTGCGACATTGCTCTGTGGCTCCTTGCTTGGGGGTACGAGGAAATGCTGGAAGGGTAGGAACTGGTTTGTTGCTGTGATGTGCTCTTGTCCTCTTTTATAGGCCCATAAGGATGCTTATTCTTAGACGGCAAGTGGGCATCATATTCTCCACTGCTGACAATTTTGAGATATTTTTCGTGTTCTCTTTCTTGTTAGCTTTCTTCATTCAATTTGTTAGGCGTTGAATGACTCCATCTTTATCTTGTAAAGTATTTTTGCTTGCTAGGGCTTCTCGCTTAGCGTGGACCTAAGTTAAGTTCCTTCTGCAGTTCTTTTTTCATAGGACGCAGTTGAGTTGTTTTTCCACTTCCTCTCATAAAGATAAGTAATATCTTCTTTCGTATGCTGGCATGAACCAGTTCAGGAAATTATATATTTTACACTTTTTGTTAACCGTGAATAACAAGGCAAGTCCCAAGCATATGATCCAGCTCTTTTACTGCAGTGATTTGTGATAATATTCAGTCCATGGATCCATCAAACTACTAGAAAAAATAAGGATGCTTATTCTCCGCTTTTGACAATTTTGAGCGACTATTTCGTGTTAGCTTTCTTCATTCAAATTTGTTAGGCGTTGAATGACTCCATCGTTATCTTGTAACATGATTTGGCTTGCTAGGGTTCTAGCTGAGCATGGACCTAAGTTTTTAGTTCCTTTTGCAGCTTCTTCTTCTCTCTCTCTTTTTAAATAGGATTTGTTGATTTGCTTTTCCCCTTCAGCTGGTAAAGATAAGTGGTATCTTCTTTCATATGCTGGATTATAAATTTTTCCACCTTTCATTAACTATGAATAACAAGGCAAGTCCTAAGCATATATATTGTCTAGCTCTTTTACTGGGTTTATCTGTTTCACTGTATTTTTAGTTAATTTCATCCCTGTGACTGTCTACATGAACTCTGATTGAGTGATAGTCGTGCTGCAGCGATTTGTAATTTATTCAGTCCCAAGGATCCATCAAACAACTGGGACAAAAATAACGTTTCCTTTCTTTATCTTTTTCTGGAAGGTATCATAATTTATAATAATCTGCTTCAAATTTTGTTTTTGTAGTAGAGGTAGGGCAACCTGGTGCATGTAGCTCCCGCTTGCGCAGGGTCCAGGGAAGGGTGCCCATGAATTTAGAACCATGCTCTGGTGACTATTACTACATTATACGTGTATGCTGTTTCTTGTGACGAAAAGCTTTCCCATTGCTCCTTTCCTTTGCATATGATTCTAAACCTATCATCTTCCTGTTTCTGAAAGGGTGTGCATCAGAATTGCTATCGAGCTGCCTCGAAGGCATTACCTTTTCCTAAAGGTGTTCATGAATTTAAAGCCATGCTCTGGTGTATGTATAGATGCTGCAACTATTACTAACATTATACGTGTATGATGCTTCCCTGCGGGGAAAAGCCACCACCAGTGCTCCTTAACTTTGCATATGATTCTCAGTCTATCATCTTTCCATTTCCCGAAAAGAACTGGATGCTTTTTCTATTTCTTCGGTCCACATTTCATGTTCCTGAATAATAATGATATCCTGCAACCACAATGAAAGGGACCTAACCACTGCTTCCATTTGCCTGCAGAGACGGATGTGCCGCACGATCGGATGAAAACGATGCGGAAGACGCTGCCTGGAAGGCATATCCGATGTGGTGGCGCTCCGTGGATCAATCCAGGGCGCTGGTTTCTTGACGGAGTTTGGCATGATAGTGATTGGCAATAATAGAAAGAAGTCATATGTTGATAGGTAGATAGATATGCTCCCTGCCTGGGAAGATGCTTCGTGCATCCCATGCGCTAGCACTATTATCCGCAGAATGTTTATCACATGGGCATCTTGATAATTTTATATATCCTTTATTATACAGTTGGAAATGTAACAGTTTATATTCTAGAAAAGCGGCAATGCTTGGTGGCTGTCAAATTTTTACAATGCCTTACTACAGTTGAGAACTTGCAGGCCTTCTAGAATGTCAGCACTCAGCAGTTCGTTTCTTTTTGTTATACTCCCTCCGTTCTGAATTACTTGTCGCAAGTATGGATGTATCTAGATGTATTTTAGTTCTAGATACATCCATTTTTGCGACGAGTAATTTAGAACGGAGGAAGTATATGTTTTGCCATCAGTTTTTGCTATATGTAAGTTACTTGTTCTTGTTTCATTGGGCCGATCAATTAGTTGGCAACCATTTGATCTGTATGGAAATCTGTGCCCTGTGATTCGATACTGATACAAGATGTGACCATAGTCATGAAAATTCAGCCACCTTGCATACAGAATGTGACCTATGATTGGATATTTTGATACAAGATGTTGATAGATGCTCACGGCTTGCCTGTCTGTTGCCCACATAGATGCTTTTCATTTGTCCGTATACTCTTATATTTTGTAGGAAAATTTACTTTGATCTTGATTTTGCACACATAATCTTGCTATTTTTATATATATTTGGAAGCAATCATTGACTTCTATTTTGATCCTTGACAAAAACGATTGGTAAATTCTGTTTTGTTAGCCTTGGGGGCTGCAAATTATATGGTTTTGATCTTCTGGACTTCAAAAGACCGTATGAATCTATTCAAGGGGATTCGGGGGTGAAAAGTATACTTTCCTCCTTATATTTCTCGCCAAATTTTCCATGTGACATGTTACATCATGCTAAACATTTTTTTCACTTTCCCATAAAAATTACAGTCTAAAATAATAATAATTTTAAAATTAGGCGAATAATATATAAGTTTCGCATGTTAATTTTTAGGGGAATTTCGCATGTTAAATGGAACAACCTTTTTTTTCTCTTTCTGGGCCCAGCTCTACCCGCGGCCCGGCCCACTCTCAAGCTCAGCCTCATCCACTTCCCTCCCCCGCCACCGGCACCGCTGCTCGCCGGCTCTCGGAATCCCCGCCGGCCAGCCTCCGGGCTGCTCCCATGGCAGCGGCGGCGTCCACGGCGACGCTCTCCGGCCGCGCCCGTCCGCTCCCCAACACCCTAAGCTCCGGCCCCCGCGCCACCCGCCTCGCCCCATTCGCGTCGCGCTCACGCCCCCGCCCGCTTCGCGCCGCCGCCGGCGCCACCCTCCGCGAGGTCTGCTCCGGCCGCGTCCCCGACCACGTCCTCCAGAGGCAACGGCCCCTCCGACACCCCACAGCCCCCATTCTTCCTCCCCCTTCCTGCATTCGGTATCAATTTCTCACTGAAAGTTCAGTATTTTGCAGGGCCGAGGACGTCGGGTACACCTCACCCACCGAGGTGCAGGAGCAGTCCCTGCCGGTGCTCCTCGCCGGCCAGGACTGCATCCTCCACGCCCAGGTGCGCGGTCGCCGCCGCCCTCAAGCTCCGTCGATTTCTTCTGGACACCCATACTGCAGAATGACAGTGTGATTCTCAACTGGAAACTCTGTGGTTGGATGTAGACAGGTTCAGGGAAGACGCTGGCCTACCTCCTGGCGGTCTTCTCGGCGATAGACGTCGGCCGGTCCTCGGTGCAGGCGCTGGTCATCGTGCCGACGCGGGAGCTCGGCATCCAGGTGAGGTTGTCTTGTAGCTGATGTTTTGCTCTGCTGTGTCAGCCTCGCATGTGCCTGGCGAGAGGTCTGACTGGCCTGCTGCTGTTTGTATGTATGACGTCGCCGCAAGGTCACCAAAGTTGCCAGGCTTCTCGCGGCCAAGACTTGCAACGTCATGGCTTTGCTTGACGGCGGGATGCTCACGAGGCAAAAGAGCGGGTAAAGGCAAGTGATCGATCATCCCTTGGTGGATTTCTGTGTCGATGCCGATGCATGCCTAGTTGCATATTCATGTATAATTCTGTTCTACTTGGTATATGAAGAGTGCTGTTGTAGTGTTATATAATGTACTATGCATTTCTTTTATCTGTTGTGCTGTCTCCCTGATAACAACATTGGTCTGTTTTCAGGCAGAGCCCCCTGCAATAATTGTAGCAACTGTTGCAAGCTTGTGCCAGATGGTTGAGAAGCGTGCTTTCAGTCTTGGGTCGATCAAAATACTAGTTATCGATGAGGTGGCCACTCTGTTCTTCAGCCGCAAACCAAGTTTACCTATGCAGTGTCTACATATCTCCTATGATGCCATGCTTATTCGTTTGGAAAGAGATTAGCTAATTTCAAAAACCTTGCTGTTTTGTCAGGTTGATTTCATTTTTGGATCATCAAAGCAAGTGAACTCCCTTCGCAAGATACTGAATTCTTACACAGCAGCTTCCAGCCGTCAGACCATATTCGCTAGCGCATCCATACCTCAGCACAATCGCTTTGTGCATGACTGCGTACAACATAAATGGACTAAGGTTGATTCTAGCGTTCATTCACCGGTTATGGACTATTGTGACTGTTTGCCTACGTGCCTTGAATATGCATTCTCATCACTGCCTGAATGGCTGTGCCTTTTGAACTTCAGATGGATACAGATATTAGTTTTCACATGTGTGTCTTACCTTTGTGCAGAGCGATGTGGTTCATGTTCATGTCAACCCTGTCCAGCCCATGCCTTCACACCTACATCACACATATGTGGTGAGCATATCTTTTAATGACCACTTTCATCTTAAAGTTTATTTCCTGCATGGTACATTTGAATTTGCTCTTACTTTTCCTCCCACAAGCTTAGACACTCACTAGAAAATTTAGTTGTTTTACATGGCATGGCAGACCTTCTCTTATTCTCCATGGATCTTCCCCTCCACAGCTAGTATCTTCTGATCAACTAAGTGCACAAGCACAACCAATCTCCTTACTCCTGAAAGTTCTTTTTTGACCTCATTCTGATTCTCAATCCTTACGAGAACATAATCAATGTACAGATCTGCAGCAAGAAGGAACGGTTGCATGTTTTGCTATCCTTGCTTGAGAGGGATGCACCAAAGTCGGTGATTATATTTGTCGCTCAACAGGTAATGGTATAAATTAATTCATTTTATGCCATGCCACGTCGATTGTAAAATAGCTCATGTATCATGGGATACCCCTTCACCTGTTTTCCGAGGTGCTAACTTATGAACTATCATAGCGAGATCCATCATAGTTTCAGTTTCTGCTATGGTAGTGGCATGGTTCTATGATCAGTGCCCTGTTCAAAACCGTAGTGTTATTATTATGCCTTAAAATTAGTTCCACTTGGAAAACTTCTATATTCATATAAGTGACAATTCTGGGTTAGTTTATAATTGCTGTGTTGTCAAGTTCTTAGAACTCATGCTGATAGTAAATGAGTCTCGACTAAATCATGGTAGACTAGTAGTTATCTGAGAACAGTACTCTGTTTGATAACCGTTGCAACCTATTCTTTTTAGTCTGAGAAATCAAAAAGGGCTGGAAATCCTCCGTCGTCTACACTTGTTGTCGAGTTCCTGAGAACCAAGTATAAAGGCACCCTGGAGGTGCTTGTACTAGAAGAAGATATGAATTTCAACGCTCGGGCTACCTCTTTTACTGTAAGTGCTCCCATTCAGTTCTTTGTCTAGACCCCCAGCATCTTGATTATGTTGATTGAAGACCCGTGCATCAATTTACCGTATGGCTGCAGGAAGTCAAGGGAAAAGGTTTCCTGCTAGTTTCGACGGACATAGCGAGCAGAGGGTTTGACCTTCCGCAGACCAGCCACATATACAACTTCGACCTTCCTAAGACGGCGACCGACTACCTCCACCGTGCCGGAAGAACCGGGAGAGAACCATTCTCCAAGTCAGAGTGCAGCGTGACAACCCTCATAACAGAGGAGGAGCACTTCGTGCTACAGAGGTTCCAGAACGAGCTCAAGTTCCACTCCCAACAGCTGCCCTTGGAGTGCATGTTTACTTTCAACTTGTAAATAGTTTCTTCCTCCCTGTTTTATCTGGACTGGAGGATTTTGTATGTAGAGGTGCTAACATCCGTGAATCTTAATGAACTTGTCACAATTCAACCGCATTCGATTCGTAGTTCCGCTCATCCACAAACATTATCGTTACATAAACGATGCAAACGATAACAAATTCAGAACCATTATGTTCTGGCACAATGGAAGCTGCCTAGATGCTCGTGGGATCATTCCATAAGCGATACCGATGACTGTCTAGTTTGGGGTGGCGCCTGGTCTATCATGAAGAGTATGGCTACAGGTGCTGGACTACTGGCATTGCTGGCAAGTGATAGGTTCTACAGGCTCCTCAATCAGTCTCATATCATAGGCCACGATCTTCACCTTGGGGAGGACTGTTTCGATCTCCTCGTTCTTGAATGTTGTGTTTCTCAGGATGAGAGTCCACTCGCTGTCGCAGAACCTGTACGTGCGCAGATTGCCGCCCTGTCAAGCCAAGAGGAAAACAATCATGCATGTGAATGAAATCAATGTATGGATGGAAACATGACTATACAGATTCCAATATTGTGAAGACAGTGTTCTGAATTTGACGGAAACCAGGAAATCATTACAGATTACAATATTGTGAAGACAGTATTCTGAAACCAAGAAATCATGCATGTCAATGAAATCAATGTATGCATGGAAACATGGCTACAGATTACAATATTGTGAAGACAGTATTCTGAATTTGACGGAAATACTAGCCAGGCAGAACTATTTGAGTGAAGCTATTGCCATGTAGAAGTATTGCTTTCTGAAATAATTAAACAGCATCACCTAGATGCTTGCCAGGCCATGCAAAAATGAGTGTTGTTTCCAGAATTATTTCTGGGTTTCAATACAGTATGTTCTCCAAAACTCAGCAAACAAATTCAGATACTACTTGGAAACGGTTGCAAGAAACTACCGTATGTAAGTTAAGAGTGAAATCATCCAGTAGGTCCATATGGAAGTCAGGAACAAGACAGGAAATTAATCCACACACTTGCATGTTGCAGACAGTTTAACCTTCCATAAACTAAGCAATTAATATGAGCACATAGTTACATACTATGTTTCAGACAAAAGCAAACAAATCTCCTGGAATGCCTTAACTGATCACGAAATTGTGGTTTAACTGAAACAAATCTCCTGCCATATATAATTTGTTCAGGTTTATTTTCCAGGGGAAGAATAAATCTGCTTCTAAACGAACACATGTCGGCCCTGTGGTGAGTTGGAAAATAACTGTGCCGAGAAATTTACTTCACAATTAAGCACGCAAGTCAACATGGCACCGAATCAAACATAAGGCATAAAAGCCCTGCATCATCAGGATAACAACTAGTTACACTGACAGGTAGCAACAGCAGCAAGGTATCTCAGCATGCATTGCATTAACTATTCCCTTCAAACAAACCTGTATGTATGTGCATCACAATAGCAGAGAGATGAATGTGTAGCACATATAAGAAAGAGAGTAGGGAATTTGGTTGGCACCTTGAAGACGGCCTTGCTCTCGACATGCTTGTCCAGCGCGTGGCAGATGGACTGAAACAACAACAAGAACAAAAACAAGACCAGGATCAAAACACCACCTAGCTAGATGCTAGCTCGCTGTTGATCGATGAGTTTCGGAGAGGAGCCAGTGCAGTGCAGTGACAGCGTGTGGAAGGGAAGGGAAGGGAAGGGAAGGGAAGGGGGTGACCTTGTCGAACTGCATGACGACGGCCATGGCGAGCTCCGGGCTGAGCGCGCCGCTGCTCACCATCTCGTTCAGCGTGTCGATGAGGGCCACGCCGATCGCGGACTGCCGGTACAGTTCGATGGCCTCCGCCATCCCCTCCCCTCACCCCTGATCCCTGCCGGTCAACAGTAAGCAGCAAGCATCAGTCAGACGAGATTCCCAAGCCGCCTCGCCCCTGCAATCGAACCGACGCACGACACGCCCGCCGCAAGAGAAAACCCTAGACGTCGGGCCCCCGGGGCGCCGCCGCCGAACCAATCGCGCCGCGGCTGCCGGTAACCAGAAACCCCACCCGTCCGGAATGCAGCCAGCTCTGACCTGGTCGATCGGCGGCGGGTGCGCCGGTCGCCGCTCCGGATCTGGAGCCGCAGGGCGGGCGGGCGGGCGAGGCCGGGGTCGGGGTTTGGGAGCGGAGTGGAGCGGAGGAGGAATTCGAAATTCGAAATCGGGGAGCTCCTCCGTTTATGTACGGAGGACGGGAGGAGGCGGGCGGGGTGCTTCTGCTTGGCTTGCTTGCTGGCTACTGCGTCGGTTCTCCTCATTATTAATTCCCGTTTTGCCCCTGGAAGCCAAGCCAGTGGGTGGATTGTGTTCCGCAACTCCGCCGGCGAGTCCTGTCCGAGGTTGCGGAGCAAGAGCGAGCGTCGTAGACGAAGTAGTTGAACACGTGAAAGTAAATGACACATGGAGATATGGAGGAGACCAGCTTTATTAATCAATGATCAGGTGTTACAATGATGACTCCTCGTTGCTTTATATAGGGAGTAGGGGGTCAAGGGATAAATACCAACTTAACGTAAAGATGGGAAACGGGAGGGGCTATCCCGAGCGCTTCGTGCGCTAGCCGCCGCCACCCTCGTGGTGGCCCCGGTTTCCCCACACTCCCCCTTGGGTAATTATCCGTATATCCATGCCTCAAAATTCCGAAAAACCCAGTGGGAAAAAAATGAAGAAAGAGCGCACAGTATACATTGTTGTATTGCACGAATTGCCTCGTCAAAAACCTCGTGTGAGAAACATCAAGAAAACTCACTCAAGGGAAAAAGAGTACAATCCACTCAACCATCAAGTTGAGTACTCGATCATCAGGATCGAGATTTTAACGACGAATTTGTGAAGTTTCTCCCCCTGAACCTTGCATCTCTCTAAGTCTCATCATACCGATTCCACGCACACACCTCTCTAAGGTTGATGCCGGTAATGATTTAGTGAACATATCAACAAGATTGTCACATGACTTAGTATGCAAAACTCTCACCTCGTTCAACTGTTGCAGCTCATGTGCATAGAAGAACTTGGGACTAATATGCTTTGTGAGGTTACTCTTCACATAACCCATCTGGACTTGTGCAACACAAACAACATTATCTTCATAGACAATGGTAGGAGTTCGTACGGTGTTCAGCCCACATGTCTGCTGAATGTGGCCGATCATCCGCCGAAGCGATACACACTCTTTTGACGCTTCGAATAGTGCCATGATTTCTGAGTGGTTCGTGGAAGTCGACACAAGTGTTTGCTTGGACGATTTCCAGGAAAACACAGTTCCACCACAAAGGAAAACATATCCAGACTGCGATTTGCAATCATGTGGGTCCGATAGGTACCCAGCATCGGCATAGCCTATAATAGATAGGTCTTGATTTCTTTTATAAAACAGGCCAAAACTTTGGTCCCTTGCAGGTAACGGAAGACGTCCTTGTTGGAAATATGCCCTAGAGGCAATAATAAATTGGTTATTATTATATTTCCTTGTTCATGATAATCGTTTATTATCCATGCTAAAATTGTATTGATAGAAAACTCAGATACATGTGTGGATACATAGACAACACCATGTCCCTAGTAAGCCTCTAGTTGACTAACTCAGATACATGTGTGGATACATAGACAACACCATGTCCCTAGTAAGCCTCTAGTTGACTAGCTCGTTGATCAATAGATGGTTACGGTTTCCTGACCATGGACATTGGATGTCGTTGATAACGGGATCACATCATTAGGAGAATGATGTGATGGACAAGACCCAATCCTAAGCCTAGCACAAGATCATGTAGTTCGTATGCTAAAGCTTTTCTAATGTCAAGTATCATTTCCTTAGACCATGAGATTGTGCAACTCCCGGATACCGTAGGAGTGCTTTGGGTGTGCCAAACGTCACAACGTAACGTCACAACATAACTGGGTGGCTATAAAGGTACACTACAGGTATCTCCGAAAGTGTCTGTTGGGTTGGCACGAATCGAGACTGGGATTTGTCACTCCGTGCAAACGGAGAAGTATCTCTGGGCCCACTCGGTAGGACATCATCATAATGTGCACAATATGATCAAGGAGTTGATCACGGGATGATGTGTTACGGAACGAGTAAAGAGACTTGCCGGTAACGAGATTGAACAAGGTATCGGGATACCGACGATCGAATCTCGGGCGAGTATCGTACCGCTAGACAAAGGGAATTGTATACGGGATTGATTAAGTCCTTGACATCGTGGTTCATCCGATGAGATCATCATGGAACATGTGGGAGCCAACATGGGTATCCAGATCCAGCTGTTGGTTATTGACCGGAGAGTCATCTTGGTCATGTCTGCATGTCTCCCGAACCCGTAGGGTCTACACACTTAAGGTTCGATGACGCTAGGGTTATAGGGAATAGATATACGTGGTTACCGAATGTTGTTCGGAGTCCCGGATGAGATCCCGGACGTCACGAGGAGTTCCGGAATGGTCCGGAGGTAAAGATTTATATATGGGAAGTCCTGTTTTGGTCGCCGGAAAAGTTTCGGGTTTTATCGGTAATGTACCGGGACCACCGGGAGGGTCCCGGTGGTCCACCAAGTGGGGCCACCAGCCCCGGAGGGCTGCATGGGCCAAGTGTGGGAGGGGACCAGCCCCAGGTGGGCTGTTGCTCCCCCCCACCAAGGCCCAAGGTGCAAGGAAGAGTGGAAGGGGGCAAACCCTAGGCTCAGATGGGCCTAAGGCCCACCTAGTGGTGTGCCCCCCTCTCTTCCCCCTTGGCCGCCACCCTTAGGGGTGGAAACCTAGGTGGGGGCGCAGCCCCTCCCCCCCTATATATACTTGAGGTTTTGGGCTGCCATAGACACGAATTCTCTCCCTGTTGGCGCAGCCCTACCCCTCTCCCTCCTCGTCTCTCGTAGTGCTTGGCGAAGCCCTGCTGGAGTCCCGCGCTCCTCCACCACCACCACGCCGTCGTGCTGCTGCTGGATGGAGTCTTCCCCAACCTCTCCTTCTCCCCTTGCTGGATCAAGGCGTAGAAGATGTCACCGGGCTGTACGTGTGTTGAACACGGAGGTGCCGTCCGTTCGGCACTAGGATCATCGGTGATTTGGATCACGACGAGTATGACTCCATCAACCCCGTTCACTTGAACGCTTCTGCTTAGCGATCTACAAGGGTATGTAGATGCACTCTCCTTCCCCTTGTTGCTAGATTACTCCATAGATTGATCTTGGTGATGCGTAGAAAATTTTGAATTTCTGCTACGTTCCCCAACGGTGGCATCATGAGCTAGGTCTATGCGTAGTTACTATGCACGAGTAGAACACAAAGTAGTTGTGGGCGTCGATATTGTCAATTATCTTGCCGTTACTAGTCTTATCTTGATTCGGTGGCATCGTGGGATGAAGCGGCCCGGACCAACCTTACACGTACGCTTACGTGAGACCGGTTCCACTGACTGACATGCACTAGTTGCATAAGGTGGCTGGCGGGTGTCTGTCTCTCCCACTTTAGTCGGATCGGTTTCGATGAACATGGTCCTTATGAAGGGTAAATAGAAATTGGCAATTCACGTTGTGGTTTTGGCATAGGTAAGAAACGTTCTTTCTAGAAACCTATAGCAGCCACGTAAAAACTTGCAACAACAATTAGAGGACGTCTAACTTGTTTTTGCAGCAAGTGTTTTGTGATGTGATATGGCCAAAGGATGTGATGAATGATATATATGTGATGTATGAGATCATGTTCTTGTAATAGGAATCACGACTTGCATGTCGATGAGTATGACAACCGGCAGGAGCCATAGGAGTTGCCTTTATTTTTTGTATGACCTGCGTGTCATTGAGAAACGCCATGTAAATTACTTTACTTTATTGCTAAACGTGTTAGCCATAGTAGTAGAAGTAATAGTTGGCGAGCAACTTCATGGAGACACGATGATGGAGATCATGATGATGGAGATCATGGTGTCATGCCGGTGACAAGATGATCATGGAGCCCCAAGATGGAGATCAAAGGAGCTATATGATATTGGCCATATCATGTCACTATTATTTGATTGCATGTGATGTTTATCATGTTTTTGCATCTTGTTTACTTAGAACGACGGTAGTAAATAAGATGATCCCTCATAATAATTTCAAGAAAGTGTCCCCCCTAACTATGCGCCGTTGCGAAAGTTCGTTGTTTCGAAGCACCACGTGATGATCGGGTGTGATAGATTCCAACGTTCACATACAACGGGTGTAAGACAGATTTACACATGCAAACACTTAGGTTAACTTGACGAGCCTAGCATGTACAGACATGGCCTCGGAACCCAGAAGACCGAAAGGTCGAACATGAGTCGTATAGAAGATACGATCAACATGAAGATGTTCACCGATGTTGACTAGTCCGTCTCACGTGATGATCGGACACGGCCTAGTTGACTCGGATCATGTAATCACTTAGATGGCTAGAGGGATGTCTATCTGAGTGGGAGTTCATAAGATGAACTTAATTATCCTGAACATAGTCAAAAGGTCTTCGCAAATTATGTCGTGGCTCACGCTTTAGTTCTACTGTTTAGATATGTTCCTAGAGAAAATTTAGTTGAAAGTTGATAGTAGCAATTATGCGGACTAGGTCCGTAAACTGAGGATTGTCCTCATTGCTTCATAGAAGGCTTATGTCCTTAATGCACCGCTCAGTGTGCTGAACCTCGAACGTTGTCTATGGATGTTGCGAACATCTGACATACACATTTTGATAACTACGTGATAGTTCAGTTAAACGGTTTAGAGTTGAGGCACCGAAGACGTTTTGAAACGTCGCGAGACATATGAGATGTTTCGAGGGCTGAAATTGGGATTTCAGGCTCGTGCCCACGTCAAGAGGTATAAGACCTCCGACGGTTTTCTTAGCCTGCAAACTAAGGGAGAAAAGCTCAATTGTTGAGCTTGTGCTCAGATTGTCTGAGTACAATAATCATTTGAATCGAGTGGGAGTTGATCTTCTAGATGAGATAGTGATGTTTCTCCGAACTCATTACCACCAAGCTGCTAGAGCTTCGTGATGAACTATAATATATCAGGGACATATATGATGATCCTTGAGATATTCGCGATGTTTGACACCACAAAAGTAGAAATCAAGAAGGAGCATCAATTGTTGATGGTTGAACCACTAGTTTCAAGAAGGGCAAGGGCAAGAAGGGATACTTCATGAAACGGCAAATCAGCTGCTGCTTTAGTGAAGAAACCCAAGGTTGAACCCAAACCCGAGACTAAGTGCTTCTGTAATAAGGGGAACAGCCACTGGAGCAGAATTACCCTAGATACTTGGTAGATGAGAAGGCTGGCAAGGTCGATAGAAGTATATTGGATATACATTGTGTTAATGTGTACTTTACTAGTACTCCTAGTAGCACCATGGTATTGGATACCGGTTCGGTTGCTAAGTGTTAGTAAACTCGAAATAAAAGGCTGCGGAGTAAACAGAGACTAGAAAGGTGAGCTGGCGATATGTGTTGGAAGTTTTTCCCAAGCTTGGTGTGATCAAGCATCGCACGCTCCCTCTACCATCGAGATTGGTGTTTGCATTGAGCATAGACATGATTGGATTATGTCTATCGCAATACGGTTATTCATTTAAGGAGAATAATGGTTACTCTGTTTATTTGAATAATACCTTCAATGGTCTTGCACCTAAAATGAATGGTTTATTGAATCTCGATCGTAGTGATACACATGTTCATGCCAAAAGATATAAGATAGTAATGATAGTACCACCTACTTGTGGCACTGCCACATAAGTAATATAGGTATAAAACGCATGAAGAAGCTCCATGTTGATGGATCTTTGGGCTCACTCGTTTTTGAAAAGTTTGAGACATGCGAACCATGTCTATTGGTGTATATGCATGAAGAAACTCCATGCAAATGGACCGTTTGGACTCACTTGATTTTGAATCACTTGAGACATGCAAATCATACCACATGGGCAAGATGACTGAAAGCCTCGTTTTCAGTAAAATGGAACTAGAAAGCAACTTGTTGGAAGTAATACATTTTGATGTGTGCAGTCCAATGAGTGCTGAGGCGTGTAGTGGATATCGTTATGTTCTTACTTCACAGATGATTTGAGTAGATGTTGAGTATATTTACTTGATGAATCACGAGTCTGAATTATTGAAAGGTTCAAGTAATTTCAGGGTGAAGGTGAGAGATTGTCGTGACAAGAGGATAAAATATCTATGATATGATCATAGAGATGAATATTTGAATTACGAGTTTGGCACAGAATTAAGACATTGTGGAAATTGTTTCACAACTAATACAGCCTGAAACACCATTGTATGATGGTGTGTCCGAACATCATAACTGCACCCTATTGGATATGATGCATACCATGATGTCTCTTATCGAATTACCACGATAGTTTATGGGTTAGGCATTAGAGACAACCACATTCACTTTAAATAGGGCACCACATAATTCCGATGAGATGACACCGTATGAACTATGGTTTAGAGAAACCTAAGTTGTCATTTGTTAAAAGGTTTGGGGCTGCGACGCTTATGTGAAAAGTTTCAGGTTGACAAGCTCGAACCCAAAGCGGATAAATGCATCTTCATAGGATACCCAAAACAGTTGGGTGTACCTCCTGTCTCAGATCCAAAAGCAATAAGGGATTGTTTCTAGAATCGGGTCCTTTCCCGAGGAAAAGTTTCTCTCGAAAGAATTGAGTGGGAGGATGGTGGAGACTTGATGAGGTTATTGAACCGTCTCTTCAACTAGTGTGTGGCAGGGCACAGGGAGTTGTTCCTGCGGTACCTACACCAATTGAAGTGGAAGCTTATGATAGTGATCATGAAACTTCAGATCAAGTCACTACCAAACCTCGTGGGATGACAAGGATGCGTACTACTTCAGAATGGTACGTAATCCTGTCTTAGAAGTCATGTTGCTAGACAACAATGAACCTACGAGCTATGGAGAAGCGATGGTGGGCCTGGATTCCAAAATGGCTCGAGGCCATATAATCCGAGAGAGGATCCATATATGAAAACAAAGTGTAGACTTTGGAAGAACTACTTGATGGTCGTAAGGCTGTTAGGTACATATGGATTTTAAAAGGAAGACGGACAATGATGGTAAGTATCACCATTAAGAAAGCTCGACTTGTCGTTAAGATGTTTTCTGACAAGTTCAAGGAGTTGACTATGATGAGACTTTCTCACTCGTAGCGATGCTAAGAGTCTGTTGGAATTATATTAGCGATTACTGCATTATTTATGAAATCTTGCAGATAGGATGTCAAAACATTGTTTCCTCGACGATTTTCTTGAGGAAAGGTTGTATGTGATACAACCGGAAGGTTTTGTCAATCCTGAAAGATGCTAACAAGTATGCAAAGCTCCAGCAATCCTTCTAAGGACTGGAGTAAGTATCTCGGAGTTGGAATGTATGCTTTGATGAGATGATCAAAGTTTTTGGGTGTATACAAAGTTTATGAGAAACTTGTATTTCCAAAGAAGTGAGTGGGAGCACTATAGAATTTCTGATGAGTATATGTTGTTGACATATTGTTGATCAGAAATGATGTAGAATTTCTAGAAAGCATATAGGGTTATTTGGAAAGTGTTTTTCAATGGAAAGCCTGGATTAAGCTACTTGAACATTGAGCATCAAGATCTATAAGGATAGATCAAAACGCTTAATGGTACTTTCAAATGAGCACATACCTTGACATGATCTTGAAGGTGTTCAAGATGGATCAGTCAAAGAAGGAGTTCTTGCCTGAGTTGTAAGGTATGAAGTTAAGACTTAAAGCTCGACCACGGCAGAAGAAAGAGGAAGGACGAAGGTCGTCCCCTATGCTTTTGTCATAGGCTCTATACGGTATGCCATGCTGAGTACCACACCTGATGTGTGCCTTGCCACATATCTAGCAAGAGGGTACAAAGGTAATCTAGGAGTAGATCACCAGATAGCGGTCTAAATTACCCTTAGAGGAATAAGGATATGTTTCTCGGTCATGGAGGTGATAAAGAGTTCAACGTAAAGAGTTACGTCGATGCAAGCTTAACACCTATCCGGATAGCTCTGAGTAGAGATACCGGATACATATAATGGAGCAACAATTTAGAATAGCTCCAAGTAGAACAGTTATTTGAAATGGCTCCAAATGTAGCGTAGTAGTTGCATCTACAAGAAGACATAGAAATTTGCGAAGTACATACGGATCTGAATGTTGCAGACCCGTTGACTGAAACCTCTCTCACAAGCATAACATGATCAAACCCAGAACTCTTTGGGTGTTAGTCACATGGGGATGTGACCTTGAGTGTTAATCACATATCGATGTGAACTGGATTATTGACTCTAGTGCAAGTGGGAGACTGTTGGAAATATGCCCTAGAGGCAATAATAAATTGGTTATTATTATATTTCCTTGTTCATGATAATCGTTTATTATCCATGCTAAAATTGTATTGATAGGAAACTCAGATACATGTGTGGATACATAGACAACACCATATCCCTAGTAAGCCTCTAGTTGACTAGCTCATTGATCAATAGATGGTTACAGTTTCCTGACCATGGACATTGGATGTCGTTGATAACGGGATCACATCATTAGGAGAATGATGTGATGGACAAGACCCAATCCTAAGCCTAGCACAAGATCATGTAGTTCGTATGCTAAAGCTTTTCTAATGTCAAGTATCATTTCCTTAGACCATGAGATTGTGCAACTCCCGGATACCGTAGGAGTGCTTTGGGTGTGCCAAACGTCACAACGTAACTGGGTGGCTATAAAGGTACACTACAGGTATCTCCAAAAGTGTCTGTTGGGTTGGCACGAATCGAGACTGGGATTTGTCACTCCGTGTAAACGGAGAGGTATCTCTGGGCCCACTCGGTAGGACATCATCATAATGTGCACAATGTGATCGAGGAGTTGATCACGGGATGATGTGTTACGGAACGAGTAAAGAGACTTGCCGGTAACGAGATTGAACAAGGTATTGGGATACCGACGATCGAATCTCGGGCGAGTATCGTACCGCCAGACAAAGGGAATTGTATACGGGATTG
Organism: Triticum aestivum; assembly: GCF_018294505.1. NCBI lineage: Eukaryota > Viridiplantae > Streptophyta > Magnoliopsida > Poales > Poaceae > Triticum > Triticum aestivum. Next base: position 741,438,820 of record NC_057800.1, read on the forward strand.
ATTAAGTCCTTGACATCGTGGTTCATCCGATGAGATCATCGTGGAACATGTGGGAGCCAACATGGGTATCCAGATCCCGCTGTTGGTTATTGACCGGAGAGTCATCTCGGTCATGTCTGCATGTCTCCCGAACCTGTAGGGTCTACACACGTAAGGTTCGATGACGCTAGGGTTATAGGGAATAGATATACGTGGTTACCGAATGTTGTTCGGAGTCCCGGACGTCACGAGGAGTTCCGGAATGGTCCGGAGGTAAAGATTTATATATGGGAAGTCCTGTTTTGGTCGCCGGAAAAGTTTCGGGTTTTATCGGTAATGTACCGGGACCACCGGGAGGGTCCCGGTGGTCCACCAAGTGGGGCCACCAGCCCCGGAGGGCTGCATGGGCCAAGTGTGGGAGGGGACCAGTCCCAGGTGGGCTGGTGCGCCCCCCACCAAGGCCCAAGGCGCAAGGGAGAGTGGAAGGGGGCAAACCCTAGGCTCAAATGGGCCTAAGGCCCACCTAGTGGTGCGCCCCCCTCTCTTCCCCCTTGGCCGCCCCCCTAGATGGGATCTAGGGCTGGCCGCCACCCCTCCCCTCCTCCTATATATACTTGAGGTTTTGGGCTGCCATAGACACGAATTCTCTCCCTGTTGGCGCAGCCCTACCCCTCTCCCTCCTCGTCTCTCGTAGTGCTTGGCGAAGCCCTGCTGGAGTCCCGCGCTCCTCCACCACCACCACGCCATCGTGCTGCTGCTGGATGGAGTCTTCCCCAACCTCTCCTTCTCCCCTTGCTGGATCAAGGTGTAGGAGACGTCACCGGGCTGTACGTGTGTTGAACACGGAGGTGCCGTCCGTTCGGCACTAGGATCATCAGTGATTTGGATCATGACGAGTACGACTCCATCAACCCCGTTCACTTGAATGCTTTCGCTTAGCGATCTACAAGGGTATGTAGATGCACTATCCTTCCCCTCGTTGCTAGATTACTCCATAGATTGATCTTGGTGATGCGTAGAAAATTTTGAATTTCTGCTACGTTCCCCAACAGTCCTTGACACCTTTCCAATGCCTCTTGGTAGGTTCATAACTGTACCGAGCAAGCAAACTGACGGCGAACACAATGTCTGGTCGTGTACAATTTGCGAGGTACATGAGTGCTCCAACTGCACTCAGGTAAGGAACCTCTGGTCCCAGAGTTTCCTCCCCCTCTTCCTTTGGCCTGAACGGGTCCTTGTCTGGCTGTAAATATCTTTCGACCATCGGGGTCTTAGAAAGATACGCCTTATCAAATCCAAATCTCTCCAACACCTTCTGGGTGTAGGCCGACTGGTGCACTAGAATCCCATCAAGGGAATGTTCAAGTTGCAGACCTAGACAGAACTTGGTTTTACCCAAATCCTTCATCTCAAATTCTGACATCAGGTTGGAACTTGCTTCCTCAATATCCTCAGGCGTACCGATTATGCTTAAATCGTCCATGTACACCGAGATTATACAGAATCCATCTTGGGATCGCCGTATAAAAACACATGGGCAATCTTTATACACTGTACGGACTCACGAAGAAAATCACTTAAGCGATTGTACCACATTCTATCAGACTGTCTGAGTCCATACAGTGCCTTTTGAAGTTGAACACTGTATAGACCCCTGTTTGCTCTATCATGGTTCGGAACAAGGATACCTTCTGGAACCTTCATGTATATGTTCGAATCCAAGTTACCATACAGGTAAGCAGTGACAACATCCATTAGTTTCATCTTCAAGTCCATGTTTACTGCCATCGAGATCAAGTATCTAAAGGTAACTCCATCCATGACCGGGGAATAAGTCTCCTCAAAATCGACACCTGGTCTTTGAGTGAACCCTTGAGCGACGAGCCTTGCTTTGTACCGTACTACCTTATTATTTTCATCTCTCTTTCGAACGAAAACCCACCTATGGCCAACGACGCGAATGTGGGGAGGAGTTCGACAAACTGGTCCGAACACCTTCCTTTTGTTGAGAGATAATAATTCGGCAGTAATTGCCTGCTGCCAATCTTTCCAATCCGACCTTTTCTTGCAATCAGCGAGCGTGTTAGGCTCAGGGTCAAGATCTATGATTGAGGCAATTTTCGTAGCAAAGTTAATGTCAACAATCACCATTGCTCGGTTCATGGACTCCCCCGTGTAATATAATTTATGGCCATTTCGTCATGGAGCACATCCGGCGCTAACACTTGCTCTACCAAATTTCCCATCATGGGAGCAAGGTCCTTTAGATTTCCCGCGCCGATGTGTGCGCTCACATCTCTGCTGGGTGTTTCCCCTATGGGAAAGTTTAAGTCCGGAATTTCATGCACTGAATTTTTCGTACTTGTGCCAGGTCTTGACTGGCTCCCCGTTTCAATTTGGGGTACTTTGGCGACATGTTGTAATAAATCTCTCTTATCCTTTTTTGTCGGGCGTCCCCGAGTACTTGGGATTTGAGAAGCCGGATCTCTCGTCCTTTTAGGCCTTTGGATGGGAGCGGGTATACCATCATTTTTCTTCGGTATTTCAACCCTTTCCGGTGCATTGCGCGCGTGCACATGCGATTTTGTCATAGTCTTTAAGTCACTAAAGTGGTCAGGCAGTTGATTTGCTAATGAGTGCAAATCAATTATCTTTTGGACTTCTCTCTCAGTCTCAGCAGTGCGCGGGTCATGAGCGTGGATTCCCGTGGCTTGCCATGTGATTTCTCGACTTTTAGCATCAAGGGGTTGATTCTCTCCCCCTAAAGTCGGGAAAAGATCCGCGTCAAAAATGCAATCAGCAAAACGAGCCGTGTGACAGTCACCTGTCACGGGGTCCAGATACCTGATTATGGACACAGTCTCATAACCAACGTATATCCTCGACTTACGGAGCGGGCCCATCGCTGATCGCTGAGGTGGTGGTATTGGCACATATACCTGGCAACCGAACCTACGAAGGTGGGAAATTTTCGGTGCCGACCCTTGCGCAAGCTGAACAAGAGAGTGGATGTTGTAGGCCGACGGTCTAAAGTTGATGAGATTGGCCGCGTGTAACACTGCGTGGCCCCAACATGTAGTTGGTAAATTACAACCCTGAAGGAGCGGTCGGGCAATGAATTTAATTCTTTTAATCAATGCCTCGGCAAGTCCATTTTGTGTATGAACATGCGGTACCAAGTGCTCAACTTTGATTCCCATTGCCATGCAATAATCATCGAACGCCTTTGAAGTAAATTCTCCGGCATTGTCCATTCGAATAGACTTTATACGATAATCAGGGAAATTATTCCTCATTTGTATGATCTGAGAGATCAGCTTTGCAAAGGCATGGTTCCGTGTTGACAGCAGGCAAACATTGGACCATTTAGAGGAAGCATCAATGAGCACCATGAAGTACCGAAACGGCCCTGTGAGGGGCTGAATTGGACCGCATATGTCCCCTTGGATACGCTCCAAGAACGCGGGGATTTCATCCCTCACCTTGAGGGGCGATGGCCTAATGACTAACTTCCCCTTAGCGCATGCGGAGCACACGAAATCATTGGGATTCGGGAAGTTCTTCACGTTAACATTATGACCATGCGAGTTGTTTATTATATTTCTCATCATCCTAAGTCCAGGGTGGCCTAACCTATCGTGCCAGAGGCAGAAGAGTTCAGAGCTTCTAAACGGTCTTGAGGGTAGTGTACACAGGCGGTGCTACTATTTTAGTGTAGTATAGCCCTGTGTCGAACGAAGAAAGCCCTTCGATAACATGTTTACCATTTGCATCCCGCTTTGTGATAAGTAGGCACTCCTTGCCGTTCTCATCATCGTTCCCAGCATGAAAACCATTGGCGCGGATGTCTCTAAAGCTCAAAAGAGTACGAGTTGACTCCGGGCACAACAACGCATCATTAATGATCAAAATTTTCCCATAGGAAGTATAATAGTGGCTCGTCTGGAGCCAACTATGTGTGAACCGCAGCCGGCGATTGTCATAATACTTCCCGGAGATTTTTTAATAGACTCAAAGTACTTAGTTTCTCATAAAATGGTATGTGTAGTTGCGCTATCGGCAATGCACGTTTCCTCCATTCGGGCGCCACCCACGTTCTAAAATATGACATATAATTAATGTAAAGAGGAAGATGCTACATTAATAATAAATGCACACATTCCAGAACATAACATACTATCATGTATAAATAATGGAATAAATGAATAAATGTCATCCAATCGCCAAAGTAAAGAATAAGTTTATGCTCTCATAGAGCTTACAACCAAATCGAATTTATTTGAATTTATATCAAATCACGGAATCATGATAACCAAAGAGGTATGCTAAGTAGACTCGGTGAAGAAGCCATTGACCTCAGCCGCAATCTCCATACTAGTGAGCTGATCCTCCTTAGAAATCATCTTGGAGGCAGCATCAACATCTAGTTGTGGCACCGCCGAGGCGACCACGTGGTCAACCTCCATGGCAACGTTGGCGTCACTAGAGACCGCCAAAGCCACCGCGATGGGCACCACGGGGGTCGCCGCGATGGGCGCAGCAGGGGGCGTAGAGATTATCACGGGTGCCGCCATGGGCGCCGGTGGTGCTCCCTCCTAAACCAAGGCGAGGTGCGTCTCACGCGCCTTCCAAGACTTATATGCATCAACGACCTCCTGTGGTGCGTGACACTGGCGGGAGAAATGCTCCACCGAGCCACACCGAAAGCAGTCCTGAGGCCTCTGCCCCCCTTGCTCGGCTTTTGCTGCTTAGCCGGGGCGGAGGGCTGAGGGCCCTTCTTCTTTCCCTTGCGGCCCCTCTTCTTCTGTTGAGGCTTGCGGACTTTGAGAGCATTCACCTCCTGGCGAGAACTCCCCCCAAGTGGTTGTGCGACAAAGTTCTTTTCAGAACCTCGTCCTGCGCCTCTACCACCTGGAGGACGTCAATCAACTCTGAATACCTCGTGTAGTTGCCCTGGCGATAGTTCCGTGCGGACAAGACCGCGTCAGGGTGGAAAGTGGATAGGGTTTTCTCAATCTTCTGAGTGTCGGTAATCTCAGTACCACACATCTGAAGAGTCGTACAAATTCGGTGCAGAGGCGATAGTTCCGTGCGGACAGGACCGCGTCAGGCTGGAAAGTGGATAGGGTTTTCTCAATCTTCAGAGTGTCGGTAATCTCTGTACCACACATCTAAAGAATCGTACAAATTCGGTGCAGAGCCGAATTGTACTCCCCAACCGTCTTGAAGTCCGCAATGTTGGGGAACGTAGTAATTTCAAAAAAATTCCTACGCACACGCAAGATCATGGTGATGCATAGCAACGAGAGGGGAGAGTGTTGTCTATGTACCCTCGTAGACCGAAAACGGAAGCATTAGCACAACGCGGTTGATGTAGTCGTACGTCTTCACGGCCCGACCGATCAAGCACCGAACCTACGGCACCTCCGAGTTCTAGCACACGTTCAGCTCGATGACGATCCCCGGACTCTGATCCAGCAGAATGTCGTGGAAGAGTTCCGTCAGCACGACGGCGTGGTGACGATCTTGATGTTCTACCATCGCAGGGCTTCGCCTAAGCACCGCTATAATATTATCGAGGATTATGGTGGAAGGGGGCATCGCACACGGCTAAGAGATCAATGATCAATTGTTGTGTCTTTGGGGTGCCCCCCTGCACCTGTATATAAAGGAGCAAGGGAGGAGGAGGCCGGCCCTAGGAGGGGGCGCGCCAAGTGTGGAGTCCTACTAGGACTCCCTAGTCCTAGTAGGATTCCACCTCCCATATGGAATAGGAAAAGAGGAAGGGAAAAGGAGAAGGAAGGAAGGGGGCGCCCCCCTTCCCTAGTCCAATTCGGACCAGACCAAGGGGAGGGGTGCGGCCACCCTTGAGGCCCTTTTCCTTCTTTCCCGTATGGCCCAATAAGGTCCAATACGTATTCCCGTAACTCTCCGGTAGTCCGAAAAATACCCAAATCACTCGGAACCTTTCCGATGTCCGAATATAGTCGTCCAATATATCGATCTTTACGTCTCAACCATTTCGAGACTCCTCGTCATGTCCCCGATCTCATCCGGGACTCTGAACTCCTTAGGTACATCAAAACTCATAAACTCATAATATAACTGTCATCGAAACCTTAAGCGTGCGGACCCTATGGGTTCGAGAACAATGTAGACATGACCGAGACACGTCTCCGGTCAATAACCAATAGCGGAACCTGGATGCTCATATTGGCTCCCACATATTCTACGAAGATCTTTATCGGTCAGACCACATAACAACATACGTTGTTCCCTTTGTCATCGGTATGTTACTTGCCCGAGATTCGATCGTCGGTATCTCAATACCTAGTTCAATCTCGTTACCGGCAAGTCTCTTTACTCGTTCCGTAATACATCATCCTGCAACTAACTTATTAGTTGCAATGCTTGCAAGGCTTGAGTGATGTGCATTACTAAGAGGGCCCAGAGATACCTCTCCGACAATCGGAGTGACAAATCCTAATCTCGAAATACGCCAACCCAACAAGTACCTTCGGAGACACCTGTAGAGCACCTTTATAATCACCCAGTTACGTTGTGACGTTTGGTAGCACACAAAGTGTTCCTCTAGTAAACGGGAGTTGCATAATATCATAGTCATAGGAACATGTATAAGTTATGAAGAAAGCAATGGCAACAAACTAAACGATCAAGTGCTAAGCTAACGGAATGGGTCAAGTCAATCACATCATTCTCCTAATGATGTGATCCCATTAATCAAATGACAACTCATGTCTATGGTTAGGAAAAATAACCATCTTTGATCAACGAGCTAGTCAAGTAGAGGCATACTAGTGACACTCTGTTTGTCTATGTATTCACACATGTATTATGTTTCCGGTTAATACAATTCTAGCATGAATAATAAACATTTATCATGATATAAGGAAATCAATAATAACTTTATTATTGCCTCTAGGGCATATTTCCTTCAGTCTCCCACTTGCACTAGAGTCAATAATCTAGTTCACATCGCCATGTGATTTAACATCAATAGTTCACATCACCATGTGATTAACACCCATAGTTCACATTGACATGTGACCAACACCCAAAGGGTTTACTAGAGTCAATAATCTAGTTCACATCGCTATGTGATTAACACCCAAAGAGTACTGAGGTGTGATCATGTTTTGCTTGTGAGAGAAGTTTAGTCAATGGGTCTGCCACATTCAGATCCGTAAGTATATTGCAAATTTCGATGTCAACAATGCTCTGCATGGAGCTACTTTAGCTAATTGCTCCCACTTTCAATATGTATCCAGATTGAGACATAGAGTCATCTGGATCAGTGTCAAAACTTGCATCGACGTAACCCTTTACGACGAACCTTTTGTCACCTCCATAATCGAGAAACATATCATTATTCCACTAAGGATAATTTTGACCAATGTCCAGTGATCTACTCCTAGATCACTATTGTACTCCCTTGCCAAACTCAGGGCAGGGTATACAATAGGCCTGGTACACAGCATGGCATACTTTATAGAACCTACGGCCGATGCATAGGGAATGACTTTCATTCTCTCTCTATCTTCTGCCGTGGTCGGGTTTTGAGTCTTACTCAACTTCACACCTTTGTAACACAGGGAAGAACTCCTTCTTTGACTGTTCCATTTTGAACTACTTCAAAATCTTGTCAAGGTATGTACTCATTGAAAAACTTATCAAGTGTCTTGATCTATCTCTATAGATCTTGATGCTCAATATGTAAGCAGCTTCAATGAGGTCTTTCTTTGAAAAACTCCTTTCAAACATTCCTTTATGCTTTGCAGAATAATTTTACATTATCTTCGATCAACAATATGTCTTTCACATATACTTATCAGAAATGTTGTAGTGCTCCCACTCACTTTCTTGTAAATACAGGCTTCACCGCAAGTCTGTATACAACTATATGCTTTGATCAAATTATCAAAGCGTATATTCCAACTCCGAGATGCTTGCACCAGTCCATAGATGGATCGCTGGAGCTTGCATGTTTTGTTAGTACCTTTAGGATTGAAAAAACCTTCTGGTTGCATCATATACAACTCTTCTTTAATAAATCCATTAAGGAATGCAGTTTTGTTTATCCATTTGCCAGATTTCATAAAATGCGGCAATTGCTAACATGATTCGGACAGACTTAAGCATAGATACGAGTGAGAAACTCTCATCGTAGTCAACACCTTGAGCTTGTCGAAAACCTTTTTGCGACAATTCTAGCTTTGTAGATAGTAACACTACTATCAGCGTCCGTCTTCCTCTTGAAGATCCATTTAATATCAATGGCTCGTCGATCATTGGGCAAGTCAATCAAAGTCCATACTTTCTTCTCATACATGGTTCTCATCTCAGATTTCATGGCCTCAAGCCATTTCGCGGAATCTGGGCTCATCATCGCTTCCTCATAGTTCGTAGGCTCGTCATGGTCAAGTAACATGACCTCCAGAACAGGATTACCGTACCACTCTGGTGCGGATCTCACTCTGGTTTACCTACGAGGTTCGGTAGTAACTTGATCTGAAGTTACATGATCATCATCATTAGCTTCCTCACTAATCGGTGTAGTAGCCATAGGAACAGATTTCTGTGATGAACTACTTTCCAATAAGGGAGCAGGTATAGTTACCTCATCAAGTTCTACTTTCCTCCCACTCACTTCTTTCGAGAGAAACTCCTTTTCTAGAAAGGATCCATTCAAAGCAACAAATATATTGCCTTCGGATCTGTGATAGAAGGTGTACCCAACATTTTCTTTTGGGTATCCTATGAAGACGCACTTCTCCGATTTGGGTTAGAGCTTATCAGGTTGAAACTTTTTCACATAAGCATTGCAACCTCAAACTTTAAGAAACGAAAGCTTAGGTTTCTTGCCAAACCATAGTTCATACGGTGTCGTCTCAACGGATTTAGATGGTGCCCTATTTAACGTGAATGCAGCTGTCTCTAATGCATAACCCCAAAACGATAGTGGTAGATCGGTAAGAGACATCATAGATAGCACCATATCTAATAAAGTACGGTTATGACGTTCGGACACACCATTATGCTGAGTAGTGAAACTATTTCACATTGTTTTTAACTGAAGGCCAAACTCGTAACTCAAATATTTTACTTCTGCGATCATATCGTAGAAACTTTCATTTTTGTTACGATGATTATCCACTTCACTCTGAAATTCTTTGAACTTTTCAAATGTTTTAGACTTGTGTTTCATCAAGTAGATATACTCATATCAGCTCAAATCATCTATGAAGATTAGAAAATAATGATACCTGCCACGAGCCTCAATATTCATCGGACTACATACATCAGTATGCATGATTTCCAACAAATCTGTTGCTCGCTCCATTGTTCTGGAGAACGGAGTCTTAGCCATCTTGCCCATGAGGCATGGTTTGCAAGCATCAACTGATTCATAATCAAGTGATTGCAAAAGCCCATCAACATGGATTTTCTTCATGCGCTTTACACCAATATGACCTAAACGGTAGTGCCACAAATAAATCGCACCATCATTATTAACTTTGCATCTTTTGGTTTCAATATTATGAATATGTGTATCACTACGATCGAGATCCAACGAACCATTTTCATTGGGTGTGTAACCATATAAGGTTTTATTCATGTAAACAGAACAACAATTTATTCTCTTACTTAAATGAATAACCGTATTGCAATAAACATGATCAAATCATATTCATGCTCAACGCAAACAACAGATAACACTTATTTAAGTTCAACACTAATCCCAAAAGTATAGCGAGTGTGCGATGATGATCATATCAATCTTGGAACCACTTCCAACACACATCGTCACTTCACCCTTAACTAGTCTATGTTCATTCTGCAACTCCCGTTTCGATTTACTACTCTTAGCAACTGAACCAGTATCAAATACCGAGGGGTTGCTATGAACACTAGTAAAATACACATCAATAATCTGTATATCAAATATACCTTTGTTCACTTTGCCATCCTTCTTATCCGCCAAATACTTGGGGCAGTTCCACTTCCAGTGACCAGTCCCTTTGCAGTAGAAGCACTTAGTCTCATACTTAGGACCAGACTTGGGCTTCTTCACTTGAGCAGCAACTTGCTTGCCGTTCTTCTTGAAGTTCCCCTTCTTCCCTTTGCCCTTTTCTTGAAACTAGTGGTCTTGTCTACCATCAACACTTGATATTTTTCTTGATTTCTACCTTCGTCGATTTCAGCATTACGAAGAGCTTGGGAATCGTTTCCGTTATCCCTTGCATATCATAGTTCATCACGAAGTTTTACTAACTTGGTGATGGTGACTAGAGAATTCTGTCAATCACTATTTTATCTGGAAGATTAACTCCCACTTGATTCAAGCGATTGTAGTACCCAAACAATCTGAGCACATGCTCACTGCTTGAGGTATTCTCCTCCATCTTTTAGCTATATAACTTGTTGGAGACTTCATATCTCTCAACTCGGGTATTTGCTTGAAATATTAACTTCAACTCCTGGAACATCTCATATGGTCCATGACGTTCAAAACATCTTTGAAGTCCCGATTCTAAGCCGTTTAAGCATGGTGCACTAAACTATCAAGTAGTCATCATATTGAGCTAGCCAAATGTTCATAACATCTGCATCTGCTCGTGCAATAGGTTTATCACCTAGCGGTGCATCAAAGACATAATTCTTCTGTGCAGCAATGAGGATAAACCTCAGATCACGGATGCAATCCGCATCATTGCTACTAACATCTTTCAACTTAGTTTTCTCTAGGAACATATCAAAAATAAAACAGGGGAGCTAAACGCGAGCTATTGATCTACAACATAGATATGCTAATACTACCAGGACTAAGTTCATGATAAATTAAAGTTCAATTAATCATATTACTTAAGAACTCCCACTTAGAAAGATATCCCTCTAATCCTCTAAGTGATCACGTGATCCAAATCAACTAAACCATGTCCGATCGTCACGTGAGATGGAGTAGTATCAATGGTGAACATCAGTATGTTGATCATATCTACTATATGATTCACGCTCGACCTTTCGGTCTCCGTGTTCCGAGGCCATATTTGTTATATGCTAGGCTTGTCAAGTTAAACCTGAGTATTCCACGTGTGCAACTGTTTTGCACCCGTTGTATTTGAACGTAGAGCCTATCACACCCGATCATCACGTGGTGTCTCAGCACGAAGAACTTTCGCAACGGTGCATACTCAGGGAGAACACTTATACTTTGATAATTTAGTGGGGAATCATCTTATAATGCTACCGTCAATCAAAGAAAAATAAGATGCATAAAAGATAAACATCACATGCAATCAATATAAGTGATATGATATGGCCATCATCATCTTGTGCTTGTGATCTCCATCTCCGAAGCACCTTCATGATGACCATCGTCACCGGCGCGACACCTTGATCACCATCGTAGCATCGTTGTCATCTCGCCAATCTTATGCTTCCACGACTATCGCTACCTCTTAGTGATAAAGTAAAGCATTACAGCGCAATTGCATTGCATACAATAAAGCGACAACCATATGGCTCCTGCCAGTTGTCGATAACTTGGTTACAAAACATGATCATCTCATACAATAAAATTTAGCATCATATCTTGACCATATCACATCACAACATGCCCTGCAAAAACAAGTTAGACGTCCTCTACTTTGTTGTTGCAAGTTTTACGTGGCTGCTACGGGCTTAGCAAGAACCGTTCTTACCTACGCATCAAAACCACAACGATAGTTTGTCAAGTTGGTGCTGTTTTAACCTTCGCAAGGACCGGGCGTAGCCACACTTGGTTCAACTAAAGTTGGAGAAACTGACACCCGCCAGCCACCTGTGTGCAAAGCACGTCGGTAGAACCAGTCTCGTGTAAGCGTACGCGTAATGTCGGTCCGGGCCGCTTCATCCAATAATACCGCCGAACCAAAGTATGACATGCTGGTAAGCAGTATGACTTATATCGCCCACAACTCACTTGTGTTCTACTCGTGCACAACATCAACGCATAAAACCTAGGCTCGGATGCCACTGTTGGGGAACATAGTAATTTCAAAAAATTTCCTACGCACACGTAAGATCATGGTGATCCATAGCAACGAGAGGGGAGAGTGTTGTCTACGTACCCTCGTAGACCGAAAGCGGAAGCGTTAGCACAACGCGGTTGATGTAGTCATACATCTTCACGGCCCGACCGATCAAGCATCGAAACTACGACACCTCCGAGTTCTAGCACACGTTCAGCTCGATGACGATCCCCGGACTCCGATCCAGCAGAATGTCGTGGAAGAGTTCCGTCAGCACGACAGCGTGGTGACGATCTTGATGTTCTACCGTTGCAGGGCTTCGCCTAAGCACCACTACAATATTATCGAGGATTATGGTAGAAGGAGGCACTGCACACGGCTAAGAGATCAATGATCAATTGTTGTGTCTTTAGGGTGCCCCCTGCACCCGTATATAAAGGAGCAAGGGAGGAGGAGGCCGGCCCTAGGAGGGGGCGCGCCAAGTGTGGAGTCCTACTAGGACTCCCTAGTCCTAGTAGGATTCCACCTCCCATATGGAATAGGAAAAGAGGAAGGGAAAAGGAGAAGGAAGGAAGGGGGCGGCCCCCTTCCCTAGTCCAATTCGGACCAGACCAAGGGGAGGGGTGCGGCCACCCTTGAGGCCCTTTTCCTTCTTTCCCGTATAGCCCAATAAGGCCCAATACGTATTCCCGTAACTCTCCGGTACTCCGAAAAATATCCGAATCACTCGGGACCTTTCCGATGTTAGAATATAGTCGTCCAATATATCGATCTTTGTGTCTCGACCATTTCGAGACTCCTCATCATGTCCCCGATCTCATCCGGGACTCCGAACTCCTTCGGTACATCAAAACTCATAAACTCATAATATAACTGTCATCGAAACCTTAAGCGTGCGGACCCTACGGGTTTGAGAACAATGTAGACATGACCGAGACACGTCTCCGGTCAATAAACAATAGCGGAACCTAGATGCTCATATTGGCTCCCACATATTCTACGAAGATCTTTATCGGTCAGACCGCATAACAACATACGTTGTTCCCTTTGTCATCGGTATGTTACTTGCCCGAGATTCGATCGTCAGTATCTCTATACCTAGTTCAATCTCGTTACCGGCAAGTCTCTTTACTCGTTCCGTAATACATCATCCTGCAACTAACTTGTTAGTTGCAATGCTTGTAAGGCTTGAGTGATGTGCATTACCGAGAGGGCCCAGAGATACCTCTCCGACAATCGGAGTGACAAATCCTAATCTCGAAATACGCCAACCCAACAAGTACCTTCGGAGACACCTGTAGAGCACCTTTATAATCACCCAGTTACGTTGTGACGTTTGGTAGCACACAAAGTGTTCCTCCGATAAACGGGAGTCGCATAATCTCATAGTCATAGGAACATGTATAAGTTATGAAGAAAGCAATGGCAACAAACTAAACGATCAAGTGCTAAGCTAACGGAATGGGTAAAGTCAATCACATCATTCTCCTAATGATGTGATCCCGTTAATGAAATGACAACTCATGTCTATGGTTAGGAAACATAACCATCTTTGATCAACGAGCTAGTCAAGTAGAGGCATACTAGTGACACTCTGTTTGTCTATGTATTCACACATGTATTATGTTTCCGGTTAATACAATTCTAGCATGAATAATAAACATTTATCATGATATAAGGAAATAAATAATAACTTTAGTATTGCCTCTAGGGCATATTTCCTTCACGCAAACCTCAGACGGATCCACTCTGCCTCTGCACGTGGCTTAACAGTGTACTTTAACCGCTCAAACTGCTGCTTAAGAGCGGTCCAAAGGCCAGAAGCACTCCGCTCAGCCATATACTCGTCTTTCAGAGTAGGTGACAGGTGATGACAGAAAATGCAGAGCCTGCGCATTCTCAGTTTCGAACTTGGGATCAGTGGGGGCCAGCTGGGTCCCCTTACCGGTCGCCCTCAGGAGGGTTTTGCCCTGGAGAAAGATCTCACGGTCCGAGGCCCACGACAGGTAGTGATATGACCCCGTGCAATTTATCTATGATGGTCGCTACTGATAAAACGAAGTCTGCACAGATGGCCGAATATGGCACTAGTATTGTTCAAGATGAAGATATAATTGTTGTATCACCAAGATTGAAAATAGATGACACAGATGCATTGAAGTATATACATATTGATCAGGAAAGTGTGAAGAATGTACAAGACTCCATGAAAATTACTAGTAGGCCTATAGGAGCACTTGTATGCATGTGCGTACGGCCATGCATGCATAGGAAGCATGAAGTCTTGGTGAGTCACGTTTGTGGAGATATTTTGGGAGGAGTTCAGTTTGAGCCAGCAAAGGAATCCACATGCAACATTGATCAATTTCAGTTTGGGCCAGAGATAAATGAGTTCACGTGCATCCATGGGAGATTAATCATGTACGCAGCTAACCACCAGCAAGGAGTTATAAAAATATACAAGTTCCATCTGGTGCGGCCACCTGACAAAGAAGCGTACTCGTGGACAACTATGAAGATTAGAGACTTGTATTCTTTAAAAGGAACCGGGTGGGGTCCACCGGTGAATTGCAACAGTCACCAGCACCAAATAACAAGTCGTACTAGTTGTTTTTGTTTCCTAAGATTTAGTCAAGTCAGTTGTTATGGTCAAGTTTGTTTTCCTTTTTGGTTTAGGGGTGCGGTTAGCTTGTTGGTCAAACCATGTACGGGCCAGCTATACTATTATAAAAAGCCATAGTACGGTCAATGTAAGGGGGTGATATTTTTATGATTAGACACGATGTGTTTTTAGGGTAAATACCCATATTGAGTTTTGGGGGAAGCTGTCTAAAAATCTCTAAGATTTGGAGGACGCTTTAGAAAACCTATGTGTTGCGATTTCTCTTCGTGGAAATTGTTTTGTGCGTGAGTACCGTCGTTGAGATTGGTTTTCCTCGTGCTGGACCGTAAGGTTCAATCCCTCTACTTCGCGTACATCGCGTGCGCGGGCGAGAGGCTACTACTGCTGAAGGTGGAGTGTCATGAAAGATCGGGCCGCAACAACAGACTGGAACTCGCCACGAGGTTCGGTCTACATCAGGTGGTATCAGAGCATCAGGTTGTTCACGACACTATGAAAAAGATGGCGAGTGTATCATCATTCAGTAAGCTAAGCTATGGATTTCAGTTGGAGGAGGAAGGACGCTGGGTCGGGCTTTTTCACAAACGTGTGGTGGTGAGGGAGAGATCATGTGCCATGACGATCGATCACATGAATGTGGTCAACACCGCAAGCATCGAGATGGTTGAAAAGCTGAATTTACCAATGGTACCACGTCCACAACCATACTTGTTTCGTTGGGGTCATGAAGATCTCACTATCACGCACCAAACCAAGGTACCGTTTTTGTTGGAAAATTATTTTTGCGAGGTTTTGTGCGATGTGATTCCGGCACCAATGATTTCATGTCACTTGCTATTGGGCGAGCCATGGTACAAAGAACAAGATGTTGTGTATGATCGCAAAACACACAGATATACCGTCAAGAGGGATAAGAAGTGCAGCCTCGTGCCAATGGGTACGGAGCGTTTTATTGCTTGGAGGAAAGAACATATTGTGAAGATGAAAGAGCTGGAAGAAGCAAAAAAGAAGGCTGAAGCTGTTGATATGTCTACTGCCTGTGTTCAGCCTGGAGATAAAAATACTACTAAAGAGGATGACTCAAAACCGAGGACGGTTTTCATGCAAGGAGGAGAGGATGATATGACGCCGTGCAATTTCTCTATGATGGTCGCTACTGATAAAATAAAGTCTGCACAGATGGCCGAATATGGCACTAGTATTGTTCAAGATGAAGATATAATTGTTGTATCACCAAGATTGAAAATAGATGACACAGATGCATTGAAGTATATACATATTGATCAGGAAAGTGTGAAGAATGTACAAGACTCCATGAAAATTACTAGTAGGCCTATAGGAGCACTTGTATGCATGTGCGTACGGCCATGCATGCATAGGAAGCATGAAGTCTTGGTGAGTCACGTTTGTGGAGATATTTTGGGAGGAGTTCAGTTTGAGCCAGCAAAGGAATCCACATGCAACATTGATCAATTTCAGTTTGGGCCAGAGATAAATGAGTTCACGTGCATCCATGGGAGATTAATCATGTACGCAGCTAACCACCAGCAAGGAGTTATAAAAATATACAAGTTCCATCTGGTGCGGCCACCTGACAAAGAAGCGTACTCGTGGACAACTATGAAGATTAGAGACTTGTATTCTTTAAAAGGAACCGGGTGGGGTCCACCGGTGAATTGCAACAGTCACCAGCACCAAATAACAAGTCGTACTAGTTGTTTTTGTTTCCTAAGATTTAGTCAAGTCAGTTGTTATGGTCAAGTTTGTTTTCCTTTTTGGTTTAGGGGTGCGGTTAGCTTGTTGGTCAAACCATGTACGGGCCAGCTATACTATTATAAAAAGCCATAGTACGGTCAATGTAAGGGGGTGATATTTTTATGATTAGACACGATGTGTTTTTAGGGTAAATACCCATATTGAGTTTTGGGGGAAGCTGTCTAAAAATCCCTAAGTTTTGGAGGAAGCTTTAGAAAACCTCTGTGTTGCGATTTCTCTTCGTGGAAATTGTTTTGTGCGTGAGTACCGTCGTCGAGATTGGTTTTCTCGTGCTGGACCGTAAGGTTCAATCCCTCTACTTCGCGTACATCGCGTGCGCGGGCGAGAGGCTACTACTGCTGAAGGTGGAGTGTTGTGAAAGGTCGGGCCGCAACAACAGACCGGAACTCGCCACGAAGTTCGGTCTACATCAGGTGGTATCAGAGCATCAGGTTGTTCACGACACTATGGAAAAGATGGCGAGTGTATCATCATTCAGTAAGCTAAGCTATGGATTTCAGTTGGAGGAGGAAGGACGCTGGGTCGGGCTTTTTCACACCCGTGTGGTGGTGAGGGAGAGATCATGTGCCATGACGATCGATCACATGAATGTGGTCAACGCCGCAAGCATCGAGATGGTTGAAAAGCTGAATTTACCAATGGTACCACGTCCACAACCATACTTGTTTCGTTGGGGTCATGAAGAGCTCACTATCACGCACCAAACCAAGGTACCGTTTTTGTTGGAAAATTATTTTTGCGAGGTTTTGTGCGATGTGATTCCGGCACCAATGATTTCATGTAACTTGTTATTGGGCGAGCCATGGTACAAAGAACAAGATGTTGTGTATGATCGCAAAACACACAGATATACCGTCAAGAGGGATAAGAAGTGCAGCCTCGTGCCAATGGGTATGGAGCGTTTTATTGCTTGGAGGAAAGAACATATTGTGAAGATGAAAGAGCTGGAAGAAGCAAAAAAGAAGGCTGAAGCTGTTGATATGTCTACTGCCTGTGTTCAACCTGGAGATAAAAATACTACTAAAGAGGATGACTCAAAACCGAGGACGGTTTTGATGCAAGGAGGAGAGGATGATATGACCCCGTGCAATTTATCTATGATGGTCGCTACTGATAAAACGAAGTCTGCACAGATGGCCGAATATGGCACTAGTATTGTTCAAGATGAAGATATAATTGTTGTATCACCAAGATTGAAAATAGATGACACAGATGCATTGAAGTATATACATATTGATCAGGAAAGTGTGAAGAATGTACAAGACTCCATGAAAATTACTAGTAGGCCTATAGGAGCACTTGTATGCATGTGCGTACGGCCATGCATGCATAGGAAGCATGAAGTCTTGGTGAGTCACGTTTGTGGAGATATTTTGGGAGGAGTTCAGTTTGAGCCAGCAAAGGAATCCACATGCAACATTGATCAATTTCAGTTTGGGCCAGAGATAAACGAGTTCACGTGCATCCATGGGAGATTAATCATGTACGCAGCTAACCACCAGCAAGGAGTTATAAAAATATACAAGTTCCATCTGGTGCGGCCACCTGACAAAGAAGCGTACTCGTGGACAACTATGAAGATTAGAGACTTGTATTCTTTAAAAGGAACCGGGTGGGGTCCACCGGTGAATTGCAACAGTCACCAGCACCAAATAACAAGTCGTACTAGTTGTTTTTGTTTCCTAAGATTTAGTCAAGTCAGTTGTTATGGTCAAGTTTGTTTTCCTTTTTGGTTTAGGGGTGCGGTTAGCTTGTTGGTCAAACCATGTACGGGCCAGCTATACTATTATAAAAAGCCATAGTACGGTCAATGTAAGGGGGTGATATTTTTATGATTAGACACGATGTGTTTTTAGGGTAAATACCCATATTGAGTTTTGGGGGAAGCTGTCTAAAAATCCCTAAGTTTTGGAGGAAGCTTTAGAAAACCTCTGTGTTGCGATTTCTCTTCGTGGAAATTGTTTTGTGCGTGAGTACCGTCGTCGAGATTGGTTTTCTCGTGCTGGACCGTAAGGTTCAATCCCTCTACTTCGCGTACATCGCGTGCGCGGGCGAGAGGCTACTACTGCTGAAGGTGGAGTGTCGTGAAACGTCGGGCCGCAACAACAGACTGGAACTCGCCACGAGGTTCGGTCTACATCAGGTAGTTCATCCCTGTCTGGGCCAACTCAGCAAACTCCTTGTTGACAATTCCGGCCATCTGCAATTTATGCAAAAATCATGAGATTACAGCAGGTAACCTTTTGCACAAATGCGATGTTGATAAACTTATTCAATAAAATGACGTTCCATTATTTAAAACACGTTCTTATATGACGTACTTAATGATTAAGAGTGCAAAACAATTAATCTACAGTAGTAAAATCATATAATAAAAACATGTTTACAAAGTATAGCATGTTAAGCGCATTTCGTACGTGAAAAATAGCCCAAAAATTGAATTCCCGAGACATTTTAAAGCCCAAATATGCGTTTTCAGCGAAAACAGACAGTTTCAGGGGGTTCTATGCGAAATATTGCTGCAGGAATAAAACTCGCGTAAAAGCTGAAAACTACAGGGGCTAAACCGCAATTTTTCCACGCTACAGCTGACGCCCCTCTGCTTTTTATGGAGGGATCCCCACAGCCGCGGCCCATCCGGCCCAGGAGCCAGCGGGCCGGCCCAGTAGCCGGCGGCCTTTCCCGTAGCGACGCTAGGGGAAAACCCTAGTGCCCGCATCGGGGTGCGGCGGCGGCCAGTGGGCTCGAGCGGCGGTCGCTCGCACGCGGGTGCGGCCGGGGCTGGCTAGGCACTCGCGCTCGCGGGAGCGGCGACCTGCAGCAGGCAGGGCCGGGCGAGGTGATGTCCAGTGGCGCGGCACGGCTAGCAGCCAGGGCGCAGCACGACCACGGGACGACGCGCGGCCACGGCTACGGCCACAGCGCGAACGCAGCGGCGACCTGCAGCCGGGCGGCGACAAGCGGAGCCGCGACCAGCTGGGCACGTGCCGGCGCGGGCGTGCAGCGGGCACGTGCCAGCGGCTGCGGGTGGGCTGTGCGCGAGTACGCGTCAGCAGGGCACGACGGCGACGACGGCGTCAGCAGGACGCGGCGCTTCACGCGCGACCAACGAGGTCGCGGACAGCACGATGTCATCTGGACGCCGGCCTCGGGATGAGAATCTTCGTCGCGTTCATCCAGAGCTCCGACGGCGCATGGCACATCTGGTGCTTTTGCGGCGGTACCGCGACCATCTGGATCGTGATCTGTACTGACTCCCTATAGTGCAGTCAACAAGTTACTAGTCCAAGAACATCGACATTGGTCGGTGACGTATTCGTACGCTCAGTTCTTGGGAGGAAAATCAACACCATAGGTAGAAGAAATCTGAAAAATAAACTAATCGCAAAAACGGAATCGCAGTAACGAGAGGAATCCATTTTTGCAGAACTGGAGATCGGATATTATACCTCCGCGGGATCGACGAAAGCCCGCATGATGCAGGCTTGACGGAGAGTTGATGGAGCGAAGCGTGCTGATAATGTGTTCCGCAACTCCGCCGGCGAGTCCGGTCCGAGGTTGCGGAGCGAGAGCGAGCGTCGTAGACGAAGTAGTCGAACACGTGAAAGTAAATGACACAGGGAGATATGGAGGAGACCAGCTTTACTAATCAATGATCAAGTGTTACAATGATGGCTCCTCATTGCTTTATATAGGGACTAGGGGGTCAAGGGATAAGTACCCACTTAACGTAAAGAGGGGAAACGGGAGGGGCTATCCCAAGCGATTCGTGCGCTAGCCGCCGCCACCCTCGTGGTGGCCCCGATTTCCCAACAGATTGGACACCAAGGCCATCCGCCCCGTTGCGCACGTCCGTAACCACGCCATCTGCTCCTCGTTGCCGGCGTCGTATTGCCAGGGCGAGGGGCCTCACTCGATAGCAATCAAAACATCATCGTTTCCCAATCCACGCAAAAGCCTTCTAGGTGTTTCTAGGCAATTGGTCGTAATATACTGGTTTGTTCTAGATGGGAGAGGGTGAGTGGTCTGGTGCTACGAGAAGATATGGAGGGAGTAGAGGGTATGCTGGGGAGGATGAAGCTCCCGGAGGCGGAGAAGAAGAGTGTGAAGGTGGTATGAGGGAGATCGAAGTAGAAGGACCAATGAGTGTCCAAGACTATGGGGAACTCATCTCGGACACGTCGGGCTATGCTGCAGGTATAGAGATCACACTGGGGAGGGTCGGGGGTCCGATGAGCAGACTAGAGGTTAATGAGATGGGGATGCATTCATAGTCTTGTTCCATCAATAGACAAGCAAAGAGGAAAGTAGTAGAGAATGGGCCATGGAGGATTTTAACCAGGCTAAAACCCCGGTTGAACAAACATTTATTTGTCCACATCCGGGCGACAATTTTCAATGTGCCTCTTGAAATGATGTGTAAGGAATTGGCTCAGGCTTATGTGGAGCAAATAGTGAAGTTAGTTAAGGTAAACACAAACAAGGATAGAGCGGTGTTGGGCAAGTGCTTACGTGCCAAGGTGCACATACAAGTTGTAGAAGCACTGATGAGAGGACTATTTCTCGACGACGATGACAAGGAGAAGAAAAGAGTAGACATGGATAGGCATCAGAGGAGGAAGAAAATAATTTGCGATTTCTATTACGAATTTTTATGGAAATTATGCTGCGCATGTGGCATTATGGGACATGCCGATAGGGATTGCAAAAAGAAATCTTAAAAGGAGAGATGTGACTGAATATGGAAGATGGCCGAAATATGCGCTCAAAGGGGAGCAAGGGCATGATGAGAGAAGGAGAAGTGGTTCAGACTTGTTGGGAGAATCATGGAGAAGGATGTAAGGATGGTCGGGAAATGACACTAAATCTAGGAGTGACATACCTTCAAAGTGGAAATCAATAGTGAAGGAAATATGCCCTAGAGGCCATAATAAAGTTATTATTTATTTCCTTATTTCATGATAAATGTTTATTATTCATGCTAGAATTGTATTATCCGGAAACATAATACATGTGTGAATACATAGACAAACAGAGTGTCACTAGTATGCCTCTACTTGACTAGCTCGTTAATTAAAGATGGTTATGTTTCCTAACCATAGACAAAGAGTTGTTATTTGATTAACGGGATCACATCATTAGGAGAATGATATAATTGACTTGACCCATTCCGTTAGCTTAGCCCTCGATCGTTTAGTATGTTGCTATTGCTTTCTTCATGACTTATACATGTTCCTATGACTATGAGATTATGCAACTCCTGTTTACCGGAGGAACACTTTGTGTGCTACCAAACGTCACAACGTAACTGGGTGATTATAAAGGAGCTCTACAGGTGTCTCCAAAGGTACATGTTGGGTTGGCGTATTTCGAGATTAGAATTTGTCACTCCGATTGTCGGAGAGGTATCTCTGGGCCCTCTTGGTAATGCACATCACATAAGCCTTGCAAGCATTGCAACTAATGAGTTAGTTGCGAGATGATGTATTACAGAACGA
This sequence comes from Triticum aestivum, assembly GCF_018294505.1. Classification (NCBI taxonomy): domain Eukaryota; kingdom Viridiplantae; phylum Streptophyta; class Magnoliopsida; order Poales; family Poaceae; genus Triticum; species Triticum aestivum. Next base: position 741,460,728 of record NC_057800.1, read on the forward strand.
GTAAAAGAGACTTGCCGGTAACGAGATTGAACTAGGTATTGAGATACCGACGATCGAATCTCGGGCAAATAACATACTGATGACAAAGGGAACAACGTATGTTGTTATGCGGTCTGACCGATAAAGATCTTCGTAGAATATGTAGGAGCCAATATGAGCATCCAGGTTCCGCTATTGGTTATTGACCGGAGACGTGTCTCAGTCATGTCTACATTGTTCTCGAACCCGTAGGGTCCGCACGCTTAAGGTTTCGATGACAGTTATATTATGAGTTTATGCTTTTTGATGTACCTAAGTTTGTTCGGAGTCCCGGATGTGATCACGGACATGACGAGGAGTCTCGAAATGGTCAAGACATAAAGATTGATATATTGGAAGCCTATATTTGGATATCGGAAGTGTTCCGGGTGAAATCGGGATTTTACCGGAGTACCGGGAGGTTACCGGAACCCCCCGGGAGGTATATGGGCCTTAGTGGGCTTTAGTGGAAGAGAGGAGAGGTGGCCTGGGCTGGGCCGCGCGCCCCTCCCCCTAGTCTGAATAGGACAAGGAGAGGGAGGCGGCGCCCCCCCTTCCTTCTCTCTCTCCTCTTTCCCCCTTCCCGAATCCTATTCCAACTAGGAAAGGGGGGGAATCCTACTCCCGGTGGGAGTAGGACTCCTCCTGGCGCGCCCTCCTCCTGGCTGGCCGCACCCCCCCTTGATCCTTTATATACGGGGGCAGGGGCCACCACTAGACACACAAGTTGATCCACGTGATCATATTCTTAGCCGTGTGCGGTGCCCCCTTCCACCATAATCCTCGATAATATTGTAGCCGTGCTTAGGCGAAGCCCTGCGACGGTAGTACATCAAGATCGTCACCACGCCGTCATGCTGACGGAACTCTTCCCTGACACTTTGCTGGATCGGAGTCCGGGGATCGTCATCGAGCTGAACGTGTGCTAAAACTCGGAGGTGCCGTAGTTTCGGTGCTTGATCGATCGGGCCGCGAAGACGTACGACTACATCAACCGCGTTGTGCTAACGCTTCTGCTGTCGGTCTACAAGGGTACGTAGATCACACTCTCCCCTCTCGTTGCTATGCATCACCATGATCTTGCGTGTGCGTAGGAAATTTTTGAAATCACTACGTTCCCCAACAGTGGTATCAGAGCCTAGGTTTTATGTGTTGATGTTATATGCACGAGTAGAACACAAGTGAGTTGTGGGCTATATAAGTCATACTGCTTACTAGCATGTCATACTTTGGTTCGGCGGTATTGTTGGACAAAGCGGCCTGGACCGACATTACGCGTACGCTTACGCGAGACCGGTTCTCCCGACGTGCTTTGCACAAAGGTGGCTAGTGGGTGACAGTTTCTCCAACTTTAGTTGAACCGAGTGTGGCTACGCCCGGTCCTTGCGAAGGTTAAAACAACACCAACTTGACAAACTATTGTTGTGGTTTTGATGCGTAGGTAAGATTGGTTCTTGCTTAAGCCCGTAGCAGCCGCGTAAAACTTGCAATAACAAAGTAGAGGACGTCTAACTTGTTTTTGCAGGGCATTTTGTGATGTGATATGGTTAAGACATGATGCTAAATTTTATTGTATGAGATGATCATGTTTTGTAACCAAGTTATGGGCAACTGGCAGGAGCCATATGGTTGTCACTTTATTGTATGCAATGCAATTGCGCTGTAATGCTTTACTTTATCACTAAGCGGTAGTGATAGTCGTGGAAGCATAAGATTAGTGAGACGACAACGATGCTACGATGGTGATCAAGGTGTCGCGTCGGTGATGATGGTGATCATGACGGTGTTTCAGAGACTGAGATCACAAGCACAGGATGATGATGGCCATATCATATCACTTATATTGATTGCATGTGATGTTTATCTTTTATGCATCTTATCTTGCTTTGTTTGACGGTAGCATTTTAAGATGATCTCTCACTAATTATCAAGAAGTGTTCTCCTTGAGTATGCACCGCTGCGAAAGTTCTTCGTGCTAAGACACCACGTGATGATCGGGTGTGATAAGCTCTACGTTCAAATACAACGGGTGCAAAACAGTTGCACACGCAGAATACTCAGGTTATACTTGACGAGCCAAGCATATACAGATATGGCCTCGAAACACGGATACCGAAAGGTCGAGCGTGAATCATATAGTAGATATGATCAACATAGTGATGTTCACCAATGAAACTACTCCATCTCACGTGATGATCGGACATGGTTTAGTTGATTTGGATCATGTGATCACTTAGAGGATTAGAGGGATGTCTATCTAAGTGGGAGTTCTTAAGTAATTTGATTAATTGAACTTAAATTTATCATGAACTTAGTCCTGGTAGTATTTTGCAAATCATGTTGTAGATCAATAGCTCGCGTTGTTGCTTCCCTGTATTTATTTTGATATGTTCCTAGAGAAAATTGTGTTGAAAGATGTTAGTAGCAATGATGCAGATTGGATCCGTGATCTGAGGTTTATCCTCATTGATGCACAGAAGAATTATGTCCTTGATGCACCGCTAGGTGACAGACCTATTGCAGGAGCAGATGCAGACGTTATGAACGTTTGGCTAGCTCAATATGATGACTACTTAATAGTTTAGTGCACCATGCTTAACGGCTTAGAATCGGGACTTCAAAAGACGTTTTGAACGTTATGGACCATATGAGATGTTCCAGGAGTTGAAGTTAATATTTCAAGCAAATACCCGAGTTGAGAGATATGAAGTCTCCAACAAGTTCTATAGCCGAAAGATGGAGGAGAATCGCTCAACTAGTGAGCATGTGCTCAGATTGTCTGGGTACTACAATCGCTTGAATCAAGTAGGAGTTAATCTTCCAGATAAAATAGTGATTGACAGAATTCTCTAGTCACCATCACCAAGTTAGTAGAACTTCGTGATGAACTATAGTATGCAAGGGATGACGAAAATGACTCCCGAGCTTTTCATGATGATGAAATCATGAGGGTAGAAATCAAGAAAGAGCATCAAGTGTTGATGGTAGACAAGACCACTAGTTTCAATAAAAGGGCAAAGGGAAGAAGGGGAACTTCAAAAAGAACGGCAAGCAAGTTGCTGCTCAAGTGAATAAGCCCAAGTCTGGTCCTAAGCCTGAGACTAAGTGCTTCTACTGCAGAGGGACTGGTCACTGGAAGCGGAACTGCCCCAAGTATTTGGCGGATAAGAAGGATGGCAAAGTGAACAAAGGTATATTTGATATACAGATTATTAATGTGTATTTTACTAGTGTTCGTAGCAACCCCTTGGTATTTGATACTGGTTCAGTTGCTAAGAGTAGTAACTCGAAACGGGAGTTGCAGAATGAACAGAAACTAGTTAAGGGTGAAGTGACGATGTGTGTTGGAAGTAGTTCCAAGATTGATATGATCATCATCGCACACTCCCTATACTTTCGGGATTAGTGTTGAACCTAAATAAGTGTTATTTGGTGTTTGCGTTGAGCATGAATATGATTTGATCATGTTTATTGCAATACGGTTATTCATTTAAGTTAGAGAATAATTGTTGTTCTGTTTACATGAATAAAACCTTATATGGTTACACACCCGATGAAAATGGTTCATTGGATCTCGATCGTAGTGATACACATATTCATAATATTTAAGACAAAAGATACAAAGTTAATAATGATAGTGCAACTTATTTGTGGCACTGCCGTTTCTGTCATATTGGTCTAAAGCGCATGAAGAAACTACATGCTGATGGGATTTTGGAACCACTTGATTATGAATCACTTGGTACTTGCGAACCGTGCCTTATGGGTAAGATGACAAAAACACCGTTCTCCGGTACTATGGAGAGAGCAACAGATTTATTGGAAATCATACATACAGATGTATGTGGTCCGATGAATGTTGAGGCTCATGGCAGATATCGTTATTTTCTGACCTTCACAGATGATTTGAGCAGATATGGGTATATCTACTAGATATGGGTATATCTACTTGATGAAACACAAGTCTGAAACATTTGAAAAGTTCAAAGAATTTCAGAGTGAAGTGGAGAATCATCGTAACAAAAATAAAAAGTTTCTACGATATGATCGCAGAAGTAAAATATTTGAATTATGAGTTTGGCCTTCAGTTAAAAACAATGTGAAATAGTTTCACTACTCACGCCACCTTGGACACCACAGCATAATGGTGTGTCCGAACGTCATAACCGTACTTTATTAGATATGGTGCGAACTATGATGTCTCTTACCAATCTACCACTATCGTTTTGGGATTATGCATTAGAGACAGCTGCATTCACGTTAAATAGGGCACCATCTAAATCCGTTGAGACGACACCGTATGAACTATGGTTTGACAAGAAACCTAACCTGTCGTTTCTTAAAGTTTGAGGTTGCAATGCTTATGTGAAAAAGTTTCAACCTGATAAGCTCAAACCCAAATCGGAGAAGTGCGTCTTCATAGGATACCCAAAAGAAAAATGTTGGGTACACCTTCTATCACAGATCCGAAGGCAAGATGTTCGTTGCTGAGAATGGATCCTTTCTAGAGAAGGAGTTTCTCTCGAAAGAAGTGAATGGGAGGAAAGTAGAACTTGATAAGGTAATTGTACCTTCTCCCTTATTGGAAAGTAGTTCATCAGAGAAATCTGTTCCTGTGACTACTACACCAATTAGTGAGGAAGCTAATGATAATGATCATGTAACTTCAGATCAAGTTACTACCGAATCTCGTAGGTTAACCAGAGTGAGATCCGCACCAGAGTGGTACGGTAATCGTGTTCTGGAAGTCATGTTACTAGACCATGACAAACTTGCGAACTATGAGGAAGCGATGATGAGCCCAGATTCCACGAAATGGTTTGAGGCCATGAAATCTGAGATATGATCCATGTATGAGAACAAAGTATGGACTTTGATGGATTTGCCCGATGATCGGCAAGCCATAGAAAATAAATGGATCTTCAAGAGGAAGACGGACGCTGATAGTAGTGTTACTATCTACAAAGCTAGAATTGTCGCAAAAAGGTTTTCGACAAGTTCAAGATGTTGACTACGATGAGAGTTTCTCACTCGTATCTTTGCTTAAGTCTATCCGAATCATGTTAGCAATTGCCGCATTTTATGAAATCTGGCAAATGGATAAACAAAGCTGCGTTCCTTAATGAATTTCTTAAAGAAGAGTTGTATATGATGCAACCAGAAGGTTTTGTCAATCCTAAAAATGTTAACAAAATATGCAATCTCCAGCGATCCATCTGTGGACTGGTGCAAGCATCTCGGAGTTGGAATATGCGCTTTGATGAGATGATCAAAGTATATAGATTTATACAGACTTGTGGTGAAGCCTGTATTTACAAGAAAGTGAGTGGGAGCACTACAACATTTCTGACAAGTATATGTGAATGACATATTATTGATCGGAAATAATGTAGAATTATTCTGCAAAGCATAAAGGGGTATTTGAAAGAAGTTTTTCAAAGAAAGACCTCGGCGAAGCTGCTTACATATTAAGCATCAAGATCTATAGAGATAGATCAAGACGCTTGATAAGTTTTTTCAATGAGTACATACCTTGACAATATTTTGAAGTGGTTCAAAATGGAACAGTCAAAGAAAAGAGTTCTTGGCTGTGTTACAAGGTGTGAAATTGAGTAAGACTCAAATCCCGACCACGGCAGAAGATAGAAAGAGAATGAAAGTCATTCCCTATGCCTCAGCCATAGGTTCTATAATGTATGCCATGCTGTGTACCAGATCTATTGTATACCATACACTGTGTTAAGCAAGGGAGTACAATAGTGATCTAGGAGTAGATCACTGGACAGCGGTCAAAATTATCCTTAGTGGAATAAGGATATGTTTCTCGATTATGTAGGTTACAAAAGGTTCGTCGTAAAAGGGTTATGTCCATACAAGTTTTGGCACTGATCCGGATGACTCTTAGTCTCAATCTGGATGCATATTGAAAGTTGGAGCAATTAGCTAGAGTAGCTCCGTGCAGAGCATTGTTGACATAGAAATTTGCAAAATACATACGGATCTGAATATGGCAGACCCGTTGACTAAACTTCTCTCACAGGCAAAACATGATCACACCTTAGTACTCTTTGGGTGTTAATCACATAGCGATGTGAACTAGATTATTGACTCTAGTAAACCCTTTGAGTGTTGGTCACATAATGATGTGAACTATTGGTGTTGAATCACATGGTAATGTGAACTAGATTATTGACTCTAGTGCAAGTGGGAGACTGAAGGAAATATGCCCTAGAGGCAATAATAAAGTTATTATTTATTTCCTTATTTCACGATAAATGTTTATTATTCAAGCTAGAATTGTATTAATCGGAAACATAATACATGTGTGAATACATAGACAAACAGAGTGTCACTAGTATGCCTCTACTTGACTAGCTCGTTAATCAAAGATGGTTATGTTTCCTAACCATAGACAAAGAGTTGTTATTTGATTAACGGGATCACATCATTAGGAGAATGATGTGATTGACTTGACCCATTCCGTTAGCTTAGCACTCGATCGTTTAGTATGTTGCTATTGCTTTCTTCATGACTTATACATGTTCCTATGACTATGAGATTATGCAACTCCCGTTTATCGGAGGAACACTTTGTGTGCTACCAAACGTCACAACATAACTGGGTGATTATAAAGGAGCTCTACAGGTGTCTCCAAAGGTACATGTTGGGTTGGCGTATTTCGAGATTAGGATTTGTCACTCCGATTGTCGGAGAAGTATCTCTGGGCCCTCTCGGTAATGCACATCACATAAGCCTTGCAAGCATTGCAACTAATGAGTTAGTTGCGAGATGATGTATTACAGAACGAGTAAAAGAGACTTGCCGGTAACGAGATTGAACTAGGTATTGAGATACCGACGACCGAATCTCGGGCAAATAACATACTGATGACAAAGGGAACAACGTATGTTGTTATGCGGTCTGATCGATAAAGATCTTCGTAGAATATGTAGGAGCCAATATGAGCATCCAGGTTCCGCTATTGGTTATTGACCAGAGACGTGTCTCGGTCATGTCTACATTGTTCTCGAACCCGTAGGGTCCGCACGCTTAAGGTTTCAATGACAGTTATATTATGAGTTTATGCTTTTCGATGTACCGAAGTTTGTTTGGAGTCCCGGATGTGATCACGGACATGACGAGGAGTCTTGAAATGGTCGAGACATAAAGATTGATATATTGGAAGCCTATATTTGGATATCAGAAGTGTTCCAGGTGAAATCGGGATTTTACCGGAGTACCGGGAGGTTACCGGAACCCCCCGGGAGGTATATGGGCCTTAGTGGGCTTTAGTGGATGAGAGGAGAGGTGGCCTGGGCTGGGCCGCGCGCCCCTCCCCCCTAGTCCGAATAGGACAAGGAGAGGGGGGCGGCGCCCCCCCTTCCTTCTCTCTCTCCTCTTTCCCCCTTCCCGAATCCTATTCCAACTAGGAAGGGGGGGGGGGAATCCTACTCCCGGTGGGAGTAGGACTCCTCCTGGCGCGCCCTCCTCCTGGCCGGCCGCACCCCCCCTTGATCCTTTATATACGGGGGCAGGGGGCACCCCTAGACACACAAGTTGATCCACGTGATCATATTCTTAGCCGTGTGCGGTGCCCCCTTCCACCATAATCCTCGATAATATTGTAGCGGTGCTTAGGCGAAGCCCTGCGACGGTAGTACATCAAGATCGTCACCACGCCGTCGTGCTGATGGAACTCTTCCCCGACACTTTGCTGGATCGGAGTCCGGGGATCGTCATCGAGCTGAACGTGTGCTAAAACTCAGAGGTGTCGTAGTTTCGGTGCTTGATCGGTCGGGCCGTGAAGACGTACGACTACATCAACCGCGTTGTGCTAACGCTTCCGCTGTCGGTCTACAAGGGTACGTAGATCACACTATCCCCTCTCGTTGCTATGCATCACCATGATCTTGCGTGTGCGTAGGAAAATTTTGAAATTACTACGTTCCCCAACAAATAGAACTATCAATGGAGGGAAAAGAAAGGAACAATAAAGAGGGCGAGGAGGAGGTGAAAACCCCCTTAAAACCAAAAAATGGATAGAATAATGGTATGGGTGAGAACGAACTGAATATGAACAAAAAGTAGCTCATGTTCCAAGCGAATGCTGGTATGGAGGGAGGGAGGTTAGAAGGGAAAAATGAAGAGGGTAAGGATAGAGAGAGGGGGCGGTGAGAAGAAGAACAATACCGGTGGAAGCCACAAAAATACTATAATGGGCAAGGGAACATCATATGATAAAATGATAGTGGAGACAAGAAAGAGGAGAAGGGGAAGGGAGGCAAGCATGTGGATGATAAGTTTAAAGGGGAGAATGGTAGGGGTTTTCATGGGCACGAGAGGAACAATCCAGCGAGTTTTGAATCGCTAGGGGTGGTTGTAGGGTTCAAGGGGAGTGAGGGACCAACCAATGTGGATATCTTGGATGGTGGATTACCAAAGAAGCACATATCATAGGGGGAGCAAAATATTTAAGAAAAACGAATGTAGGGTTGTTAGAACTACCCTGCGAGCAGAACCGAGACTAATCACATGGAATTGTCGGGGTCTGGGGAATGGCCTGACAATTCGTGGGCTTTTGAATGTTCGAAAGTAGGAGGACTGTGATGTGTTGTTTCTTTCAGAGACGAAGATGGTGAGGAGCAAGATGGATTGGCTGAGATGGAAGCTTGGAGTTCCACATATGGCAGTGAAGGATTGTCGTGGAAAAGGAGAAGGGCTGGCTATGTTCTGAAGAGAGAGATAATTGTCAAGCTGCTAGACTTGTTATTGAGTTTCTGAGAACAAAGTAAAAAAGGCACCCTAGAGGTACTTGTACTAGAAAGATATGAACTTCAATGCTCGTGCTACCTCAAATTAAAATGCTCTCATTTGACTTTTTACCTCAAATCTCTACATCTTCATTATGTTGATTTAAGAGGTAAGAGCAATCAATTTAACATCTGTTGATTGAAAGTCAAGTGAAAAGGTTTCCTACAAATTTCTACGGACATAGCAAACAAAGGGTTTAACCTTCCACAGACAAGCCATATTACAACTTCAACCATCCTAAGACTGCTACCGACTACCTCCACCGTGTTGGGAATATGCCCTGGTTCCACATTTGCAATTAATGTTTACTTTCTGTGTTATAATTGCAATGGTTCTTGATTTTGTATATAAACGAGATTAGGAGGAAACCCATTTGCATATGTGATTGTGTGGGATAATAAACACTAAGTAGATACCTAGTCTTGCCTCTAAGACTAGCTCATGTATTGTTGAGGATCTTCTTTTTCTGATCATGGGCATTGTTAAAGTAACAAAGATGCTGACAATAATGAGAACACATTATTGGTAGAACAATGGCGTTGGACAGGCCCAACTAAATGATGTACTTTGAGATATCATCATCACAATGTTATAAGTATTGTCATGCGAGTGTTAACTGAAGGAAATATGACCTAGAGGCAATAATAAAGTTGTTATTTATATTTCCTTATATCATGATAAATGTTTATTATTCATGCTAGAATTGTATTAACCGGAAACTTAGTACATGTGTGAATACATAGACAAACAAATTGTCCCCAGTATGCCTCTACTTGACTAGCTCGTTAATCAAAGATGATTAACTTTCCTAGCCATGGACATGTGTTGTCATTTGATGAACGGGATCACATCATTAGAGAATGATGTGATGGGCAAGACCCATTCGTTAGCTTAGCACTATGATCGTTTAGTTTATTGCTATTGCTTTCTTCATGACTTATACAGGTTCCTATAACTATGAGATTATGCAACTCCCGAATACCGGAGGAACACTTAGTGTGCTATCAAACGTCACAACATAACTGGGTTATTATAAAGATGCTCTACAGGTGTCTCCGATGGTGTTTGTTGAGTTGGCATAGATCGAGATTAGGATTTGTCACTCCGTGTATCAGAGATGTATCTCTGGGCCCTCTCGCTAATGCACATCACTATGAGCCTTGCAAGCAATGTGACTAATGAGTTAGTTGCAGGATGTTGCATTACGGAACGAGTAAAGAGACTTGCCGGTAACGAGATTCAACTAGGTATGATAATACCGATGATCGAATCTCGGGAAACTAACATACCGACGACAAAGGGAATGACGTATGTTGTTATGCGCTTTGACCGATAAATATCTTTGTAGAATATATAGGAGCCAATATGAGCATCCAGGTTCCGATATTGGTTATTGACTGGAGATGTGTCTCGGTCATGTCTACATAGTTCTCGAACCCACAAGGTCCGCACGCTTAACGTTCGATGATGATTTGTATTATGAGTTATGTGATTTGATGAACGAAGTTTGTTCGGAGTCTTGGATGAGATCACAGACATGAAGAGGAATCTCGAAATAGTCGAGTGGTAAAGATCAATATATTGGAAGGTTATATTCGGACACCAGAATGGTTCCGAAGTGATTCGGGTATTTTTCGGAGTACCGGGAGGTTACCGGAACCCCCCGAGGAAGTATTGGGCCTTAGTGGAAAGGAGGGAAGGGCCACAAGGGGTGGCCGTGCGTCCCCCCATGGCAAGTCCGAATTGGACTAGGGAGGGGGCGGCGCCCCCCTCCTTCTCCCTCTCCTCATCCTTCCCTCTCTCCCCCTCTTAGAAAAAGGAAGGGGACTCCAACTAGGATTGGGAATCGTAGTTGGACTCCCCTATGGCGCGCGCCCTCCTATGGCCAGCCTCCTCCTCCCCCCTCCTTTATATACATGGGTAGGGGGCACCCCAAAGCACAACAGACAATCTCTTAGCCGTGTGCGGTGTCCCCCTTCACAGTTTAACACCTCGGTCATATCGTCGTAGTGCTTAGGCGAAGCCCTGCGCCGGTGACTTCATCATCACCGTCACCACGCCGTCGTGCTAACGAAACTCTCCCTCGTCCTCAACTGGATCAAGAGCTCGAGGGATGTCATCGTGCTAAACGTGTGTTGAACACGGAGGTGTCGTACGTTCAGTACTTGGATCGGTTGGATCGTGAAGACGTTGGACTACATCAACCGCGCTACTAAACGCTTCCGCTTTCGGTCTACGAGGGTACGTGGACACACTCTCCCCGTCTACGTGATATTGTGTTCGTTCTTTTCTCATTCCTACTATACTAGAGACCCATCCACAACAAATTAAGCCCGGAGACAACCTGAATAATAAGTTCAAATACAAAGAAATACAAGCCAATTACAACTTGTGGGACAAATACAAAAACAATCAAAGCCCAGAACGATACAGGAGTGAAGGGAGGAGGGATTCTGGTCACACACACACACATATCGGTGACATCAATCGACCGAGAATTAGTGCCCAGCCCTAGGAGTATCCCTTACTTATTTATTTAAGCGAGGATGCAAATAATAACAACTTCACAACGATTATGCTCTAGCACAATGGAAGCAGCCTAGATGCTCCATAGGCCATAATGATGATTGTTTAGTTTGTGGTGGCACCTGTTCAATCATGAAGGATATCAAAACAGTCCTCCATCTATGGTTGGCACTGATGGCAAGTAATAGGTTCGAGAGGCTTCTTAAGCGCAGCGGAATCGCAGGCGACGATCTTCACATTGTGGAGGACTGTTTCGATATCCTCATTCTTGAACGTCACGTCTCTCTAGATTAAAGTCCATACGTCGTTGCAGAACCTGTACGTGCGCAGATTGCCGCCCTGTACAAGAGGAAAACAATCATGTGAATGAAATCAATTTATGAATGGAAACATGACTACCGATTGCAACATTGTGAAGTCAAAATATCCAGAGCTACTTGAGTGAAGCTATTGACATATGCAAATGTGTGGATTAATTTCCTTTCCTGTTCCTGTTCCTGACCTATATCTGGACCTACTGGATGATTGCTTTCTGAAATAAACAGCATCACCTAGATGCATGCCAGAACCATGCAAAAAATGGTTGCTGTTTGCAGAATCATTTCCCGGTTGGGAACTTGGGATACAGAAAAGGAGGTCTTCTGCTTGTGTTGCTAATAAAGTGGAACACGTAAGTCTGTTTTCCAGAACTCAGCAAAAAAGTTCAAATACTACATGGAAACGATTGCGAGAAACTATGATATGTACAGTTAAGAATAAAATCATCCAGTAGGTCCAGAATAAGTCAGCAACAGGAACGTGAAAGGAAATTAATCGACACGCTTGCATGTCGCGGACAATTTACCCTCTGTTAAACTAAGCAGTTAACATCAGCATATATTTTTCAGACCAAAGCAAACAGATCTCCTGGAACATGTGTTAACTTATCACACAATTGAGGTTTAACAAACTGTCATAATTTGGCTATTAAGCACACAAGCACAGATAATTCTTGTTCAGGTATCTTTTTCCGGAGAAGTATACCTCTGCTCCTAAACGAAGAGCTGGAAAATAGCATGCCAAGCAATTTACTTGATAATTAAGCACACAGGTCGTCACACATAGCATCAAGCAGAAGACATGAAAGATCTGCATGTGATTTACATCAGTACAGCTACACTGACAGGTAGCAAAATATATTCTTCCGATATCTGCAAGTTCCGGTAATTCTTGTGTAGGAAGGAGAAGATGATATGGGTACGCGTGGAGGACGACTAGGACAGCTCATGCGACCGTGGTCATTCTGGTGTTTGAGTTGTTGTACTATTCAGGGTTGGAATTATTTTCTTGTCCCAAGCAGAACCTGTAATAGTGTAACCGTCTCATTTCTTTAACTTGCATCTTGATTAAGTAGACCTTGTCATAAGAGCTGTGCTCTATTAATAAAGTAGTATATTATTATTTGTTATGTTATCCAAATTAATGCCCATAAATCAGCGCATGTCATGTGAAAAAGTTTCAGGCATTGTTGCTAAATAACCTTCGATAAGATTTTGCACTTCACAAGAAGTTGATCCCCACTACTAACAATTCTCTCTACACGTTCCCCGCTCCCCCCCCCGCTCCCAACCACGGCGATCGTACGCCCCCCGTTTCCGGCCGCCAAATCCACCGCTGACCTTGCCGCGCCAATCAATCGACATGCCTCCCCGGCGAAGAGGGCTGCGGGCGCCGAGCGCGACCAATCCCCCCTCCCCTGCCCAGCTACCTCGCCCTATGCACGATACCTTCCCGGAGATGGTGAGATTGATCTCACCTATTCCGCAAGGTGTTCTCATGGTGACTGGTGCGCGGGGGTGGAGGGAGAGGGCGATATGGATTCGCGACGCCACCGCGTCCTGGATCTGCCGGGTGTAGGAGTGGAAAGCGGCGGATCGAGCGGCGGCGTCAGATCCGAGCATGAGAACTATGTTTCAACATGCGGAGACATGCAGGGAAAGGGCAGATCTAGCACAGCGAAGATTGGCGACGGTGATTCACGACGAAGCTACGATAGAGGAGAGGACGAGGATGCCCAATTTCCCCCAGTCCCCGCCAGCTTCGTTTGTGGTATGGGCTTGAGCTGAGGCGAAATCGGAGGATCCATGGAGGGCGAGGCGTTGGGAATTCATGCTGGGTGTGATACCGGCAGATGCGTCCCTGCAGCGTCCCTCTTCGTCGACGGCGTGAGGTCAAGCTTGAGCGGGGAGGATCTGGAGAGGAGAAGAGATTCAATGATCAACACGCCTCCCAGCTCCCCGATCCAGGTGTCCGAGCGGCCGTATCGAAGAGCCCCGTCGCCGCCGGCGCTGATTGCGTCTTCTCCGGCGAGGATAAAGCGGAGAGGAAGTCATGTCAATGCCAGAAGGGCCCTGCTTGTCAGTGACAGGGAGGAGCCTCGTCCTGAGTTGGAGACAGCTGGAGGGCTATGGCTGGCTGGTGCTCGAAAAGGGAAAACGCCCAAGCAGAAGGCGTTTTCGACAGTGCCTATAAGTAAGAGCGAGGCCTCAACTGCCCCCAAGCTAGGGTTCGTCAGCTCCGTCGTCGCCGAGCGTCCCCTCCTAGTTCGCTAGTGTGGATTAGGAAGGATTTGTTCCAGAGTGGTGAGTTCTTGGCCTCAGATTGTCATCCTGTTGGAGCAACTGATCGCCTAACCCGACCAAAACAGTTCAGTTTCTCGAGGGATTGGTGGGCTAGGAAGCACGGGAAGATCCCTTTCGCTGCTGTGGTTAAGATGGCCGGAGCTGGAAGAGATGGATCTCGTGGAGGGGGACGATATGCAGCAGGGAGAGGGAGAAACGAGACAGGCCGTGGTGTTTCTGCTAACTCCAAATCTGCAGGAGGAGGGGAGGCGCAACACCAGACTGCTCGCCCTCCTGTGCCACAGATGCCTCCAATTTCTATCTACTCGAGGCCGCCGATTGTTCCTCTGCAGCAACCGAATCAGTTTCCACAGGGGCAGATGTATGCAGGCTTCCCTCCAGGAGGGTATCCACAATTCCAGGGGGTGAATCAGTGGCCTATGCAACAACCCATTCCTTTCCAGTCCCCACTGCAGTCTGGTATGATGACATATCAACAGCAAGCTCATTACAACTCTGGGAGTTCATCTGGTGGCAATGGCTCAACTTTGCCTTCTGGATCCAGCAAGAACAAGAAAAAGAAGAATACCAAAGGAGGAGCTGGGTACAACAACAGCGAACAGACTCAGAGTGACAGTGAGGGAGGAGGGAGTACAACCTACAATGTGGATCCAAAGTTCATTGGAGCTATCTGTTATAACTGTGGACTGCCTGGTCACTTTGTGGGGATGTGCTCTCTGCCCAAAATATGCTTTATCTGCAAAACTGCTGGCCATCATATGGATGTGTGCCCCACATGGTACAAACCATATCCTGCTGCTCATTACTGGGGGAGTGCTAACACAGGGCTGGGTTTCTTTCATCTGGAGGCTGGAGATGCCAGTGATAATAACTGGATCAATATTGGTAATGTAGGCATAGTGGTTGTGGAGGAAGGGAACATTACTGGAGATGAACTTGGGCAGTGTTTTGCAGAAATGTGGAAAATCAACTGGCCCTGGCAGATAAGGCCATTTGACAAAAACAAATTCCTGGTGAGATTTCCTCCAAACAAGAGAATTGCAGAACTGGCTGAATACCCATCCATGAATTTAAAAAGAAAGAAAGCAACTATATCTTTCATGAAATGGGGAGGTGAAATCCCTGTTTTTGATTCTCTGACTGAAACCTGGATAGTTATGGAAGGACTGCCCCCAAAGTGGATAAGCTGGAGTGTGATAGCTCAAGTGGCTACCATTTTAGGGGTCCTGGTTAATGTGGACTGGCATATGATCTTCAGAAGCTTTTATGAAAAAGTTAGGATTCAGGTTGCAGTTAGAGACCCCAACAAAATCCCCACAGACAGAGTGGTGGAAATCCAACATGAGTTGTTCTTGCTAAGGTTTACAGTGGAGAAAGATGCTGATGGATACAACTCTGACAACCCATCTGACCCTGGGGAGAACAAGGTTGAGGACACCAATGTCAACAGTGATGATGATCTGCTGGGGGAGGAAATGGAGACTGAATTAGAAAAATCTGGGAAGGATAATACCCCAAGACCCTTTGCAGCTCCTAGAGGATCCTACAAAACCCCTGGAGCTGTTATGGAGATGACTTCAGGATCCAAGAATCAGAGAGCACCCATGACTAAAAGTTATCTGGAAGTGGTCCAGAAGAGAGCCAGAGAAGATGAGGGTGAATGCTTACTGCCCAATTTTGAAGCTGTGCGTGACCCAGAAGTGGTCCAGGGTGAAGGAAATATGCCCTAGAGGCAATAGTAAAGTTATTATTTATTTCCTTATAATCATGATAAATGTTTATTATTCATGCTAGAATTGTATTAACCGAAAACATAATACATGTGTGAATACATAGACAAACAAAGTGTCACTAGTATGCCTCTACTTGACTAGCTCGTTAATCAAAGATGGTTATGTTTCCTAACCATGAACAAAGTGTTGTTATTTGATTAACGAGGCCACATCATTAGTTGAATGATCTGATTGACATGACCCATTCCATTAGCTTAGCACCCGATCGTTTAGTATGTTGCTATTGCTTTCTTCATGACATATACATGTTCCTATGACTATGAGATTATGCAACTCCCGTTTGCCGGAGGAACACTTTGGGTGCTACCAAACGTCACAACGTAACTGGGTGATTATAAAGGAGCATTACATGTGTCTCCAAAGGTAGATGTTGGGCTGGCGTATTTCGAGATTAGGATTTGTCACTCCGATTGACGGAGAGGTATCTCTGGGCCCTCTCGGTAATGCACATCACATAAGCCTTGCAAGCATTGCAACTAATGCGTTAGTTGCGAGATGATGTATTATGGAACGAGTAAAAGAGGCTTGCCGGTAACGAGATTGAACTAGGTATTGGAATACCGACGATCGAATCTCGGGCAAGTAACATACCGATGACAAAGGGAACAACGTATGTTGTTATGCGGTCTGACCGATAAAGATCTTCGTAGAATATGTAGGAGCCAATATGGGCATCCAGGTCCCGCTATTGGTTATTGACCGGAGACGTGTCTCGGTCATGTCTACATTGTTCTCGAACCCGTAGGGTCCGCACGCTTAAGGTTACGATGACAGTTATATTATGAGTTTATGCATTTTGATGTACCGAAGGTTGTTCGGAGTCCCGGATGTGATCACGGACATGACGAGGAGTCTCGAAATGGTCGAGACATAAAGATTGATATATTGGAAGCCTATGTTTGGATATCGGAAGTGTTCCGGGTGAAATCGGGATTTTACCGGAGTACCGGGAAGGTTACCGGAACCCCCTGGGAGTTAAATGGGCCATGATGGGCCTTAGTGGAAAAGAGAAGAGGCAGCCCTACATGGGCTGCGCGCCTCCCCCTTCCCCTAGTCCTATTAGGACTAGGAGAGGTGGCCGGCCCCCTCCCTTTCTTTCCCCCCTCCACGAATCCTATTGCAACTAGGATTGGGGGGGGGGGGGAATCCTACTCCCAGAGGGAGTAGGATTCTCCTGGCGCGCCACACCTTGGCCGGCCAGCCTCCCCCCTCTAGTCCTTTATATACTGAGGCAGAGGCACCCTAGAACACACAAGTTGATCCACGTGATCTATTCCTTAGCCGTGTGCGGTGCCCCCAGCCACCATATTCCTCGATAATACTGTAGCGGAGTTTAGGCGAAGCCCTGCTGCTGTAGTGCATCAAGATCGTCACCACGCCGTCGTGCTGACGGAACTCTTCCCCGACACTTTGCTGGATCGGAGTCCGGGGATCGTCATCGAGTTGAACGTGTGCTCGAACTCGGAGGTGCCGTAGTTTCGGTGCTTGATCGGTTGGATCGTGAAGACGTACGACTACATCAACCAAACGCTTCCGTTGTCGATCTACTAGGTATGTAGATCACACTCTCCCCTCGTTGCTATGCATCACATGATCTTGCGTGAGCGTAGGATTTTTTTTGAAATTACCACGAAACCCAACAGTGGTATCAGAGCCTAGGTTATTTATGTTGATGTTATATGCACGAGTAGAACACAAGTGAGTTGTGGGCGATATAAGTCATACTGCCTACCAGCATGTCATACTTTGGTTCGGCGGCATTGTTGGACGAGACGACCCGGACCAACATTACGCGTACGCTTACGCGAGACCGGTTCCCCCGACGTGCTTTGCACATAGGTGGCTTGCGGGCGACTGTCTCTCCAACTTTAGTTGAACCAAGTATGGCTACGCCCGGTCCTTGCGAAGGTTAAAACGGAGTCTATTTGACAAACTATCGTTGTGGTTTTGATGCGTAGGTGAGATTGGTTCTTGCTTAAGCCCGTAGCAGCCACGTAAAACTTGCAACAACAAAGTAGAGAACGTCTAACTTGTTTTTGCAGGGCATGTTGTGATGTGATATGGTCAAGGCATGATGCTGAATTTTATTGTATGAGATGATCATGTTTTGTAACCGAGTTATCGGCTACTGGCAGGAGCCATATGGTTGTCGTTTTATTGTATGCAATGCAATCGCGATGTAATGCTTTACTTTATCACTAAGCGGTAGCGATAGTCGTGGAAGCATAAGATTGGCGAGACGACAACGATGCTACGATGGAGATCAAGGTGTCGCGCCGGTGACGATGGTGATCATAACGGTGCTTCGGAGATGGAGATCACAAGCACAAGATGATGATGGCCATATCATATCACTTATATTGATTGCATGTGATGTTTATCCTTTTATGCATCTTATCTTGCTTTGATTGACGGTAGCATTATAAGATGATCTCTCACTGAATTATCAAGAAGTGTTCTCCCTGAGTATGCACCGTTGCGAAAGTTCTTCGTGCTGAGACACCACGTGATGATCGGGTGTGATAGGTTCTACGTTCAAATACAACGGGTGCAAAACAGTTGCACACGCGGAATACTCAGGTTATACTTGATGAGCCAAGCATATACAGATATGGCCTCGGAACACGGAGACCGAAAGGTCGAGCGTGAATCATATAGTAGATATGATCAACATAACGATGTTCACCATTGAAAAGTACTCCATCTCACGTGATGATCGGACATGGTTTAGTTGATTTGGATCACGTGATCACTTAGAGGATTAGAGGGATGTCTATCTAAGTGGGAGTTCTTAAGTAATATGATTAATTGAACTTAAATTTATCATGAACTTAGTCCCTGATAGTATCTTGCTTGTTTATGTTGATTGTAGATAGATGGCTCGTGCTGTTGTTCCGTTGAATTTTAATGCATTCCTTGAGAAAGCAAAGTTGAAAGATGATGGTAGCAATTACACGGACTGGGTCCGTAACTTGAGGATTATCCTCATTGCTGCACAGAATAATTACGTCCTGGAAGCACCGCTGGGTGCCAGGCCTGCTGCAGGAGCAACGCCGGATGTTATGAACATCTGGCAAAGCAAAGCTGATGACTACTCGATAGTTCAGTGTGCCATGCTTTACGGCTTAGAATCGGGACTTCAACGACGTTTTGAACGTCATGGAGCATATGAGATGTTCCAGGAGTTGAAGTTAATATTTCAAGCAAATGCCCGGATTGAGAGATATGAAGTCTCCAATAAGTTCTATAGCTGCAAGATGGAGGAGAACAGTTCTGTCAGTGAGCATATACTCAATATGTCTGGGTATAATAATCACTTGATTCAATTGGGAGTTAATCTTTCAGATGATTGCGTCATTGACAGAATTCTTCAATCACTGCCACCAAGCTACAAGAGCTTCGTGATGAACTATAATATGCAAGGGATGAACAAGACTATTCCCGAGCTCTTCGCGATACTGAAAGCTGCAGAGGTAGAAATCAAGAAGGAGCATCAAGTGTTGATGGTCAACAAGACCACTAGTTTCAAGAAAAAGGGCAAAGGAAAGAAGAAGGGGAACTTCAAGAAGAACGGCAAGCCAGTTGCTGCTCAAGAGAAGAAACCCAAGTCTAGACCTAAGCCTGAAACTGAGTGCTTCTATTGCAAGCAGACTGGCCACTGGAAGCGGAACTGCCCCAAGTATTTGGCGGATAAGAAGGATGGCAAGGTGAACAAAGGTATATGTGATATACATGTTATTGATGTGTACCTTACCAATGCTCGCAGTAGCACCTGGGTATTTGATACTGGTTCTGTTGCTAATATTTGCAACTCGAAACAGGGACTACGGATTAAGGGAAGATTGGCTAAGGACGAGGTGACGATGCGCGTGGGAAACGGTTCCAAAGTCGATGTGATCGCGGTCGGCACGCTACCTCTACATCTACCTTCGGGATTAGTATTAGACCTAAATAATTGTTATTTGGTGCCAGCGTTGAGCATGAACATTATATCTGGATCTTGTTTAATGCGAGACGGTTATTCATTTAAATCAGAGAATAATGGTTGTTCTATTTATATGAGTAATATCTTTTATGGTCATGCACCCTTGAAGAGTGGTCTATTCTTATTGAATCTCGATAGTAGTAATACACATATTCATAATGTTGAAGCCACAAGATGCAGAGTTGATAATGATAGTGCAACTTAATTGTGGCACTGCCGTTTAGGTCATATCGGTGTAAAGCGCATGAAGAAACTCCATACTGATGGACTTTTGGAACCACTTGATTATGAATCACTTGGTACTTGCGAACCGTGCCTCATGGGCAAGATGACCAAAACACCATTCTCCGGTACTATGGAGAGAGCAACAGATTTTTTGGAAATCATACATACAGATGTATGTGGTTCGATGAATATTGAGGCTCGTGGCGGATATCGTTATTTTCTCACCTTCACAGATGATTTAAGCAGATATGGGTATATTTACTTAATGAAACATAAGTCTGAAACATTTGAAAAGTTCAAGGAATTTCAGAGTGAAGTTGAAAATCATCGTAACAAGAAAATAAAGTTTCTACGATCTGATCGTGGAGGAGAATATTTGAGTTACGAGTTTGGTGTACATTTGAAAAATTGTGGAATAGTTTCGCAACTCACGCCACCCGGAACACCTCAGCGTAATGGTGTGTCCGAACGTCCTAATCGTACTTTACTAGATATGGTGCGATCTATGATGTCTCTTACTGATTTACCGCTATCGTTTTGGGGATACGCTCTAGAGACGGCCGCATTCACGTTAAATAGGGCACCATCAAAATCCTTTGAGACGACGCCTTATGAACTGTGGTTTGGCAAGAAACCAAAGTTGTCGTTTCTGAAAGTTTGGGGCTGCGATGCTTATGTGAAAAAGCTTCAACCTGATAAGCTCGAACCCAAATCGGAGAAATGTGTCTTCATAGGATATCCAAAGAAACTATTGGATACACCCTCTATCACAGATCCAAAGGCAAGACTTTTGTTGCTAAATTCGGAAACTTTCTAGAGAAGGAGTTTCTCTCGAAAGAAGTACATCACAGAAAACTGTTTCAGTGACACCTACACCAGTTAGTGAGGAAGCTAATGATAATGATCATGAAACTTCAGATCAAGATACTACTGAACCTCGTAGATCAACCAGAGTGAGATCCGTGCCAGAGTGGTACGGTAATCCTGTTTTGGAAGTCATGCTACTAGATCATGATGAACCTACGAACTATGAAGAAGCGATGGTGATCCCAGATTCCGCAAAATGGCTTGAAGCCATGAAATCTGAGATGGGATCCATGTATGAGAACAAAGTATGGACTTTGGTTAACTTGCCCGATGATCGGGAAGCGATTGAGAATAAATGGATCTTCAAGAAGAAGATTGACGCTGACGGTAATATTACTGTCTACAAAGCTCGACTTGTCGCAAAAGGTTTTCGGCAAGTTCAAGGGATTGACTACGATGAGACCTTCTCACCCGTAGCGATGCTTAAGTCTGTCCGAATCATGTTAGCAATTGCCGCATTTTATGATTATGAAATTTGGCAGATGGATGTCAAAACTGCATTTCTGAATGGATTTCTGGAAGAAGAGTTGTATATGATGCAACCAGAAGGTTTTGTTGATCCAAAGGGAGCTAACAAAGTGTGCAAGCTCCAGCGATCCATTTATGGACTGGTGCAAGCCTCTCGGAGTTGGAATAAACGTTTTGATAGTGTGATCAAAGCATTTGGTTTTATACAGACTTTTGGAGAAGCCTGTATTTACAAGAAAGTGAGTGGGAGCTCTGTAGCATTTCTGATATTATATGTGGATGACATATTATTAATTGGAAATGATATAGAATTTCTGGATAGCATAAAGGGATACTTGAATACGAGTTTTTCAATAAAAGACCTCGGTGAAGCTGCTTACATATTAGGCATTAAGATCTATAGAGATAGATCAAAACGCTTAATTGGACTTTCACAAACAACATACCTTGACAAAATTTTGAAGAAGTTCAAAATGGATCAAGCAAAGAAAGGATTCTTGCCTGTGTTACAAGGTGTGAAATTGAGTAAGACTCAATGCCCGACCACTGAATAAGATAGAGAGAATATGAAAGATGTTCCCTATGCATCAGCAATAGGATCTATCATGTATGCAATGCTGTGTACCAGACCTGATGTGTGCCTTGCTATAAGTCTAGCAGGGAGGTACCAAAGTAATCCAAGAGTGGATCACTGGACAGCGGTCAAGAACATCCTGAAATACCTGAAAAGGACTAAGGATATGCTTCTCGTATATGGAGGTGACAAAGAGCTCGTCGTAAATGGTTACGTTGATGCAAGCTTTGACACTGATCCGGACGATTCTAAATCGCAAACCGGATACGTGTTTACATTAAACGGTGGAGCTGTCAGTTGGTGCAGTTCTAAACAAAGCGTCGTAGCGGGATCTACATGTGAAGCGGAGTACATAGCTGCTTCGGAAGCAGCAAATGAAGGAGTCTGGATGAAGGAGTTCATATCCGATCTAGGTGTCATACCTAGTGTATCGGGTCCAATGAAAATCTTTTGTGACAATACTGGTGCAATTGCCTTGGCAAAGGAATCCATATTTCACAAGAGAACCAAGCACATCAAGAGACGCTTCAATTCCATCCGGGATCTAGTCCAGGTGGGAGACATAGAGATTTGCAAGATACATGCGGATCTGAATGTTGCAGCCCATTGACTAAGCCTCTTCCACGAGCAAAACATGATCAGCACCAAGGCTCCATGGGTGTTAGAATCATTACGGTGTAATCTAGATTATTGACTCTAGTGCAAGTGGGAGACTGAAGGAAATATGCCCTAGAGGCAATAATAAAGTTATTATTTATTTCCTTATAATCATGATAAATGTTTATTATTCATGCTAGAATTGTATTAACCGGAAACATAATACATGTGTGAATACATAGACAAACAAAGTGTCACTAGTATGCCTCTACTTGACTAGCTCGTTAATCAAAGATGGTTATGTTTCCTAACCATGAACAAAGTGTTGTTATTTGATTAACGAGGCCACATCATTAGTTGAATGATCTGATTGACATGACCCATTCCATTAGCTTAGCACCCGATCGTTTAGTATGTTGCTATTGCTTTCTTCATGACATATACATGTTCCTATGACTATGAGATTATGCAACTCCCGTTTGCCGGAGGAACACTTTGGGTGCTACCAAACGTCACAACGTAACTGGGTGATTATAAAGGAGCATTACAGGTGTCTCCAAAGGTAGATGTTGGGCTGGCGTATTTCGAGATTAGGATTTGTCACTCCGATTGACGGAGAGGTATCTCTGGGCCCTCTCGGTAATGCACATCACATAAGCCTTGCAAGCATTGCAACTAATGAGTTAGTTGCGAGATGATGTATTATGGAACGAGTAAAAGAGGCTTGCCGGTAACGAGATTGAACTAGGTATTGGAATACCGACGATCGAATCTCGGGCAAGTAACATACCGATGACAAAGGGAACAACGTATGTTGTTATGCGGTCTGACCGATAAAGATCTTCGTAGAATATGTAGGAGCCAATATGGGCATCCAGGTCCCGCTATTGGTTATTGACCGGAGACGTGTCTCGGTCATGTCTACATTGTTCTCGAACCCGTAGGGTCCGCACGCTTAAGGTTACGATGACAGTTATATTATGAGTTTATGCATTTTGATGTACCGTAGGTTGTTCAGAGTCCCGGATGTGATCACGGACATGACGAGAAGTCTCGAAATGGTCGAGACATAAAGATTGATATATTGGAAGCCTATGTTTGGATATCGGAAGTGTTCCGGGTGAAATCGGGATTTTACCGGAGTACCGGGAAGGTTACCGGAACCCCCCGAGAGTTAAATGGGCCATGATGGGCCTTAGTGGAAAAGAGAAGAGGCAGCCCTACATGGGCTGCGCGCCTCCCCCTTCCCCTAGTCCTATTAGGACTAGGAGAGGTGGCCGGCCCCCTCCCTTTCTTTTCCCCCTCCACGAATCCTATTCCAACTAGGATTGGGGGGGGGGGGAATCCTACTCCCAGAGGGAGTAGGATTCTCCTGGCGCGCCACACCTTGGCCGGCCAGCCTCCCCCCTCTAGTCCTTTATATACTGAGGCAGAGGCACCCTAGAACACACAAGTTGATCCACGTGATCTATTCCTTAGCCGTGTGCGGTGCCCCCAGCCACCATATTCCTCGATAATACTGTAGCGGAGTTTAGGCGAAGCCCTGCTGCTGTAGTGCATCAAGATCATCACCACGCCGTCGTGCTGACGGAACTCTTCCCCGACACTTTGCTGGATCGGAGTCCGGGGATCGTCATCGAGTTGAACGTGTGCTCGAACTCGGAGGTGCCGTAGTTTCGGTGCTTGATCGGTTGGATCGTGAAGACGTACGACTACATCAACCAAACGCTTCCGTTGTCGATCTACTAGGTATGTAGATCACACTCTCCCCTCGTTGCTATGCATCACATGATCTTGCGTGAGCGTAGGATTTTTTTTGAAATTACTACGAAACCCAACAGTGGTATCAGAGCCTAGGTTATTTATGTTGATGTTATATGCACGAGTAGAACACAAGTGAGTTGTGGGCGATATAAGTCATACTGCCTACCAGCATGTCATACTTTGGTTCGGCGGCATTGTTGGACGAGACGACCCGGACCAACATTATGCATACGCTTACGCGAGACCGGTTCCCCCGACGTGCTTTGCACATAGGTGGCTTGCGGGCGACTGTCTCTCCAACTTTAGTTGAACCAAGTATGGCTACGCCCGGTCCTTGCGAAGGTTAAAACGGAGTCTATTTGACAAATTATCGTTGTGGTTTTGATGCGTAGGTGAGATTGGTTCTTGCTTAAGCCCGTAGCAGCCACGTAAAACTTGCAACAACAAAGTAGAGAACGTCTAACTTGTTTTTGCAGGGCATGTTGTGATGTGATATGGTCAAGGCATGATGCTGAATTTTATTGTATGAGATGATCATGTTTTGTAACCGAGTTATCGGCTACTGGCAGGAGCCATATGGTTGTCGTTTTATTGTATGCAATGCAATCGCGATGTAATGCTTTACTTTATCACTAAGTGGTAGCGATAGTCGTGGAAGCATAAGATTGGCGAGATGACAACGATGCTACGATGGAGATCAAGGTGTCGCGCCGGTGACGATGGTGATCATAACGGTGCTTCGGAGATGGAGATCACAAGCACAAGATGATGATGGCCATATCATATCACTTATATTGATTGCATGTGATGTTTATCCTTTTATGCATCTTATCTTGCTTTGATTGACGGTAGCATTATAAGATGATCTCTCACTGAATTATCAAGAAGTGTTCTCCCTGAGTATGCACCGTTGCGAAAGTTCTTCGTGCTGAGACACCACGTGATGATCGGGTGTGATAGGTTCTACGTTCAAATACAACGGGTGCAAAACAGTTGCACACGCGGAATACTCAGGTTATACTTGACGAGCCAAGCATATACAGATATGGCCTCGGAACACGGAGACCGAAAGGTCGAGCGTGAATCATATAGTAGATATGATCAACATAACGATGTTCACCATTGAAAAGTACTCCATCTCACGTGATGATCGGACATGGTTTAGTTGATTTGGATCACGTGATCACTTAGAGGATTAGAGGGATGTCTATCTAAGCGGGAGTTCTTAAGTAATATGATTAATTGAACTTAAATTTATCATGAACTTAGTCCCTGATAGTATCTTGCTTGTTTATGTCTAAGTAGGGTCCGCACGCTTAAGGTTACGATGACAGTTATATTATGAGTTTATGCATTTTGATGTACCGAAGGTTGTTCGGAGTCCCGGATGTGATCACGGACATGACGAGGAGTCTAGAAATGGTCGAGACATAAAGATTGATATATTGGAAGCCTATGTTTGGATATCGGAAGTGTTCCGGGTGAAATCTGGATTTTACCGGAGTATCGGGAAGGTTACCGGAACCCCCCGGGAGTTAAATGGGCCATGATGGGCCTTAGTGGAAAAGAGAAGAGGCAGCCCTACATGGGCTGCGCGCCTCCCCCTTCCCCTAGTCCTATTAGGACTAGGAGAGGTGGCCGGCCCCCTCCCTCTCTTTTCCCCCTCCACGAATCCTATTCCAACTAGGATTGGGGGGGGGGGAATCCTACTCCCAGAGGGAGTAGGACTCTCCTGGCGCGCCACACCTTGGCCGGCCAGCCTCCCCCCTCTAGTCCTTTATATACTGAGGCAGAGGCACCCTAGAACACACAAATTGATCCACGTGATCTATTCCTTAGCCGTGTGCGGTGCCCCCAGCCACCATATTCCTCGATAATACTGTAGCGGAGTTTAGGCGAAGCCCTGCTGCCGTAGTGCATCAAGATCGTCACCACGCCGTCGTGCTGACGGAACTCTTCCCCGACACTTTGCTGGATCGAAGTCCGGGGATCGTCATCGAGCTGAACGTGTGCTCGAACTCGGAGAAGACGTACGACTACATCAACCAAACGCTTCCGTTGTCGATCTACTAGGTATGTAGATCACACTCTCCCCTCGTTGCTATGCATCACATGATCTTGCGTGAGCGTAGGAATTTTTTTGAAATTACTACGAAACCCAACACAGGGAGAGAGATATTTTGGAAGGGGAGCATAATACTGGATATTTCAAAGTAATAGCCAACCAGAAAAGAAGAAAGAAACAAGTGCAGATGCTGGAAGGTGAAGATGGACCTGTGGATGAGCCTAAAGGTATGCTAGATGTTGCTGTTAAATTTTATAAGAAGCTTTTTGGTTACCAGGAAAAAAATTAACATCACCCTGGAAGATGACTTTTGGGGTGAAGATAATAAAGTTACTAGGGCTCAGAATGATATTCTGAACACCCCTTTTACTGAGCTAGAAATTAGAGAGGCAGTCTTTGGCTCATATGCTGAGGGAGCTCCTGGACCTGATGGGTTCTCTTTTCTATTTTACCAACAATTTTGGGAGATTATTAAGAATGACCTGTTTGCTTTGTTTAGAGATTGGGAAAGAGGTGAACTAAATCTGTTCAGACTTAATTTCTCCCTACGTACTCTAGTCCCTAAAGAGGTAGATGCTGTCAGGCTTGAAAAATTCAGACCCTTGGCAATGACTAATTGTAGTTTTAATTTTTTTTCAAAATGTGTTACTAATAAGTTTGGCCCTATCTGCCATGAGCTTATTTCTCCTAACCAAACTGCTTTCATTAAAAGCAGATATATAGTAGAAAGTATTGTGGTATCTCATGAAATAATTCATGCTGTACATGCTAGGAAAAAATCTGTTTTTGTTTTTAAACTGGACTATGAGAAAGCATATGACATGGTTAATAGGGAATTTCTAGTGGATGTGCTGACCACAATGGGCTTTAGCCCTAGCTGGATCAATAAAATCAAATCTTTATTGTACAATGGATCTGTTGGTGTCAGATTGAATGACATGAACAGTGATTTTTTCCTAACAGGCAAAGGAGTGAGACAGGGTGACCTAGCCTCACCACTGCTGTTCAATATTGTTGTTGATGTCTTTACTAGAATGTTAAATAAAGCATCGTTAAAAAAGTTTATTGAGGGGGTATTCCCCCCTCAAACCCAGCTGGAGTTATCAGCCTGCAATATGCAGATGATACTCTTTTATTTGTTAGCGATAACTTAGATCAAGCTAAGAATTTTAAATGGTTACTTTCCTGTTTTGAACAGATATCTGGTTTGAGAATTAACTTTCACAAAAGTGACTTGGTCCCTATTAATGTTGAACCTGATAGGGCCAACATTTTTGCCGAAGTCATGGGGTGTAAACTTGGGGTTTTCCCTATTAAATACCTGGGAGCTCCCCTTCATTATAATAAGCTTAAAAAAGAAGACCTCCAACCTGTGATTGACAAAATTATTAAAAGAGGGGCAGGCTGGAGGGGCAGACTTTTATCCTTTGGCAAGAGGCTAATCTTAGTGCAATCTTGCCTAGCTAGTATTCCTTCCTATTTGATGGGTATAATTAAATTCCCTAAGTGGGCTATAACCATGATTAATTCCCAACTAGCTCATTGCTTTTGGGATGATTATGAGGGCCATTTCAAATACCACCTTGCTAATTGGGGGCCATAGCCACCAAGAAAAAATATGGTGGCCTAGGTATAACTAATTTGGAAGACTTCAATATGTGCCTCCTTGCCTCCTGGGGCAAGAGATATATGTTAGATGAGGGTAAGATTTGGAAGAATATAGTAGATTATAAGTATAATATTCAGAGTCCTAACATCTTTACCTGCTCCAGTGTGGGAGCATCACCTTTCTGGAAAAGGATACTCTGGGCCGTTAAGGCTTCTAAATTCGGATATGTATGGAGGGTGGGTAATGGCAGAAATGTTAGGTTTTGGGAAGATTGTTGGTGTGGTGATATTAATCTTGCTACTAAATACTGGAGACTATACTCCATTGCGGTGGACCAACAAGCTACCATTGAGGAGGCTTGGGATGGAACCACCCTTAAAATCAATTTCAGGAGATGTTTTTCGCCTGATATGATGTTAGAATGGAATAGCCTCTTTGAGGATATTAAGAATGTTATTCTTACAGACAGACCTGATACTCTCGTATGGAAATACGAGACAAAAGGGCTATATACAGTGAAATCCTTCTACAATATTGTTAATTTTAGAGGGATCCTGCCTGGGGTTAAGCCCGTGGTGTGGAAAACTAAAATTCCCCCTCGTATTCAAATATTTTGCTGGTTGATAACGAATAACAAACTATTGACCAGAGACAACCTGTGCAAGAGACAACATGTTCCAGATAAAACGTGTCTTTTTTGCTCTGAACATGAGTCCTCTTGTCATCTATTTTTCTCTTGTGTGGTTGCTGCGGAACTTTGGAGAGTTGTCAGGGATGCGGCCAATATCAAAGTTTATGAAGATATTCATGAAATGATGATAGCCTGGGCCAGCAAACCTGACACGGCGGCTAAGTTTATACAAGATGCAGCCATGTGGGCTCTCTGGAGGAGCAGAAATGATATATGTTTTAACCGAATGCCTTGGATGGGTATGCAGGTGCTCGTTTGGAAAACTGCGAGAAACTTGTCTTTATGGGAGGTGGTCTGTCCAGATGCTCTCAAATCGGAACTAAAAGAGATCGTGCAAATGCTGGAACATTGGGCGAGAAGACCCCCACCCCTACTGTGTCCGGATCCAGGCTGATGAGGGGAAGACTCGAGGGAGAGTAAGCTGGGAGTGAGCTGATCTGGATGTGAGCTGAAGATACGAAGAACTGAAGATCCTGATCTACTTTATTCCTGTTTGTCTTCTCCCCTGTAGCTTTGCTCTCGTGGGTGCCTTTTAGTGGGATATGTTTCCACCTGGCAGAATGTTGCTCCGTTGATGTTCCCCTTTAGAGGGTAAGCTTTGTAATGCTTGAATAGATACACATCCTGGATACTGTTTGTGTGGTTTCATTGGTAATGCAATGGAGCCGGGGCTGCGGCCCTCTTTCTCTAAAAAAAAACCTTCGATAAGCTGCCACTAAAAACTTTTCTTTGTTCCCTAGAAGAAATTTTCTTATTTCATTTTTAAAATACATTGCTGAAATCAGATTATCTAAAGTATAAGAAAAATGTAAGTTTTGCTCTCTAGCAACACAACTTAAGATAAACGTGATATTGTGTTGGCTTTTATCTGGTTCCTACTAAACTAGAGACCTAACCACAGCAAAGCCCAGATACAATGGGAATAACAAGTTCAAATACAAATAAATACAAGCCAATCACAACTTGCGGGACAAATACAATAACAATCAAAGCCCGGAACGATACAGGAGTGAAGGGAGGAGGGATTCTGGTCACACACACACACACACACACACACACACATCGGTGACATCAATCGACCGAGAATTAGTGCCCAGCCCTAGGAGTGTCCCTTAATTATTTATTTAATTAAGGATGTGCGTGTGTGTAATAATGGATGAGATTTGCTGTCACCGTGAGTTGTGTATTTATACTAGCGCACAAGCTAGCTCGATGGGTTGCTTCTCTAAACACCTAATCTTAGAGTCATTATTATTCTCCTTTCAATAGGGAAACAAGAATGTCCACTTGTACGTACCGGGCAAATTCCAATACATGTGCCGGCCTGGTCGAAAAATTCAAGCCACCCAGGAAGCGGAGAGACCTCATTAGTTCGAAAAAATAAATAAGCGGACACCTCATCGGTTTGAAAAAAGTAACTAACCTGTTGTGGCATTACGGATTATTAACTTCCCCAGCAGCTAATTTGGTCTGGCGGGCGGTAGGTTCGGAAAAAAAAGAATATCCACTTGCCCGGTTGAAAAGTTGAAGCCAATGGTAAACGTAGACCTCACCAGTTTGTAAAAACTAAACCAAGACCACACCGGGTCATAAAAAAGAAGCGCATACCTTATTAATTTGAAAAAAGTAACCAACATGCTATGTCGCCGTGAACGCCGCGTCAGGCCCTGCACTAGTAAAAGCATCGATTCATGGATGCATACAAAAGCAAAGCAATGCATATTACACACGATACGCCACACACAACGACATTCCGAGCAGATGTGGATTAGCTTCTCAAGAGGCAGCCTGTGTAGCAGCAAATCGTGCCCTCTATTTGAAGCAGCAGTACGTACGAGATTTAATATACCTATCAGGTATGCATCCAATTGAATTAGTTAACGATTTCTCTCAAGTGGAAGAGAAACTGGAGAAACAGAGTTGGGGTCGCTAAACATGATGGGGCGATCCTAGCTTTAGTGATACTAGATGACTTGTTGTGTCAATTGACGAAAATGGCGGAGTTACTCCAGAAGAAATGTATGGTAATCTATTCCCAAGGTTATCGACTTCAAAAGTAAGAAAGTTAGATCATCACAATATACATTTTAGGTGGTGAATTATCGACATATTTATTCCAGGTAAGAATTGAAGCGAATCAGTAAGTGGGTGAGGTCGTACAAAATAAGCGGAGACCTCACGGCGGAGTTACGCCAGAAGAAATGTATGGTAATCTATTCCCAAGATCATTGACGTCAAAAATAAGAAAGATAGATGATGTAATAGACGTTTTAGGTGGTGAATTATGGGCTTATTTAATCCAGGTAACAATTGCAGCCAATCAATAAGCGGAGACCTCACTGGGTCATAAAAAAAAAATAAGCGGAGACCTCACCGGGTCGTAAAAAATAGGTGGGGACCTCATCGGTTTGAAAAAATTAACCAACATGTTTTGTCACCGTGGATGTCTCGTCAGGCCTTGCTATAGAAAATGCATTGATTCATGGATGCATACGAAAGCAAGGCAATGCCTATTACACACGATACGCCACACACAACGACATTCCGAGGAGATGTGGATTAGCTTCTCAAGAGCAGCCTGTGTCATGTAGATCGTGCCCTCTATTTAGCTTCTCAAGAGCAGCCTGTGTCGTAGAAGATCGTGCTCTCTATTTGAAGCAGCAGTATGTACTAGAGTGAATATACCCATCATTTATGCATCCAATTGAATTAATTTACAATTTCGCTCAAGTGGAAGTGATAAGGGAGAAAGAGAGTGGTGGTCGCCAAATACGATGGGTGATCCAATCTTTTGTAATACTAGGTGACCCGTTGCGCCAATTGGCGCAAATGATGTAGTTATGCCATAAGGAATGTATGGTAATCGATTCCCAAGATCATTGCCTTAAAAAATTAGAAAGCGAGATCATCATAATATATGTTTTAGGAGGTAAAATGTCCACATATTTATTCCATGCAAAAAGTAATAAAAATATTGTGTCACGTTACATGCCTTGAAGTTTGAACACATAGCCATTGTTTATCAATTTCTCTATAGAGGAAGAGGATCACAATAAAAACATATGTGATAATAAAAATGAGAGACATAGGGAATTTGAAAGGATCAAAATAACACTGAGATACTAACATCACTAAGTCCATGGTCGGCAACAACACCTAACATGGAATCTAGTACATAACTTAGACATGTGATATGTTTGTAAGATGCTTTGGCATGGCTCCCTGAGAAGCCAAAGTTTATAGTGTTAAAAGCATGCTCCCGAATCAGCATTAACTTGTACAAAATATAGGTATTGTCACAACCAGCATGCTCCCAAATCAGCATTAACTTGTAAAAAAATATAGGTATTGTCACAACCAGCATGTTGTCGAATCAGCATTAACTTGTACAAAATATAGGTATTGTCGCAACCAGCACCACAGGTCACAACATCACGGATTCCGAGTGTCAAAACACGGATACTCGATAAAGAGGAATGTATATTGAGTCTTTTAAAAAATGCTTAGAAAACAAGAAGATACTTGGTGAAAGCCAGTGTATGCCAAGTATTCCTAGAACACACTTGGCAAAGATCATATACTCGTCAATGAACCTAAAAAACACTCAGGAAACCTCCAAACATGCCAAAGACGATGGCCACTTCCATGTATTCAGCTGAGAGAGAACAGAAGAATCTTTGACACCTAAAGCAAGAAAAAAATGTCGTATCGAAATATCCATATGCGAGGCACACCTCAACGAGAAAGGGGCAAACTTCCGCACAAAGTACTATAATGACATTCTTCCCACTCGGTATAATCCCGTGGCTCGTTACAGTGCCGTCAACCCTGAAGAACTACCCCAGCTTAGCATTTTCACATGGCTGGGTGGAAGATCAAGTGGTCCAAATTTCAAGTCAATCCAACATATGAAGATGGAAGATATTATGTCGTATATACTGAAGAACATGACAGATATAACACCATACATAAATTAAGTGCTCACTATTTTTTTTTGCACACATTCCTACCCCAGTTTTTGTAACTCTTGTTCTTCTCATTGCCATAGATTCTAGCGTAAAACCTGAAAATGGAGAAGGCACCTTACCGACAAAGAATCTTAGGACCTTTTTAAAGAGGGTGGGGAAGTAGGCGGCGGTTGCATTTGCTAGTTCTCCACAAAATTACTTATCTATCTGTCATGGCTCCTAGTGAAAGCCATTTCAAGTTGACCTTACATTGAACCAATACACAAAGCTTTTCCTGTTAAACATGTAGGCAAGAACCGACATGGAAGCGAGTCGTGAATTGAGGCAAGTTTCCAAAGGCTATAACTATTCTGTCAAGACATTTGATTCTTATGGTGTGAATGGATAATGCTTACATAAAGATTTCATGATGAATCATTTATAATCTTCGTTGGCATGGTTCTTCTTTGATTCTTTCCATCTACCCCTCATCAAGATTCAACCCCAAGCATCACTTGTACTAT
Source organism: Triticum aestivum (assembly GCF_018294505.1). Lineage (NCBI taxonomy): Eukaryota > Viridiplantae > Streptophyta > Magnoliopsida > Poales > Poaceae > Triticum > Triticum aestivum. The sequence continues at coordinate 741,493,813 of NC_057800.1, forward strand.
TGTACATGGTATTCGCTATATGTGTGGTTTAACAAAAATCGATTCAGACATACTCAATGTAAACATATAAGAAGACAATCTAGGACTCGTCAAGGTTATGTACCTAGCCTTATTTATACATGATTTTTATAAATAAATATTTATGGATTCAACTATAGCAATTGTAAAATATGAAAAAAAAATGCATGGGAAAAGAGAGGCAAAAGAGATAAACCAGATGACTCCAAATATAGTTTTACGAATTTATCCTTCTTAGAATAAGAAATAGGAACTAAGAATAAATAATCTTGCAAGTAGAATAGAGCTGAACAGGAAACAAACTGGAAGTTACTCTAGGGATGAAAGCACTTGAGTAAAACTAAAGAAGGTATAAAATTGGAGATGGTTCGTTGTGATGTTTTGGTTGATAACAAGAAATTATGGAAGCTCAAAATTCCTCTAAGAGTGAAGATTTTCCTCGCATTTTTAACAGAGGGCTCATCTTGACTAGAGATAATCTGGCATGACGTAATTGGCAAGGTAGCAAGACATGTGTCTTCTGCCTTACAAGTCGATTGAACACTTACTTTTTAGTATAAATTCGCTCTGCGGTCTAGGCCATAGTTAAAGTAGTTTCAAATCTATACCCCCACATTGAGTACGTAACATGTTCGGCCATTTTTTGTGGGGCATTGATAAAAATTTGATGCACATATTATTGTGGGGCGGCTGCCTTTTGTCGGGCATTGTGGCTTATGATGTCTACTACACAACCTTCTTCTTGTAGACGTTGTTGGGCCTCCAAGTGCAGAGGTTTGTAGGACAGTAGCAAATTTCTCTCAAGTGGATGACCTAAGGTTTATCAATCCGTGGGAGGCGTAGGATGAAGATGGTCTCTCTCAAGCAACCCTGCAACCAAATAACAAAGAGTCTCTTGTGTCCCCAACACACCCAATACAATGGTAAATTGTATAGATGCACTAGTTCGGCGAAGAGATGGTGATACAAGTGGTATATGGATAATATATAAAGGTATTTGTAATCTGAAATTATAAAAACAGCAAGGTAACTAATGATAAAAGTGAGCGTAAACGGTATTGCAATGATAGGAAATAAGGCCTAGGGTTCATACTTTCACTAGTGTAAGTTCCCTCAACAATACTAACATAATTGGATCACATAACTATCCCTCAACATGCAACAAAGAGTCACTCCAAAGTCACTAATAGCGGAGAACAAACGAAGAGATTATGGTAGGATACAAAACCACCTCAAAGTTATTCTTTCCAATCAATCCGTTGGGCTATTCCTATAAGTGTCACAAACAGCCCTAGAGTTCGTACTAGAATAACACCTTAAGACACAAATCAACCAAAACCCTAATGTCACCTAGATACTCCAATGTCACCTCAATTATCCGTGGGTATGATTATACGATATGCGTCATGCAATCTTAGATTCATCTATTCAACCAACACAAAGGACCTCAAAGAGTGCCCCAAAGTTCTACCGGAGAATCACAACGAAAACGTGTGCCAACCCCTATGCTTAGGTTCATGGGCGGAACCCGCAAGTTGATCACCAAAACATACATCAAGTGAATCACGTGGTATCCCATTGTCACCACAGATACGCACGACAAGACATACATCAAGTGTTCTCAAATCTTTAAAGACTCAATCCGATAAGATAACTTCAAAGGGGAAACACAATCCATTACAAGAGAGTAGAGGGGGAGGAGAAACATAAGATCCAACTATAATAGTAAAGCTCGCGATACATCAAGATCGTGCCAAACCAAGAACACGAGAGAGAGATCAAACACATAGCTACTGGTACATACCCTCAGCCCCGAGGGAGAACTACTCCATCCTCATCATGGAGAGCACCAGGATGATGAAGATGGCCACCGGAGAGAGATTGCCCCCTCCAGCAGGGTGCCGGAACGGGTCTAGATTGGTTTTTGGTGGCTATGGAGGCTTCTGGCGGCGGAACTCCCGATCTAATATCTGTTCTGAAAGTTTTAGGGTACGTGAGTATATATGGGTGCAGGAAGTACGTCAGTGGAGCTTCGGGGGCCCCACGAGGCAGGGGGCACGCCGTGGGGGGGGGGAGGGAGGGCGCCCCCACCCTCGTGAGCACCTTCCTTGGCTCCTGACGTGGGGTCCAAGTCCATCCGGTAGCTTTCCTTCCAAAAATAACTTCTCCAGTTGATTTCGTTCCGTTTCGACTCCGTTTGATATTCCTTTTCTTCGAAACACTGAAATAGGCAAAAAAACAGCAATTCTGGGCTGGGCCTCCGGTTAATAGGTTAGTCCCAAAAATAATATAAAAGTGGATAACAAAGCCCAATATTGCCCAAAACAGTAGATAACATAGCATGGAGCAATCAAAAATTATAGATACGTTGGAGACGTATCAGCTTACTAGGAACGATGTGGGTTTTTTAAATAAAGAGCTCCAGTGAGCTAGGGCTCCAATAGGACTTTTGGACTCTTTGAACTACTATATTTGTGTACCTTTTCATTCCTTTTTTCCCGAGCCAACTAATCAAGAAATACAACCACAACAAAGCCAAGATGCAATGACAATAACATGATCAAATACAAGTGTTGCCGTGGTTTTGTCACGGCAGATGTCCTAGTGAAAGGACTTAGTCGTGAGGCCATCGCTGCCAGGTGATTGCTTGAACGGGGTTGATCGAAATCGAGAGACAAGGGTTTACCTAGGTTCGGCCCCTCGCGGTGGAGGTAAAAGCATACTCCCGCTTGATTGATATTGATGATGATGATGATATCGTTTACAAAGGTGCGACTTGGCTAACCTAGTACTCGAGAGCTTGTAGCTTAATATTTTCGCGTCGGGGGCTCCTCTTTATATATAGGTTGAGACCCTGGGCTTACAATAGAGTCCGGGTTGCATTGTGATCCGTGATATAGTATGCTTCCTAGCTGTCTTGCTTCCTAAGTAAAGAAACTTTATATGGCAACTTGTACTTCTAGATGATGAGCGGGCGCCTACTGGTACTGGCCCATGAGTCTGCCCACTCCTTAAGCCGCCCTGTAGGCCTTAAGGTCTTGAACATCTTCAGCCCATCTTATGTCCTGCTCCGCAAGTCGCCAACAACATAAATCGGCCCAATTATGGCGGGTCATATCACGGGCTTATATCCCCAACAAGTGTCGTCACAAGACACATCACAAATAGAAAAACAATCAAAGCTCGGAACGATACAAGAGTGAAATTGAGGAGGGATCTGACTCTCTCTCTCTCTCTCTCTCTCTCTCTCTAACACACACACGCACACACATGTTGGTGACATTAGTCGGCCCAGAATGAAATGAGTTCTCGGTCAGCCGAGCCCTAGGAGTATGCTTTAGTTGTTTATTTATGCAACACACTTCTATGTGTTATTCATTCTATGAGTCTTACTGTATGCAGGAGGTGACACGGGATGAGGCATTGCATACGGACATGGTTCTTGGCCATAATTTTGAGGGATATGGAACCTATCAGTTCAGGGGTCACTCTCTTGCCGATCCAAATGAGCTCATGAGGCTTGGTAAGATGACCTTCCTGCTAATAGTTTTTAGTTGACTTTTTGAGTGCCAATAGTAGCACTGCTTGCCAGTTCCTCTTTGCTAACTGTATAAACTAAAAATGGATGAAACATAATTTAATCATGATGACAAGTTCCAGTTGTCAATCGTAGCATGGCTATCTCTCCCTTGAGAGCCATCTATATACTAAATTCACCGAGGATTCCAAATTTAATTGTTCAAATTGAACCTCATATTATCTAATCAGCTTGAATTTTTATGTGGTTCGCTGAAACTAATTGTAATATTTCAAATCATGGGTAGACATGAAGATTCAATACATAAATTCATCTATACTTCCTGAGAGTCCATTGCTAATCAGCTTATGATATTAAATGTATTCATATTAAATTGTTTGAATGCCTAATGGCTAGCCTTGGGGATGCACTTAATTTTTTTTCCTCTGTAGCCTGACATGTGCAAGGCATAGTAAGGCCATATTAGCTTCTTGTTTTTTTGGAATATATGGTATAGTTACCTAATGCCTGGCCAGGTATCCATTGTATGGTAGGCATGATTTGGCTCATCAGTGCACTTGCTGTCGGTTGTGTATTCACAGTTGCTAACATGCACAGACACAAATGTTCCGGTGATAGAAGACATTGCCATTACTGGCAAGAATGCAGATATAATGTATGTGGTTTGTGAGTTGTTATCGTGAAAATAAAATATATTCTTCTGATATCAGCAAGTTCCGGTAATTATTGTGTAGGAAGGAGAAGATGATATAGGTCAGCGTGGAGGACGACAAGGACAGCTAGTGCGGCCGTGGTCATTCTGGTGTTTGAGTTGTTGTAGTATTCAGGGATGGAATTATTTTCTTGTCCCAAGCAGAACCTGTAATAGTGTAACCGTCTCATTTTGGAATCTTGGATCTTTAACTTGCATCTTGATTAAGTAGACCTTGTCATAAGAGCTGTGCTCTATTAATAAAGTAGTATATTATTATTTGCTCTGCTATCCAAATTAATGCCCATAAATCAGCGCATGTCATGTGAAAAAGTTTCATGCATTGTTGCTAAATAACCTTCGATAAGCTGCCACTAAAAACTTTTCTTTGTTCCCTAGAAGAAATTTTCTTATTTCATTTTTAAAATACATTGCTGAAATCAGATTATCTAAAGTATAAGAAAAATGTAAGTTTTGCTCTCTAGCAACACAACTTAAGATAAACGTGATATTGTGTTGGCTTTTATCTGGTTCCTACTAAACTAGAGAGCTAACCACAGCAAAGCCAAGATACAATGGGAACAACAAGTTCAAATACAAACAAATACAAGTCAATCACAACTTGCGGGACAAATACAATAACAATCAAAGCCCGGAACGATACAGGAGTGAAGGGAGGAGGGATTCTGGCCACACACACACACACACACACATATCGGTGACATCAATCGACCGAGAATTAGTGCCCAGCCCTAGGAGTATCCCTTACTTATTTAAGCAACATGGTGCTACGTGCATGCATGCATAGCCGCATGCATATATACTTGGTACGTAGCCTAGTATGGAATCTGCCCGAGCACGGGGGGCGGGCTGTAGCTGCAGATGACAAACACGCCAGCGTTGCCGTCACAGAGGACAGCGCCGCAGCCGATGGTCTTGGTGTCCCTCCACACCAACTGTAGGTATCCCATGCACGACTCACCCGTAGGTGCGGAGCAGGTGTTGGTGGCGTGGTCGTAGTACTGCTTCCCGGACGCCCAATAAATCACTGCGTCCACCGCATTCCATTCGGCCCCAGCGGCCCGAAAAAGGTTCTCTCCGTATGGGCGCACCTCCGGAGAGAGTAGTAGCTGGCAGTCGGCGCGGCGCTTCTCCGCGTACGACTGCGCGTACGCCGCCACTATGGGGTCCCACGTCACTGGCCCCACACCGACGGCGGCGCGCACTTCATTGTGGGCGTTCAGCATGTCATCGGCCCCGTTCTGGGCGGTGACGATCATGGCGGACGCGAGAGCTAAGAGCAGTGCCGCCGCTAGCTTTGGCGAGTACTCCATCGCTAATGATGCCTTAGGAAATGGAGGAAAGATGTGCGTGTGTGTAATGATGGATGAGATTTGCTGTGTCAGCGTGAGTTGTGTATTTATACTAGTGCACAACCTAGCTCGATGGGTTGCTTCTCTGAACACCTAATCTTAGAGTCATTATTATTCTCCTTTCAATAGGTAAACAAGAATATCCACTTTTACGTACTGGGCAAATTCCCATACATGTGCCTGGTCCAAAAATTCAAGCCACTCAGGAAGCGGAGACCTCATCAATTCGAACAAAAAAAATAAGCGGACGCCTCATCGGTTTGAAAAAAGTAACCAACCTGTTGTTGGCTAATTTGGTCTGGCGGGCGGTAGGTATGGAAAAAAAAAAGAATATCCACTTGCCCGGTTGAAAACTTGAAGCCAATCAGTAAACGTAGACCTCACCGGTTTGTAAAAAATAAGCCAAGACCGCACCGGGTCATAAAAAATAAGCGCATACCTCATTAATTTGAAAAAAGTAACCAACATGCTATGTCGCCGTGAACGCCGCGTCAGGCCCTGCACTAGTAAAAGCATCGATTCATGGATGCATACAAAAGCAAAGCAATGCATATTACACACGATACGCCACACACAACGACATTCCGAGGAGATGTGGATTAGCTTCTCAAGAGGCAGCCTGTGTAGCAGCAAATCGTGCCCTCTATTTGAAGCAGCAATACGTACGAGATTGAATATACCTATCATGTATGCATCCAATTGAATTAGTTAACGATTTCTCTCAAGTGGAAGAGAAACTGGAGAAACAGAGTTGGGGTCGCTAAACATGATGGGGCGATCCTAGCTTTAGTGATACTAGATGACTTGTTGTGCCAATTGACGAAAATGGCGGAGTTACTCCAGAAGAAATGTATGGTAATCTATTCCCAAGAATATCGACTTCCAAAACAAGAAAGTGGCGATCATCACAACATACATTTTAGGCGGTGAATTATCGACATATTTATTCCAGGTAAGAATTGAAGCCAATCAGTAAGCCGGTGAGGTTGTACAAAATAAGCGGAGACCTCACGGCGGAGTTACGCCAGAAGAAATGTATGGTAATCTATTCCCAAGATCATTGACGTCAAAAATAAGAAAGATAGATGATGTAATAGACGTTTTAGGTGGTGAATTATGGGCTTATTTAATCCAGGTAACAATTGCAGCCAAGCAATAAGCGGAGACCTCACTGGGTCATAAAAAAAAAATAAGCGGAGACCTCACCGGGTCGTAAAAAATAGGTGGGGACCTCATCGGTTTGAAAAAATTAACCAACATGTTTTGTCACCGTGGATGTCTCGTCAGGCCCTGCTATAGAAAATGCATTGATTCATGGATGCATACAAAAGCAAGGCAATGCCTATTACACACGATACGCCACACAATGATTTTCCGAGCAGATGTGGATTAGCTTCTCAAGAGCAGCCTGTGTCATGTAGATCCTGCCCTCTATTTAGCTTCTCAAGAGCAGCCTGTGTTGTAGAAGATCGTGCTCTCTATTTAAAGCAGCAGTATGTACTAGAGTGAATATACCCATCATTTATGCATCCAATTGAATTAATTTACGATTTCGCTCAAGTGGAAGAGACAGGGGAGAAAGAGAGTGGTGGTCGCCAAATACGATTGGTGATCCTATCTTTAGTAATACAAGGTGACCCGTTCCGCCAATTGGCGCAAATCATGGAGTTATGCCATAAGGAATGTATGGTAATCGATTCCCAAAATCATTGGCTTCAAAAATTAGAAAGCAAGATCATCATAATATATGTTTTAGGAGGTAAAATATCCAGATATTTATTCCATGCAAAAAGTAATAAAAATATTGTGTCACGTTACATGCCTTGAAGTTTGAACACATATCCATTGTTTATCAATTTCTCTATAGAGGAAGAGGATCACAATAAAAACATATGTGATAATAAAAATGAGAGACATAGGGAATTTGAAAGGATCAAAATAACATTGAGATACTAACATCACTAAGTCCATGGTTGGCAACAGCACCTGACATGGAATCTAGTACATAACTTAGACATGTGATATGTTTGTAAGATGCTTTGGCATGGCTTCCCGAGCAGCCAATGTTTATAGTGTTAAAAGAACACTCCCGAATCTGCATCAACTTGTACAAAATATAGGTATTGTCACAACCAGCATCACATGTCACAACATCACATATTCCGAGTGTCAAAACACGGATACTCGATAAAGAGGAATGTATACTGAGTCTTAAAAAAATGTTTAGAAAACAAGAAAATACTCAGTGAAAGCCAGTGTATGCTGAGTATCCCTAAAACACACTTGGCAAAGGTCATATACTCGTCCATGAACCAAAAAGAAAACACTTAGAAAACCTCCACACCCGCCAAAGACGATGGCTACTTGGATGTATTCAACTGAGAGAGAACAGAAGAATCTTTGACGCCAAAAGCAAGAAAAAAATGCTGTATCGAAAAATCCATATGCGAGGCACACCTCAACGAGAAAGGGGCAAACTTCAGCACAAAGTACTATAATGACATTCTTCCTACTCGGCATAATCCCGCGACTCGTTATAGTGTCACAGTGCCGTTGTAACACCCACAATGCCGCTATATCTCCCACGTGTCGGGGTACAACTTAGAGGCATAGCCGCATGGTAGGTTTGTCGCAAGAGGGGTAATCTTCACACAATCCCATGTACTGAATAAGAAAGGGGTAAAGAGTTGGCTTACAATCGCCACTTCACATAAATACAAGTTAAACATACATCATCTAGAATACAATCAAGGTCCGATTATGGAACCAAAATAAAAGAAGACAACCCCAAATGCTAGATCCCCGATCGTCCCAACTAGACTCCACTACTGATCAACAGGAAACGAAACAAAACAACGATCAAGATCTTCAACGGGCTCCCACTTGAGCTGGGTTGCGTCACCTGCACTGGTATCATCGGCACCTGCAACTGTTTGAAAGTATCTGTGAGTCACAAGGACTCAGCAATCTCACACCCGGGAGATCAGGACTATTTAAGCTTATGGGTAGGAGAAGGTAGTGAGGTGGAGCTGCAGCAAGCACTAAGCATATATGGTGGCTAACATACACAAATAAGAGCGAGAAGAGAAGCAACGCAATGGTCGTGAAGCTAAAAGTGATCAAGAAGTGATCCTGAAACTACTTACGTTCAAGCATAACAAAAGAACCGTGTTCACTTCCCGGACTCCGCCGAAAAGAGACCATCACGGCTACACACGCGGTTGATGCATTTTAATTACGTTAAGTGTCAAGTTCTCTACAACCGGACATTAACAAATTCCCATCTGCCACATAACCACGGGCACGGCTCTCGAAAGTTTATACCCTGCAGGGGTGTCCCAACTTAGCCCATCACAAACTCTCACGGTCAACGAAGGATATTCCTTCTTCCGGGAAGACCCGATCAGTCTCGGAATCCCGGTTACAAGACATTTCGACAATGGTAAAACAAGACCAGCAAAGCCACCCGATGTGCCGACAATCCCGATAGGAGTCGCACGTACCTCGTTCTCAGGGCAACAGCGGATAAGACAAGCTACGAGTAAAACCAGACCTCGAGTTTCCCCCAGGTGGCCCCGCAGACGGCTCGGTTCGGACCAACACTTAGAGAAGCACTGGCCCGGGGGGTAAAAATAAAGATGACCCTTGGGAGCACGACTCCCAAGGGAAAAGTATAGGTGGTGGTGAGGCAAATGGTAAAACCAAGGTTGGGCCTTGCTGGAGGAGTTTTATTCAAAGCAAACTGTCAAGGGGCCACTAGTAGAAAAATGGTCAAACGTGAAGCACATTAGTGCCGGTTTGTAAAAAACCCGGCACTAATGTGATCAATAGTGTCGGTTCGAATGGCTATGCATTAGTGCCGGTTCGTAATGAACCTTTAGTACCGGTTCGTGCCACGAACCGGTACTAAAGGGGTGGTGGCAGGCTGGCGTCAGGCCAGGGCCCCACGAGTCCCTTTAGTGACGGTTTGTGACACAAACCGGTACTAAAGGTCTAACCTATAGTACCGGTTTGCGTCACCAACCGGCACTACAGAGTCTTAACCTATAGTCCCGGTTGAAGACACAAACCGGCACTATAGGGCAATTTTCAAACTCTACCCCCCCCCTTGTATCGCCATTTCAGTTTTGAAAAAATCAAAAGAAAATGATAAAAAATTCAAAAAATAAAATCCTTCGAGAGGTAGTTATATTACTACATCTACTTGTGAGGAAAATTTGAAAACCTAAATTTGGACATGTTTTGCAGAAAGTGTAGGGAAAATGTAAAATGGCTATAACTTTTGCATACGATGTCGGAAAAAACGTATAATATATCAAAAAATTCAGCATGAAAATCCGCATCCGATGGAGACCGCCTACGGCCTGTTTGGAATTTTTTAGAATCCTCAAATTCCAAAAGGAAAAAAAGATATGGTCAAATTTCAGTTTTTTTAAAAAAATTGGTTAAATCTGGTCAAAGTACTTATTCAAGAAGTATTAATGTTACTACATAATTATTCAAGAATATTAGTGTTACTAAATAATTATTTCAATTTTTTGAATTTTGGTCAAATCTGGTCAAACTATGGTCAAACTATGGTCAAACTTATTCAAGAAATATCAGCGTTACTAAATAATTACTGTTTTTTTAGAATAATAGTTTCAAACTCAAACGGTGAAATGTGTGACTTCATGCTCAAGCTAAACTCCTGAGGGTTAATAGGATTAACATCTTACTATTGTGAGGAAAACAACATGTGGAGGCTTGGAAACGAAGGAGAATAGAACCCGAAAGTTAAGCGTGCTCGGGCTGGAGTAGTGAGAGGGATGGGTGACCGGTCAGGAAGTTAGATGATTTGAAATGAGTGATCCACACTTGAGCAGTTAAGAGAGGTGATTAGAGACTAAATCATCAAATAATTCAGAAAAATTAAAAATCAAAAAAATCAAAAAAAATTCCAAATTTTTTTAAAAAAAATTCAAAAAAAAAACCTTTACTACCGGTTGGTAACACCAACCGGTACTAAAGGTCCCCCATACCAGGGCGTGAGCTCACGCCACGTGGTGGCACTTTAGCGCCGGTTCGTGCCGAACCGGTACTAAAGGGGGGGCCTTTAGTGCCCACACTTTAGTGCCGGTTCCATAACCGGCACTAAAGGCCCTTACAAACCGGTTTTAAAGCTCCGTTTTCTACTAGTGGGTTCCCATAACACCCAACCGCGTTAGGAACACAAAATCAAGGAACATAACACCGGTATGACGGAAACTAGGGCGGCAAGAGTGGAACCAAACACCAGGCATAAGACCAAGCCTTCCACCCTTTACCAAGTATATAGATGCATTAATTAAAAATAAGAGATATTGTGATATCCCAACATATCCATGTTCCAACATGGAACAAACTTCATCTTCACCTGCAACTAGCAACGCTATAAGAGGGGCTGAGAAAAAAGCGGTAACATAGCCAAAACAACGGTTTGCTAGGAAGGTGGGTTAGAGGCTTGACATGGCAATATGGGAGGCATGATATAACAAGTGGTAGGTAGTGCGACATAGCGATAGAGCGAACAACTAGCAAGCAAAGATAGAAGTGATTTCAAGGGTATGGTCATCTTGCCTGAGATCCCGTAAGGAAGAAGAACGAGTCCATGAAGAAGACAAATAGACGTAGTCGAACGGATCCTCACAACTCCGGAACGAAGCCAAAGCTAACGAGAAGCAACCCGGAAAGAAGCAAGCAACATGGTAAACAACCGTCACATAAACATGGCATGATGCAGAACCAAGTATGATGCATGTCCGGTTTAATGAGGCATGGCATGACAAAGTGCACAAACAACACTACAAGTTAAGTGGAGCTCAATATGCAACGAGTTGCATATTGAAGAAACACCACATGTCTTATTTAGTTCTCTCTCGGTTATGTACCCAACAATATTAAATGTTGTTAAACATGGCAAGAGGTGAGGCATATGAAAACTACCTATCTAGGCAAGTTTAAATGAGGCCGGAACAACAAACAACAAGTCCGGAAAATCCTCATATGCAAATTATTGATTTGGTACTGTTCTGCCCTAAATCATATTTTAGAGTTGTTAACCATGCAAAGCAAGTACACCATGTTAACCCTAGAACTCACTGAGTGTTAATCACATGGTGATGTGAACTAGATTATTGACTCTAGTAAACTCTTCGGGTGTTAGTCACATGGCGATGTGAAATATGAGTGTTAATCACATAACAATGTGAACTAGATTATTGACTCTAGTGCAAGTGGGAGACTGTTGGAAATATGCCCTAGAGGCAATAATAAAATGGTTACTATTATATTTCCTTGTTCATGATAATTGTCTATTGTTCATGCTATAATTGTACTAACCGGAAACCGTAATACATGTGTGAATACATAGATCGTAATATGTCCCTAGTAAGCCTCTAGTTGACTAGCTCGTTGATCAATAGATGGTCATGGTTTCCTGACCATGGACATTGGATGTCATTGATAACATTATCACATCATTAGGAGAATGATGTGATGGACAAGACCCAATCTTAAGCGTAGCACAAGATCGTGTAGTTCGTTTGCTAAAGCTTTTCTAATGTCAAGTATCATTTCGTTAGACCATGAGATTGTGCAACTCTCAGATACCGTAGGAGTGCTTTGGGTGTACCAAATGTCACAACGTAACTGGGTGGCTATAAAGGTGCACTACAGGAATCTCCGAAAGTGTCTGTTGGGTTGGCACGAATCGAGACTGGGATTTGTCGCTCCGTATGACAGAGAGGTATCTCTGGGCCCACTCGGTAATGCATCATCATAATGAGCTCAATGTGACTAAGGAGTTGGTCATGCGATCATGCGTTACGGAACGAGTAAAGAGACTTGCTGGTAACAAGATTGAACGAGGTATGGGGATACCGACGATCGAATCTCGGGCAAGTAACATACTGATAGGCAAAGGGAATTGCATACGGGATTGATTGAATCCCCGACATAGTGGTTCATCCGATGAGATCATCATCGAACATGTGGGAGCCAATATGGGTATCCAGATCCCGCTATTGGTTATTGGTCGGAGAGATGTCTCGGTCATGTCTGCATGGTTCCCGAACCCGTAGGGTCTACACACTTAAGGTTCGGTGACGCTAGAGTTGTTATGGGAAATAGTATGTGGTTACCGAAGGTTGTTCGGAGTCTCGGATGAGATCCAAACGTGACGAGGAGTTCCGGAATGGTCCGGAGGTGAAGATCGATATATTAGACGAAGGGTATTGGAGTCCGAAATTGTTCCGGGGGTACCGGGTGACGAACAGCGTGTCCGAAAGGGGTTTCGAAGGCCTCGGCAAGTGTTGGGGGCCTTATGGGCCAAGGGGAGGGGGCACATCAGCCCACTAAGGGGCTGAGCGCCCCTCCCACCCCATCTCACGTAACTTGTAGAGGTGGGGGCGCCTTTCTCGGGGGGCAGCCACCCCTCCCGGCTTGGGAGGCAAATTTCCTAGGGATGGGGGCGCCCAAACCCATCTAGGGTTTCCCCTGTGGCCGCCGCCCCTACCCTAGGGGAATCCTAGGGCGCCTCCTCCTCCCCCCTTGCCCCTATATATAGTGAGGGAGAGAGAGGGCAGCCGCGAACCCTTCCCCTGGCGCAGCTCCTCCCCCTCTCCTACACCTCCTCCTCCTCCGTAGCGCTTGGCGAAGCCCTGCCAGAGAACCGCAAGCTCCACCACCACGCCGATGTGCTGTCAAAGCTTTCCCTCAACTTCTCCTCTCCCCTTGCTGGATCAAGAAGGAGGAGACTGTAACACCCCGGATGTAACTTTCCCAATTTGTACTCCAACTCTTGCCGTTTCCGGCGTTAAGTTATTTTATTTTCTCGGGTTCGGGTCTTTGTCTCCGTGTGTTGTTATCGTTTTCATGCATCTCATATCATGTCATCATGTGCATTGCATTTGCATACGTGTTCATCTCATGCATTCGAGCATTTTCCCCGTTGTCCGTTTTGCATTCTGGCGCTTCATTCTCCTCCGGTGGTCATTTCTAGCTTTCTTTCATGTGTGGGGATTAAACATTTCCGGATTGGACCGAGACTTTCCAAGCGGCCTTGGTTTACTACCGGTAGACCGTCTGTCAAGTTTCGTTCCATTTGGACTTTGTTTGATACTTCAACGGTTAACCGAGGGACCGAAAAGGCCTCGTGTGTGTTGCAGCCCAACACCCCTCCAATTTGGCCCAAAACCCACCTAACCCTTCTCCATCATCTAGAGCGTTCGATCACGATCGCGTGGCCGAAAACCGCACCTCATTTGGACTCTCCTAGCTCCCTCCACCTCTATTTAGAGATCACTCCCCGAAATTTTCGGGGCAAACCCTAGATCTCTCCATCTCCTCGCGACCGGAGAAAAATCCCGCCGCCGGACATGTCCATTTCCACCCCGCTGCCGCCACTTGTCGCCCTCTGATTCGCCCGCCCGGGCGTCCACTCCGCCGCCGCCGCCAGGGCCCGCGGGGCCCACGTCCGGCCCTCCCGGCCCAAAGAGCCAGCACCGCCCCGCGCCTTCTCTTCCCCGTCGCCGGTCCCTTGCGCCGCCGCCGCCATCGTCGCACCCCTCGCCGGCGTTGACGCCGCCGCCTCGCCCGGCCTTTGCTCCGGCCGCCACCGCCGCGCCGCAGCGCGCCCCCGCCGGCGCCTCTCACCGCTGCCGTCGCCTTAGCGCCGCCCCGGCCCGGATCCGGCGAGATCCGACCGACCCCCGCTTCTCCGGCGAGCTTCGTCAACTCCGGCGAACAGGGACCCCGTCGAACCTCGGGAAGCGTGCAGATCTCAGATCCGGAGTGATTTGGGTTGACTTTCTCCCGAAACCCTAATCCATGTGCTCATGTTCATAACATCGTATCTCCGCATCCGTAGCTCCGTTTTTGGCATATAGCATATCAAAATGTTTGTCTCAGAGAGTACATCATTTCATTCCATTGCATCATTTTCATTTGAGTTCATCTTGACGCCCGAAATGCTGTTAGAAGAGGGCTACTTGAGATAATTGTCAGATCTGCTACTCCATTTAGACATTTGTCATTTTTGCCATGATTATTGTGTGCATGATATGCCCTGATGCTCTACATATGTTTTGTTAAGGGTTTTGTCATCTTTCCAGAGGTGCAACCCATGTATTTTTGTGATGTGTGTGGTGACTAGCACAAGCTTGCCAAGTGAGGCACTTGGTAATTCTGTTTTCAGGGACTTAGCAATTCCACTAAGTCCTTGAGCGGTTTATCCCATGTTGTCATATGTTCATGTTGTTTCCTAGTGACCCGTGCCCCTTTTGGGGATGATCAGTAAGGATGTTTTATTAATCTTGTAGTGCTCTATCCATCCATATCTTTGTTTGCCATGCTTGTTTGAACCTGTTAATGGATGAATTGGCTGTAGCTCAGTGCTAGACTTTTGTTAAGCATCTTGAATGCATCCCTGCCATGTATTTTGTTGTCATGTTTGTTTACTGTAGCATGTTCATCTCATTGCATTTAGATGGCTACTTGCTGTAAATCGCAGATCGTGGTCATATTTGAATCGCTTGCCATTTCCAAACCGTAACTCCAATTCCGACATTCTTTATATCGTTTTCAAGCGATTTCATCTCATGTTTCCAGTGGCACACTTGGATTACCAAGTTGAGGCCAGGTTCATGCATTACTTGTCACATCTTGTATATGCATCCCGCATCGCATCCCACATAGCATATCATCATTGCATCATATTGTTTGATCCTTGCATGTGGTTGATTGTGTCCTTGTTGCTTGTTTGTCTTATTTGGGTAGAGCCGGGAGACGAGTTCGCTAACGAGGAGCCCGTTGAGTTTGCTTTCGAGGATTCAGTCAACTCTGACAGCTTTGCAGACAAGATGATCATACCCTCAAAATCACTACTATCTTTGCTATGCTAGTTTGCTCGCTCTTTTGCTATGCCAATGCTACGATGCCTGCCATTTGCTTTCAAGCCTCCCAAATTTCCATGTCAAACCTCTAACCCACCTTGTCCTAGAAAACCGTTGATTGGCTATGTTACCGCTTTGCTCAGCCCCTCTTATAGCGTTGCTAGTTGCAGGTGAAGATTGGAGGCCGTTCCTTGTTGGAACATTTATTTACTTGTTGGGCTATCATTATATTGCCATGTTATCTTAATGCATCTATATACTTGGTAAAGGGGGAAAGGCTCGGCCTCTCTCGCCTAGTGTTTTGTTCCACTCTAGCTGCCCTAGTTTCCGTCATATCGGTGTTATGTTCCAGAATTTTGCGTTCCTTACGCGGTTGGGTTATAATGGAAATCCCTTGATAGTTCGCCTTGATTAAAGCTTTTCCAGCAATGCCCAACCTTGGTTTTACCATTTTCCACCTACCCCTTTTCCCTTGGGTTTCGCAGACTCAAGGGTCATCTTATTTTAAAACCCCCCTCCCGGGCTAGTGCTCCTTTGAGTGTTGGTCCGAACTGAGCTGTCTGCGGGACCACCTCAGGGCAACTTGAGGGTTGGTTTTACTCGTAGCTAGTCTCATCTGAGTGTGCCCTGAGAACGAGATATGTGCAGCTCCTATCGGGATTTTTCAGCACATTCGGGCGGTGTTGCTGGTCTTGTTTTAACTTGTCGAAGTGTCTTGAAGAACCGAGATACCGAGTCTGATCGGAACGTCTCGGGAGGAGGTCTATTCCTTCGTTGACCGTGAGAGCTTGTCATGGGATAAGTTGAGACTCCCCTGCAGGGATTTGAACTTTCGAAAGCCGTGCCCGCGGTTATGGGCAGATGGGAATTTGTTAATGTCCGGTTGTATATAACTTGAACCTTAATTTAAATAAAATGAACCAACCGAGTGTGTTACCGTGATGGCCTCTTCTCGGCGGAGTCCGGGAAGTGGACACGGTGTTGGAGTAATGTTTGCGCAGGTTGTCCTCTAGTTTCTCGCTCGCGCTTTGCCTCCTCTTCTCGCTCTCTTTTGCAAATAAGTTAGCCACCATATATGCTAGTCGCTTGCTGCAGCTCCACATATATATTTACCTTACCTTACCTATTAAGCTTAAGTAGTTTTGATCGCGAGGGTGCGAGATTGCTGAGTCCCTGTGGCTCATAGATTACTATTACACCAGATGCAGGGCCTGATGATTCCGCTCCAGGTGACGCGCTCGAGCTCAAGTGGGAGTTCGACGAGGATTCTCAACGTTACTATGTTTCCTTTCCTGATGATCAGTAGTGGTGCCCTGTTGGGGGTGATCGGGACCGTGTCGCATGTTGGGTTATCTTTTATTTTGGCGCCGTAGTCGGGCCATGAGTGTTTGGTTGATGTAATGTTATTTATGTACTTGATTGACGTGGCGAGTGTAAGCCAACTATGTTATCCCTTTTATTATCTATATTACATGGGATGTTTGTGATGATTACCTGACTTTGCGACATATGCCTTCAATGCGATTATGCCTCTAAGTCGTGCCTCGACACGTGGGAGATATAGTCGCATCGAGAGTGTTACAAGTTGGTATCAGAGCCTTCCCCGACCTTAGGAGCCCCATTGCTTGATCGTTTCTAGCGGCCGAGTTGTGTCTAGAAAAATGTTTTGAGTCACTTAGGAATTATATATCAGAGAGTTAGGAATTCTTTTTACTTCCCAGTCTCCTCATCGCTCTGGTAAGGCATCCTGACGTAGAGTTTTGACTCTTCTCTTCTCAAATTTCACTAAATTTTTTTAGGATCACGCGGGTATCTTGGAATCGTTGCGATGGTTTTATGATGAGAACATTGTCTTGGTGCCTCCTGTCAGGGGTTTTGTGGAAGTGTCCCGGGGAGTTGAGCTCTGAGGTGTTGTCGTCATAATTTTATCGTTGCAATTCTGGAATACCTGGGTTTAGTACGCCGACATCGAAAATCTCTTTTATGCAGTTCATTGGTGAGATAACCTCGACGCCACCCAGTACTGGGGCGGGAGTTCGGGAGTATCGCCATAACTTGTATAACGGATGCTTTTCGAAGGTTGAGGTAGATGGTTTCCGAAGTTTTTTCTCGGTTATGTGTTGAAGGATGGATACAGCGGGATGTAGGATTTGCTAGATTTGGGTGAGATATTATGCTTCCCCTTTTTCCCCAACACCTGATTGCATAACCGGAAAGGTTCGGGAGTTTCATAGGTGGGAATTCTTGCAGCTCTAGTTCTTCTTCCACGGATATTGGTTTGAGATTGGGATTTCTTACCGATTATTCGTTCTTGATCCGTACCTTGTTGATTTATTTCTCTATCTGAATTCTACGTGGCTTCTCAATTTATGGATATGTGACCATTTCAAGAGGAATGCATTCGTTCATTTTGTTCGGATGTGAAGACTTTATGTTGCAATTTTCATTCCGTTGGATTCAGCTTCATTTTATCTGTCTATGTGCTAACGGTGGTCAACCTCTTCAGGATGGCTCCCGCTAAGAGCACCAATCAGAATCAGAATCAAGATCCGCCACCACCTCCACCTCCTCCGGAGGCATGGCAAGCTGTGATGGCCGCAACCAATGCAAACACATAGTTGATCATGCAAATTCTCCAAGAGCGCAATCAAGGCAACCAAGGGAATCAAGGCAACAATTAGAATCACTTTGCTACACTCAACCAGTTCCTTGCTAATGGGCCAAAGACTTTCAGCAATTGTGTTGAGGCAACCGATGCTGACGATTGGCTCGTGGATCTGTGCAAGCATTTCGAGTGCAGTAACGTCAGGCCTGAAGATTTCGTCAAGTTCGCTTCTTTCCAACTCAAAGATCAAGCTGCAGAATGGTTCCAGCAGTACAAGGATTCCAGAGGTGGACGTGTGATCACTTGGAATGAATTCTGTCAAGATTTCAGAGCTCACCACATCCCTCAGAGCGTGGTTGAAAGTAAGCGTGAGGAATTCCGCAACCTAAAGCAAGGCTCTTTGTCTGTCTATGACTACAACAAGTTGTTTCAAAAGCTTGCCCGCTTTGCCAAGCACGACGTCCCTGATGAGAAGAGCATGATATACCAATTCAGGGGTGGTCTCAGAGAAGAAATTCAGCTAGCTCTTGTTCTCTTTGAGCCCTTGAGGTACAATGAGTTCTACAACATGGAACTGAAGCAAGAGGCCGCTCAATTGAGGTGTGATGCTTCCAAGAAGCGAGTCAGAGATGCTACTCCTTCTTCCTCTACTCAAGTGGCCAAGCAGCAGAAGTATTAGCTTCCTCCTCCTCCGTCCTCTCAGCCGTATCAGCAGAAGAGCAAAGGTGGCAGTGGTTCTTCCCACCCACCCAACCCTGGCTTTCAGAACAAGACTTCGTCTCAAGCTCCAAGATCAAGTGCTCCGTACCACCGTCCGCTTTCAGAGGTCACGTGCAACAAGTGCCAACAGAAGGGTCACTATGCCAACAAGTGTCTCAACCAGAGGCATCTTCCTCCTCCTCCTCTTGTGGGATCGGCAAGTACAGATGTGGTCAAGCATAACCCCAAGCACGCCAAGGTCAACTTGATGAATGCAGCTCAGGCAGAGGATTCATCAGATGTCATCATGGGTAACCTTCCTGTTAATGATATTCCTGCAAAAGTACTTTTTGACTCTGGTGCATTGCATTCCTTCATGTCATTCCCATTTGCATCGGAGAACAATTTTAGTACTAAGGCTTTACCTAGAGCTATGCAAGTCGTCTCTTTGGCTAAGCGTCTGAGTTCTAGTATGATGGTTCCGGATATTTCTATCATGATGGATGATTTCAAGTTTCTGGCATCTCCAATGGTTCTTGGTAACTCGGATATTGATCTTATTCTCGGGATGGATTGGCTTTCTAAGCACAAGGCTCAGCTTGATTGTGCAGCCAGGAAGATTCAGTTGACTCATTCGTCTGAGGACGTAATTGTCTTTGCTGCTCGGGATAATACCTTCCGTCTGTTTTCTCTCAATGAGAAGGGTGAACTGGATGCTATCTCGCAAATTCCAGTCGTTTGCGAATATCAAGACGTCTTTCCAGAAGAGCTTCCAGGAATGCCTCCGCACCGGCCAGTTGAATTCGTTATTGATCTTGAGCTCGGTACGGAACCAGTGTGCAAGCGCCCTTACAAGCTCGGACCTGAAGAGTTGAAGGAGCTGAAGAAGCAACTTGATATTCAAGAGAAAATGGGTCTCATTCAGCCTAGTTCTTCTCCGTGGGGTTGTGGTGTTCTTTTTGTGAAGAAGAAGGATGGAACGGACCGACTTTGTGTCGATTACCGTCCATTGAACAAGAAGACCATCAAGAATAAATACCCACTTCCCAACATCAATGAGCTATTCGAACAACTCAAAGGTGCCCAAGTATTCTCCAAGCTTGATCTCCATATGGGTTATCATCAGATTCGAATCCGTGAGCAAGATATTCCCAAGACGGCTTTTAGGACAAGCTATGGTTCATATGAATACACTGTCATGTCTTTTGGCCTCGTCAACGCTCCTCCGACGTTCTCTCGCATGATGAACTTCATCTTCAACGCCTACACCAATGACTTTGTTTTTGTCTATCTCGACGACATTCTAGTTTTCTCGAAGAACAAGGAAGATCATGCCAAGCACTTGCGTTTGGTACTCGATAAGCTCAGAGAACATCAGTTCTACGCCAAGTTCTCCAAGTGCGAATTTTGGCTCGATGAGGTTCTTTATCTTGGTCATATCATCTCTGCCAAGGGAATTGCCGTGAATCCTGAGAAGGTGTCTGCAATTGTGAATTGGGAAACTCCTCAGAACGTGAAGCAACTCCGTAGCTTCCTCGGTCTCGCAAGCTACTGTCGAAGATTTGTTGAAAACTTTTCTAAGATTGCGAAGCCTCTCTCTAATCTCCTTCAGAAGCACGTCAAGTACGTTTGGTCTCCGGAGTGTGACATTGCTTTCAACACTTTGAAAGAGAAATTGATCACTGCTCCAGTTCTAACTCCGCCTGATGAATCCAAATCGTACGAGGTCTTTTGTGATGCCTCTCTCCAAGGTCTTGGCGCAGTGTTGATGCAAGAGAAGAAAGTTGTTGCTTATACCTCTCGCTAGTTGAAGCCTAATGAGAAGAACTACCCCACTCATGTCTCGAGTTGGCGGCAGTTGTGCATGCTCTTTTGACTTGGAGACATCTCTTATTGGGAAGAAAAGTGGACATTTTCACTGATCACAAGAGTCTCAAGTACATCTTCACTCAGCCTAATCTCAACCTCAGGCAAACTCGATGGGTCGAAATGATTCAAGAGTATAATCCGAGAGAGTATAATCCGAGTATCGAGTATACTCCAGGCAAGGCCAATGTGATTGCTGACGCTTTGAGCAAGAAGGCTTACTGCAATAGTCTGATTCTTAAGCCTTATCAACTCGAGCTTTGTGAAGCTTTCCGCAAACTCAATCTGCAGTTGTTCCTCAAGGTTTCCTCGCCAACCTTCAAGTCTCTCCTACCTTGGAAGACCAGATTCGCCAAGCCCAACTTCTTGATGCTATGGTGAAAAAGGTGAAGATTGGGATTGCCAAGAGTCAACCCAAGTACAAGTGCTACCGCCTTGATGACAAGGATACTCTCTTCTTCGAGGATCGTATTGTTGTGCCCAAAGGTGAACTTCGTAAAGTGATCATGAATGAGGCTCACAATTCTCTCCTCTCCATCCACCCTGGGAGTACGAAGATGTATCAGGACCTTAAGCAGGCTTATTGGTGGACTTGAATGAAGCGAGAGATTGCTCAATTCGTGAATGAATGTGATGTCTGCAGAAGAGTGAAGGCAGAACACCAAAGACCAGCTGGTCTCCTCCAACCTCTTGCCATTCTAGAATGGAAGTTTGACCACATTGAAATGGACTTCGTGACTGGGTTTCCAAAGTCCAAACATGGCAATGATGCTATATTCGTTGTCATCGACAAACTCACCAAAGTGGCTCACTTTCTGCCTATCAAAGAGTCGATCACTGCAGCTCAATTGGCGGAACTCTATACCTCTCGAATTGTCTCTTTGCACGGTATTCCTCAAGTGATCTCTTCAGACCGTGGCAGCATCTTTACCTCCAAGTTTTGGGATTCTTTTCAGAAGGCCATGGGCACCAACATCCGTTTCAGCACAGCTTTCCATCCTCAAACTAGCGGTCAAGTCGAGCGTGTCAACCAGATTCTTGAAGATATGCTCAAAGCTTGTGTGATCTCCTTCGGCATGAAGTGGGAGGATTGTCTTCCTTATGCTGAATTCTCCTACAACAACAGTTTTCAAGCAAGTTCGGGCAAGGCCCCATTTGAAATTCTGTATGGCAGGAAGTGCCGTACCCCTCTCAACTAGTCCGAAACCGGTGAACGTCAGCTTCTTGGAAACGACTTAATCACAGAGGCAGAGGAAATGTGCAAAGTCATTCGACATAACCTCAAAGCAGCCCAATCCCGCCAGAAGAGCTACTATGATAGTAAGCACCGTGAATTGGCTTTCGAGATCGGAGATCATGTTTACCTCCGCGTCTCTCCTATGAAAGGTACTCGTCGCTTCGGTATCAAAGGGAAGCTTGCCCCTAGACACGTGGGACCTTTCAAGATTGTCAGCAAGAGAGGCGATCTCGCCTATCAACTCGAGCTTCCTTCAAACTTTGCAAATGTTCATGATGTGTTCCATGTCTCTCAGCTCCGAAAGTGCTTCAAGACTCCTGACCGCACCGTCAACTTCGAGGACATTGAGCTCCAAGAAGATCTCTCCTATCGTGAGCACCCCGTTGCAATTCTTGAAGAGACTGAACGCAAGACTCGCAACAAGTCAATCAAATTCCTCAAAGTCAAGTGGTCACACCATTCCGACCGTGAAGCTACCTGGGAACGTGAGGATCACCTCCGTTCTGAGTACCCGGCGTTCTTTCAGTCCTAGATCTCGGGACGAGATCCTTTCGTAGTGGTGGAGTGTTGTAACACCCCGGATGTAACTTTCCCAATTTGTACTCCAACTCTTGCCGTTTCCGGCGTTAAGTTATTTTATTTTCTCGGGTTTGGGTCTTTGTCTCCGTGTGTTGTTATCGTTGTCATGCATCTCATATCATGTCATCATGTGCATTGCATTTGCATACGTGTTCATCTCATGCATTCGAGCATTTTCCCCGTTGTCCGTTTTGCATTCCGGCGCTTCGTTCTCCTCCGGTGGTCATTTCTAGCTTTCTTTCGTGTGTGGGGATTAAACATTTCCGGATTGGACCGAGACTTTCCAAGCGGCCTTGGTTTACTACCGGTAGACCGCCTGTCAAGTTTCGTTCCATTTGGACTTCGTTTGATACTCCAACGGTTAACCGAGGGACCGAAAAGGCCTCGTGTGTGTTGCAGCCCAACACCCCTCCAATTTGTCCCAAAACACACCTAACCCTTCTCCATCATCTAGAGCGTTCGATCACGATCGCGTGGCCGAAAACCGCACCTCATTTGGACTCTCCTAGCTCCCTCCACCTCTATTTAAAGATCACTCTCCGAAATTTTCGGGGCAAACCCTAGATCTCTCCCTCTCCTCGCGACCGGACAAAAATCCCGCGGCCGGACATGTCCATTTCCACCCCGCCGCCGCCACTTGTCGCCCTCTGATTCGCCTGCCCGGGCGCCCACTCCGCCGCCGCCGCCAGGGCCCGCGGGGCCCGCGTCCGGCCCTCCCGGCCCGAAGAGCCAGCGCCGCCCCGCGCCTTCCCTTCCCCGTCGCCGGTCCCTTGCGCCGCTGCCGCCATCGTCGCACCCCTCGCTGGCGTCGGCGCCGCCGCCTCGCCCGGCCTTCGCTCCGGCCGCCGCCGCCGCGCCGCAGCGCGCCCCCGCCAGCACCTCTCACCGCCGCCGTCGCCTTAGCGCCGCCCCGGCCCGGATCCGGCGAGATCCGGCCGACCCCCGCTTCTCCGGCGAGCTTCGTCAACTCCGGTGAACAGGGACCCCGTCGAACCTCGGGAAGCGTGCAGATCTCAGATTCGGAGTGATTTGGGTTGACTTTCTCCCGAAACCCTAATCCATGTGCTCATGTTCATAGCATCGTATCTCCGCATCCGTAGCTCCGTTTTTGGCATATAGCATATCAAAATGTTTGTCTCAGAGAGTACATCATTTCATTCCATTGCATCATTTTCATTTGAGTTCATCTTGATGCCCGAAATGCTGTTAGAAGAGGGCTACTTGAGATAATTGTCAGATCTGCTACTCCATTTAGACATTTATCATTTTTGCCATGATTATTGTGTGCATGATATGCCCTGATGCTCTACATATGTTTTGTTAAGGGTTTTGTCATCTTTCCAGAGGTGCAACCCATGTATTTTTGTGATGTGTGTGGTGACTAGCACAAGCTTGCCAAGTGAGGCACTTGGTAATTATGTTTTCAGGGACTTAGCAATTCCACTAAGTCCTTGAGCGGTTTATCCCATGTTGTCATATGTTCATGTTGTTTCCTAGTGATCCGTGCCTCTTTTGGGGATGATCAGTAAGTATATTTTATTAATCTTGTAGTGCTATATCCATCCATGTCTTTGTTTTCAATTATGGAGCACCTTAGCTTGAGTCAATCGAGCTCTACTTTCGCTACTTTGTGAATCTGGGCAGATTGTCAACTTGTTTGCAATTTTGCCGATGATGTTGTAGTTGATCCGTGCATGCTATGTTATTGTTCTTGTCATGTCTAGCTTGAATTTTGTGTGTTCTTGATAGATGTATGCTTAGCTTATCATGACTTGCTCCGTAGTGAGTGCATCGAGCTCGTAAACATGCCTACTTGAGTTATGTTTCAGCATGTGCCAGTTTTCACTGTCTGAAAACTGATTATGCTTTTGCTATGTTCACATGCTTGCAATTGAGTTTTCTGATCCCTTTTGGCTCAAGGTCACTAAGGGACTTTTGTTAAGCTTTTTGAGTAGCTCCATGCCATGTTTTACTTTGCCATGTTCAGATCCTCTAGCATGTAGTTTTGTTGCTCCGAAGAGTGCTATTTGATCTGAAATTTCAAACAAGTGTTAATTTCACTAAGTCTGAGATCTATTTACCATATGCATTTTTGCCATGCTTGTTTGAACCTGTTAATGGATGAATTGGCCGTAGCTCAGTGCTAGACTTTTGTTAAGCATCTTGAATGCATCCCTGCCATGTATTTTGTTGTCATGTTTGTTTACTGTAGCATGTTCATCTCATTGCATTTAGATGGCTACTTGCTGTAAATCGTAGATCGTGGTCATATTTGAATCGCTTGCCATTTCCAAACCGCAACTCCGATTCCGGCGTTCTTTATATCGTTTTCAAGCGATTTCATCTCATCTTTCCAGTGGCACACTTGGATTCCCAAGTTGAGGCCAGGTTCATGCATTACTTGTCACATCTTGCATATGCATCCCGCATCTATTGCATCTCGCATAGCAAATCATCATTGCATCATATTGTTTGATCCTTGCATGTGGTTGATTGTGTCCTTGTTGCTTGTTTGTCTTGTTTGGGTAGAGCTGGGAGATAAGTTCGCTAACGAGGAGCCTGTTGAGTTTGCTTTCGAGGATCCAGTCAACTCTGACAGCTTTGCAGGCAAGATGATCATACCCTCGAAATCACTACTATCTTTGCTATGCTAGTTTGCTCGCTCTTTTGCTATGCCAATGCTATGATGCCTACCATTTGCTTTCAAGCCTCCCAAATTGCCATGTAAAACCTCTAACCCACCTTGTCCTAGAAAACCATTGATTGGCTATGTTACCGCTTTGCTCAGCCCCTCTTATAGCGTTGCTAGTTGCAGGTGAAGATTGGAGGCCGTTCCTTGTTGGAACATTTATTTACTTGTTGGGATATCATTATATTGCCATGTTATCTTAATGCATCTATATACTTGGTAAAGGGGGGAAGGCTCGGCCTCTCGCCTAGTGTTTTGTTCCACTCTTGCCGCCCTAGTTTCCGTCATATCGGTGTTATGTTCCCGAATTTTGCGTTCCTTACGCGGTTGGGTTATAATGGGAACCCCTTGATAGTTCGCCTTGATTAAAGCTTTTCCAGCAATGCCCAACCTTGGTTTTACCATTTACCACCTACCCCTTTTCCCTTGGGTTTCGCGGACTCAAGGGTCATCTTATTTTAAACCCCCCCTGGGCCAGTGCTCCTCTGAGTGTTGGTCCGAACTGAGCTGCCTGCGGGGCCACCTCGGGGCAACTTGAGGGTTTGTTTTACTCGTAGCTAGTCTCATCTGAGTGTGCCCTGAGAACGAGATATGTGCAGCTCCTATCGGGATTTGTCGGCACATTCAGGCGGTGTTGCTGGTCTTGTTTTAACTTGTCGAAGTGTCTTGAAGAACCGAGATACCGAGTCTGATTGAAACGTCTCGGGAGGAGGTCTATTCCTTCGTTGACCGTGAGAGCTTGTCATGGGCTAAGTTGGGACTCCCCTGCAGGGATTTGAACTTTCGAAAGCCGTGCCCGCGGTTTTGGGCAGATGGGAATTTGTTAATGTCCGGTTGTAGATAACTTGAACCTTAATTTAAATAAAATGAACCAACCGAGTGTGTTACCATGATGGCCTCTTCTCGACGGAGTCCGGGAAGTGGACACGGTGATGGAGTAATGTTTGCGCAGGTTGTCCTCTAGTTTCTCGCTCACGCTTTGCCTCCTCTTCTCGCTCTCTTTTGTGAATAAGTTAGCCACCATATATGCTAGTCGCTTGCTGCAGCTCCACATATATATTTACCTTACCTTACCTATTAAGCTTAAATAGTCTTGATTGCGAGGATGCGAGATTGCTGAGTCCCTGTGGCTCACAGATTACTATTACACCAGATGCAGGGCCTGATGATTCCGCTCCAGGTGACGCGCTCGAGCTCAAGTGGGAGTTCGACGAGGACTCTCAACGTTACTATGTTTCCTTTCCTGATGATCAGTAGTGGTGCCCTGTTGGGGGTGATCGGGACCGTGTCGCATGTTGGGTTATCTTTTATTTTGGCGTCATAGTCGGGCCATGAGTGTTTGGTTGATGTAATGTTATTTATGTACTTGATTGACATGGCGAGTGTAAGCCAACTATGTTATCCCTTTTATTATCTATATTACATGGGATGTTTGTGATGATTACCTGACTTTGCGACATATGTCTTCAATGCGAGTATGCCTCTAAGTCGTGCCTCGACACGTGGGAGATATAGTCGCATCGAGGGTGTTACAGAGATGTCCCGGGCTGTACGTGTGTTGAACGCGGAGGCGCCGTTATTCGGTGCTTAGATCGGAATCGACCACGATCTGAATCGCTGCGTGTACGACTCCACCAACCGCATTCTTGTAACGCTTCCGCATCGCGATCTTCAGGGGTATGAAGATACACTCCCCTCTCTCTCGTTGCTAGTATCTCCTAGATTGATCTTGGTGACACGTAGGAAAATTTTGAATTATTGCTACGTTCCCCAACAGGTTGTAGGCTTCAAGAGGAGTGAAGGACCAACCAATGTGATATGTTAGATGGTGGTTTACCAAAGAAGCGCATATCATAGGGGTAGCAGAACATGTATGAAAAACGAATGCAGGGTTGTCTGAATAGCCATGCGAGTAGAACTGAGACTAATCACATGGAACTGTCGGGGTTTGGGGAATGACCTGACAATTTGTGGGCTTATGGATGTACACAAGTAGGAGGACCCTAATGTCTTGTTTATTTAGGAGACAAAGATGTCTAGGAGCAAGATGGAATGGCTGAGATGGAAGCTTGGAATGCCACATATGGCAATGAAGGATTGTTGTCGAAAGGGAAAAGGGTTGGTTATGTTCTACAAGAGAGATAAACGTCAAGCTGCTAGACTTGTTATTGAGTTTCTAATAACAGAGTACAAAGGCACCCTAGAGGTGCTTGTACTAGAAGGATATGAACTTCGGGCTACCCCAAAATGCTCTTCTTTTTGCGTCAAATCCCAACATCTTCATTATGTCGATTTGAAAACCATCAATTTTTAACATCCGTATGCAGCAAATCAAGGGAAAGGGTTTCCTACTAGTATCTAAGGACACAGCAAGCAGAGGGTTTGACCTTCCGCAGACCAGCCATATTAGGGCATCTCCAGCGCTGACCCGCAAATTTGCTTGGGCATCTGTTCACGGACAAGGGATCAGCCCGCGGACACTGATGACGGAGGCCGCCATCCAACACTGACCGCATACATTCCAACAACTACTTGAACTAATCGGACGAAATTCGTGCAAACCCGATTTCATATAAATCGGAAGAAATTCATTATATTTCTATCATTTTTTAACTAAAACTATACCAAATTAAGGTAAAAGTTGTAAAACTAGTCTACGGCCGGTGCCGGCGAATATCCATTCCCACGACAAGGATACCCTTGACTAGTCTATGGCCGGCCGCGGCAGATCTCCATTGTCTTCTCCATGTCCGATATCTCGCTCATCGGACTGCCGTGAGCCCTAGAGGTATATGCTTCAGCGCAAAAGGAAGCTCGCTTCCTCATCTTCGGTGGCGCCGCTTATCGGAGTGGAACCGCCTGGATGTGCTTCAACCGAAGGGGAAGGGGACGACGGTAGCCTGCGACACGGAAAGACATAGGTTGTGTATGCCGGCATCGCCGAGGAGGCGACCTTCATGGGACCCAAGCGGTGGCGGCCTCCCATGTTCTACTTCTCCTCTATGATGGCGACTAGTGCGGACATGCTGGCCACCGTTTTCATCGATCTCCGTGAAGCCGAATTCTTTTTCCATCGGTAGGGCGCGTTTACGTGTTCGTTGACGGTGGATGGCGTGGTCCCAGGCACGGGAGGAGCAGTATGACACGACTTCATCGATGGTAGCTACAATGCCCGTGCCACCGTGTTCCCCCACGTGCCGCCCTGGAGCAACTTGCCACTCCTCGGCGAGCTGGCTTGGAGCCGTGAGTTGCTGAACGACGCGCCAGCTTGGTGGATGCCATGGAGATTTTGGAAAAAAATGGTGCAAGGAAGAGATGGGAGCGGGTGTGGTGTGATTTTTGCCCGGCGTCTGGCATGGTTTAAATAGTGGGCGGACGGCCGAAGCCAACTGGCATTGTGTTTAATGACGGGCGGCTCGCGAACAGACGTGAGGCCAGAGTAGGTTCCTCGGCACATGCGCGGGTTTACTAGAGGAAGGCTGGAAGCCTGCGGCCATTTGAATGCGGTGAGGAGGCGTGTTTAGCCGGGCGTGCAGTGGGCGGCGCTCTCTCAGCCGTTGCGCCGCTTCAATGCCGGCAGTGAGAGGTCGTGTCTGTCTTGTGCCGGCGTCAATATGTAGCGGCCGCTCTCCGATGACACGAATGCGGGCAGGTAGCACCGGGCGAGAATGCGCGCGGACGCATGTGGGTGTTTCAGGTGGACCAGGGCGGCTAGGAGTGGGCATGGCAGCGGTCCGTACGCCCGCAAAGCCCCCCTACTTTGTCTCCGGTTTGCGGGAAAAAGTACGCCCGGACCGCCCCGTGGACCGATACATGCCCGCGTTGGAGGGCACAACACGTCTGGCCTAGACGTATGCAGGAGGCTTGAAGGCCCGCGTTGGAGATGCCCTTACAACTTCGACCACCCTAAGATAGCGACCGACTACTCCCACCGTGTTGAAAATATGCACTAGAGACAATAATAAATGTTATTATTTATTTATAAATTTATAAATTTGTAATTAATGTTTATTTTCTGTGCTATGCTATAGTTGCATTGGTTCTCGAGTCTGCATATAAACGAGATTTGGACAAAAACCCATTTGCACGAGTGGAATAATAAACACCAAGTAGATACCTAGTCTATTTTCTAAGACTAGCTCATATGTTGTTGAGGATCTTATTTTCCTGATTATGGCCATTTTTAAAGTAATACAGAAAAAGCATTCTTAAAGTAATAAGGATGCCAACAATAATGAAACACATTGTTGGCAGAACATGGACATACCCAACTAAATGATATACTTCGAGATCTGATCGTCACAATGTTATAAGTATTTTTATGCAAGTGGTAACGATATGTTCAATTCACAGACTATGAGAGTATCGAGTACTTCCGGAACCTCTCCCTCAACCCCTCTCCCCCTCCCCCTCTCTCACCCGCCCTCCTTCTCACTCATGCGCACCCGCACAAACACACACAGAGATACCGGCCGACAGAGAGATTGTGAGAGAAAATTCTCGCGGTTATAGGAGGTTGTAAGGAATCTGTACCAATGCTACACCAACACATCTTCCGTTGTACTCTTGGGAGTTTGATTCATAGGGCGATTCTTTTTTTTCCTACTATGTTTCCCAACACGCCGGAAGAACAGGAGAGAAGCGTTCAGTCATTCTCCAAGTCGGAGTGCAGCGTGACGATTCTCATCACGGAGGAGCAGTTCGTGTTACAAAGCTTCAACAACGAGCTCAAGTTCCACTCTCAGCAGCTGTCCTTGGAGTAAATGTTCACTTTCAACTTGTAAATAGTTCTGTCTGTATGTACTATGTAGTGCTTATTACATATATATAGTTCCAGATCTACTTTGTGTAAGGATATGTGTATTTGAATACAGAAAATCACAAAGATGACACATTCTATTCGTCGTTCCACTCATCCATAAGTTATGTTATTGACACGAAAGAGCGAAACCATCATTCCAGTGGCGATGCAAACAATAACAACTTCACAAATACCATTCTCTAGCACAATGGAAGTTGCCTAGATGCTCCATAAGCCGTAGTTTGGGGATGGCGCCTGGTGCATCATGAAGTGGACTATGGTTGGCACTGATGGCAAGTAATAGGTTTGAGAGGCTTCTTAAGCACAGCAGAATCGCAGGCGACGATCTTCACTTTGTGGAGGACTGTTTCGATATCCTCGTTCTTGAACGTCACGTCTCTCAAGATTAATGTCCAGACGTCATCGCAGTTCCTGTATGTGCGCAGATTGCCTCGCTGTCAAGACAAGAGGAAAACAATCATGTGAATGAAATCAATGTATGGATGGAAACATGACTAGAGATTGCAACATTGTGAAGACAAAATATTCAGAAATTGACTGAAATACTAGCGAGGTGAACTATTTGAGTTAAGCTATTGCCATGTAGAAAAGTATAGCTTTCTGTTAGATGGCATGCCAGAAACATGCAAAAAATGGTTGTTGTTTCCAGAATTGTTTCCCGGCTGGGATACAGGAAAGGAGGTCCCCTCTTCTTGTGTCGCTAATACAGTGGAACACATAAGTCTGTTCTCGGAAACTCGATCGGCAAGAAAGATCAAATACTACTTGGAAACTATTGCGAGAAACTATCGTGATATGTCAAGTTAAGAATGAAAACATCCAGTAGGTCCAGATATAAGTCAGGAACAGGAAAGGGACAGTTTACCCTCTGATAGTCTAAGCAATCAACATGAGCACATATACAGTTACATTTTTAATTTATTTTTTGGACCAAAGCAAACAGATCTCCTGGAACATGTGTTAACTTATCACCCAACTGAGGTTAAACAAACTGTCGTAATTTGGCTATCTAGCACACACGCAAGTTCAGGTATCTTTTTCCGGAGAAGTATATATAAATCTGCTCCTCAATAAAGAACTGGAAAATAACACGCAGAGCAATTTACTTGATAATTAAGCACACAAGTCGTACGTCATACATAGCATCAAGCAGAAGACAAAGAAAAATGTGTAGCTGATCTGCATTATCAGTAACAGGTAGCAACAGCAAGGTATTTCAGCATGAGTGCATTATTCCCTTGAAACAAATTAAACCTGTACTACATGACAATCACAGGGATGGATGAATGCATAGCACAAGAGAGTAGGCAATTTGGTTGGTTGGTACCTTGAAGAAGGCCCTGCTCTTGACATGCTTATCCAGCGCGTGTCCCATGGACTGAAACAACAAGACCAGGATCAAAACATCCGGCATGCATGCAGTTTGTTTATTGCAGGACATGCTGATTGATAAGTTTATTGCAGGAGCAGCAAGGGGGAGGGAGGGGACCTTGTCGAACTGCAGGAGGACGGTGATGGCGAGGTCGGGGCTGAGCACGCCGCTGCTCACCATCTTGTCCAGCGTCTCGGTGAGGGCGTAGCCGATCTCCGACTGCCGGTACATCTCCAACGCCTCCGTCGCCATCCCTCCTCCCCTGACCTCCGGGTGGCCCTGTCCCTGTTGATCAATCAACAGTAAGCGTCAGAGTTCAGAAACCCTAGACGTCCCCCGCGGCGCCTCCGCCGAACCAATCAACCCCCGCGGCCCCCGGCAACCAAAAGCCCTCCACCCGGAAAGCAACCGCGAAGAAAGGCCGGCGCGCTCTTACCGGCCGGCGGGGTGGTCGATCGGCTGCGGGCGCGCTGGTACTGGTAGCCGCTTCGGATCTGGGGCCGCGGACGGGCCGGCAAGGCCTTGGAGCTTGCTTGCCGGCGAGGTCCGGGAGGGGAGAGCGGGATCGCGCGTGGACGGGGAGGAGGAGCGGCGAAATTCGAATCTGGGTGCTTATATACGGCCGGGGGAGGAGGGGGAAGCGGCCGGGGGAAGGTATATATAGCCGGGATCGCCGGCGGGCGGTACGTCGGTTCTGCGGATTAATTCCCCTTTTGCCCCTGCTAGCCGAGTCACGCTGGCCAAGGCCCAAGGGCACCTTCGACCCATCACGTTTCCAGTTTCTTTTTCTTGCAGAACATAACTATATTTTTGTTGGATCGAAAACGGACAGCCTAGATCATGGCACAACTTTACCGGCGTACATACGGATATACATCAATCCGATTCCACCCCCACCCCTACAGGCACTGCACCTTTTAGTTAGTGACGGAGGCAGGCTTGCTGAAATCATTTTTTTTTTTGCGAATTATGAAATCTTAATGTTGAGAGGGAGGGGGTCGGCTATAGAATTTCTTTTCCAAAAAAGCATGCAGTTCACCTGCTTTGAACAAGCAAATTTAAATTCTTGGGTGGGCCTCAGCCCTGGCCAGCCGCCCCCTCTCCGCCCCTGGTGGTGACGATGTTGCCCCGTTCTGTTACCGTGCTACCATTTGCATATAAAATGTGCCGATGGATCTCCCCGTTTTGTCCCTCAGCATGTGCGAAAGCTTTGCGATGAAGACCACGATCCATTGGAAGAAGGCATTCGAACTCACCGCGGTGCTGCAGTTCTTGAAGAGGGCCGTGTCGAATGCGAAGGCGCAATTGTTGACGTTGCCAACATTGATTTGAGGTAGATGTTGCCGAAGAGACGTGGTTTGACGATGTCAAGGTTGGTCCTTGAGCACTGTGGGGGTTGGCAGTGAAGCCTATTAAACCTCATCTCTCTATTATTTTCAAGCCAAATCAATAATATCTCTATGGTTTCTTAGCTCCCTAGAAATAAGAAGCTCTCGGCCCACCCGCTTCTCCTCGTGGTGGTCCCTGTCTGTCAGCCGATGGAAACGCTTTGTATCATTTCATATATACAGCTACGGAGACCCTCATAAATGAGGAGGAGCACTTCGTGTTGCAGAGATACCAAGTTGAAGTTCCACTCCCTAGAGACGCCCTAGTCACTCTGTGCATTTGAAAACCGAACCGAAAAACCATACCGAAAATAAACCGAATCGAACCAATTTTACGGTATTTTTTGGTTTTTGGTTTCGGTATGGTATGAACTCCGAATAAACCAAAGTAAAAAATAATTTATATTTCTTGAAATGAATAACCATACAAGTTGTCGTTTTTCTTATACATGAGTTAAATTCACTACTAAACACGTAAATTTTTCTTGTAACATAGTTATATTTCTCTTTTTGAAATGCTAAACACATCCATAACCATCAATGCATGCATATACACTTAAATATATTTGTGTAAAATAGTATGTGTTTTGAGTCATAAATTTGTAAATTATTATTATATCGTTTTCACATGTGCGACAACTTTGGTTTTTATATACCCCAACCATACCGAAATAATTTGATATATACCGAAACCGAACCGTATTTTAATTTCATACCGTATTTACCGAAGTATTAATACCGTACATACCGAAAAACTATATGAACCGAACCATGTAAACCGAATAAACCGAACGCACAAAGTGATGCCCTAAAGTCCATGTCCGTCCTTCCTCTTTTATGTGGAGTTGAGATGCCTTCTTTCTATGGTATTGAAGGGGTATTTTTCCGTGCTGCTTCTGGTTCCAAATATACGAAGGTGAAAATATGTGTTGGAAGAAAAGTTTTCAAATCTAATAACTTTTCTCGGGCTCAACTGTTGCGTTTGTCGACACCCATAGCATAGTTAGACACCATCACAAAGCACGTCACATCCCACTCTTTAGTTCAGACATTCACAAGTAATATTATTATTAAGTGTATAGAGTGAAATCGTTCCATAAGTGATACAACATGGACCTTCCTATGACGGCTGCCGATTGCCTTTTTTGCGACGGAAGAACCGGGGGAGAACCACTCTCAAGGCAAATATACTAATGCAGCGTGAAGACTCCCCGTAAATGGAGGACGAGCACTTCACATCAAAGAGATTTTAACGTCACGAACATGCATGCCACACTCTACCCTTAGTCCCACTCATCCACATGTTTTGTTATCGGCAGGACAGAGCGAGATCATTGTGCCACAAGCGATGCTGATTGATGCTCTTGCAAGATGCAGGTGAAGTCACTCCATAAGCGGTTGTTCAGTTTGGGAAGGGGCCTGGCCTATCATGGAGAGGACTATGGTTGAAGGGGCTGGACTGCTGGCAAAAGTTACTGTTGGGGAGGCTTCTTACGCAGACTGGAATCACAGGCCACAGTCTCCACCTTGGAAAGGGGTTCTGCAATCTCCTCGTTCTTGAACGTCGCGCCTCTCAGGACAAAAGTCCAGACATTGTCGCAGTACCTGTACGTGCGCAGAATACCCTGTCAAGACAAAACAATCACATGAATGCAACCAATGGATGGATGGAAAGATAGTTACAGACTGCAGTTTATGATATCATCAAATTTCGGCATGAAACATGGTATATAAGGCTGCAAATGTGAGCACAGTAAATGTGGTAAACAGATAACAAGTAGCTGAAATGTTGTGCAACAGAACGATTGAGACTTTGATAGAGGCTGATATTGTGAATCTGACTCAAATATTAGTTAGGGGAGAAACTATTTGAGTGAAGCTATTGTCATGCAGAAGTACTGCTTTCAGCAATGGTAATAAACAGCATCATATCTAGATGAACGCCAGGCAATGTGAAAATGAGTGTTATCTCTGGAATTATTTTGTATTTTGAATACAGAAAAGGAGCTCTCTAATTTCAGTCAGTGACACTAATATCATAATATGTCCCTCCGCATGATATTAACACATTGAAACACACGCATAAGTATGTTGTCCTTGAAAATTTAGCAAAAATGTCAAATAGTACTTGGAAATGATTGCCTAGAAACTAGTGTATGTCAAGAAAATCATCTACTGGATCCAAATATAAGTCAGGAACAGGACAGGAAATTAAACTTACATGTTGCAGCCAGTTTACCTTTTATTTTTATTTTATTTTTTGAATTGCTTGGATTGCTTACCACATTTTTTTTCGAGTTGCAGACAGTTTACCTTTGATACCAAGCAATTAACATCAGCACCAGTTTTTCTACCAAAGCTCCAGATCACACTTTTTTTTGGGCAAATTCCAGATCACTTGTACTTTCCGTCGATGATGCAGATCGAGACGGTTTGCTTGCTTGCTCGCCAGTACGTATATACTGATTATACTACTATACTAGCAGCTAGTTTTGCACTGAAGACTAAACCCCTGTTTGTTACTTGAAAAGGAGATCCATCGATAGCCAGAATCATCTCATTTGGGTTCAGCTTTGATTACATCTTCATATAGACACCACTCCATTTCATTCATCCATATGTTGCTTTCGTTCCAGCCTGATATATGCTGCCTGCATGCTGCTCATGTTAGTTTGCTTTGGTTCCAATCAACCTGAAATATGCTGCCTGCATGCTGCTGATGCTGCTCTTCTTTGTTAGCCCTAAACCTTCATGCATACTCACTCTGCAGCAAGCTTTTATTATCTTGCTACAGGTACCACTGCATCTGCATGCATGCGATTTTTCTTTTGCAGATGCTTTCACTTTACCCTTTTCTCTTTGTCTCTTTTCTCTGCAAACAAGGAAAGGATTTGTTCGACGGCCATCTCTATTTTAGGACTCTTAACATGCCTACTCTTCTCTGCGGTTTTTATTATGTTCAGTCGATGGCTCGATGCAGACTCCATACATACATTGATACATAGTTAGCTAGGTAGCCAGCTCACCTCAAACTGAACCGTCGGCAACGGTGATGGGAGGATTCGCTCCTCCTATCCCGCAGGATGACAGCAACTGGGAGATCCGCGTGGCGGTGCTGCTGAGCCTCTTCTTCCAAACGGTCCTCATCTTCGTGGGTCCCATCCGTAGGCGTTCGTCCTCGCCGGTGATCAGCTTCCTCATCTGGTCATGCTACCTCCTCGCCGACTGGGTCGCGGACCTCGCTCTCGGCCTCCTCCTCAATAACATGGGCAACATCGGCGGCAAATCCAGCTCGTCCTCTACCATTGCCTCCGTCACTAGCCCTGATAATAGCCCCATCATCTTTGCCTTCTGGACACCGTTCCTGCTGCTCCACCTGGGGGGCCCTGACACCATCACCGCCTACTCCATCGAGGACAATGAGATGTGGCTTCGCCATCTCATAGGCTTCCTCTTCGAGCTCTTCTCAGCCTCTGTCATCTTCTTCTGCTCCCTCAAGGGCAACCCCATGATTCCCGCCACTGTCCTCATGTTTGTCGTTGGCATTATCAAGTACGGTGAGCGCACCTACTCGCTCTACTCCGGAAGCATCAACGGCTTCCGCGAGAGCATCCTCGGTCCTCCTGACCCGGGCCAAAACTACGCCAAGTTCATGACCGAGTTCGACTCCAGGGAGCAGGCCGGCCTGGATGTCGAGATCGTCATCTCCGGTGCAGACAGCGAGGCCAAGAGGGCCTTGGCCGACCTGGAGGAAGCCAAGGCCGCACGCGCGGTGGGGAATACCACCATGAGCCTTGAGCAGCAGGCGTTCAACTTCTTCCTCATCTTCCGGCGCCTCTTCGTCGACCTCATCCTGAACTACGAGGAGAACAGTATCAGCCACGCATACTTCCTCGAGCGTGAAGAGGTATCGTACTCGCCGACCAAAGCCTTCCTTGTCATTGGCGTGGAGCTCAACTTCATCTACGACATGGTGTACACCAAGGGCCCTGTCACCTACCGCAAGGCCGGCTGCGTCCTCCGCTTCATCGCCTCCGCCTGCCTCATCTCCTCCCTCCTCATTTTCATCCACCACGACAAGGGCGGCTTCACGCACATTGACATCGCCATCACCTACGCGCTGCTCCTCGGTGGCGTGGGGCTCGACATCGCCGCGCTCGCCATGCTCCTCTTCTCCCATCGGATGCTCATCTTCCTCGAGAAGACGGAGTGGCTGCAGTGGCTCGCGTGGACCGTCCGGTCCATGCGCGTGCGGCTGCGGAGCTGGTCAGAGAAGACCTCACAGCTAAACCTCGTGAGCTACTGCCTGGGGGGCAAGCGGGACGGCCTCCGCCGCCCCGCGCTGATGGTCCGGGCGCTCGCTAGGGTGTCTGAGATGCTGCACGTCCAGGAGATCTTCCACGACTTCTTCTTCATCCAGCGTGAGCATCTCTCGAGGAGACAGGGCCTCCTTGATTTTCTTTTTACTGTGGCCAAGGAGAGGTCCATCAAAGCCAAGATGGTGGCTTCCGGAGCTTTCAAGGAAGCATGCAGCTCGCGCGGCCAGGGAGCCCTCACGGAGCTTCATGGGCAGATCAAGGAGAACCTGAACAAATGGACAAGAGAAGCCGCACATAAGGAAGAGCGCGAGGCGGTCATCAAACGACAGGTGAATGAAAAGCTCGCTGTACTTACAGACAGCGTGGAGAGGCAGTTCCACGAGTCCTTGCTGGTGTGGCACATCGCGACGGACCTATGCTGCCACCCACTTGAGACTACGGTGGCGACCGAGGACACGAGCATGATGAGGCTGGTCAGCGAGACCTTGTCAGAGTACATGCTGTACCTGCTCATCAAGCAGCCGGATATGTCACCGCCGGGCATCGGGCTGGTCCTGTACCGTGACACCTGCGCAGAGGCAAAGCTGTTCTTCAAGTCTGCGGCAGCGTGGGACCCGGACCACCGCGACGCGCGGAGGATGCTGCTGGGGGTGAACACGACCATGGAGCCGTCAGCGGTGAATGGCACCCGGTGCAGGTCGGTGCTGTTCAAGGGCGTGATCCTGGGCAAGGCGCTGAGGGATCTGGGAGACGACCTGATGTGGCAACTGGTGGCCAGGGTGTGGGAGGAGATGCTTACGTACGCGGCAGGCAAGTGCCGGGGTAGCACGCACCTACCGCAGCTCAGTCGTGGTGGCGAGCTCATAACCATGGTCTGGTTCCTCATGGCGCACATGGGCGTCGGGGACATGTACGAGATCAACGAGAGAGATGGCGTGCCCAAGCTCATCGTCCGTGGCCAGTAGCCCCAGTAGCCAGTAGCCATTGCTCTGTTTTTTCCGCCGATTTGTTCTATTCCAACGTACTGTACTGCTTGGGTTTCTCATCCCTCGTCCTTGTGTGTTTGTTATGTCTTTGTACTGTTTCTCATCATTACTTACTTTGTGATTGCCAAGATTGGTGGCCATTTTCTCTGATTCCACGTCCACAGAAGTGCTTCCTGAAAAAGAAAAAAAAATGCCAGAGAAAGAGCAAAATAAAGGCAAAGGCTGAAATGAAACAAAGAGAGGGGCAAAAGAGTCACTCGACAAACCTGTTGTTCACTTTAAACTGGTAGCTGGAGATTTGTTACTGGTAGTCGTAGAAGTGCCTTTGTTTAAATCGTCAAGTTTTAAGATAATCCCTCGTCCTGACAAAAATTGAAGCATATTGGTAATCATCATTACTAACTTGGTGCTCTGTTAAAGCTTTGTTGTGTCAGTAGTCTGCATAATGCTAAAAATGCCATCTCTGACCTGTAAAACAAAGGGTTTAAACAATAAGGGGAGGCGGTGGTCGGCTGGCGCAGAAGAGGATGGTGATTCATTGATCTGGCAAGCAATGTTCACCCTCTTCTCATCCCGGTGCGGTGAAGGAAAGGAAAAAGACCCAGCCCGAGCACGCTTCATGTGGCACCGAGCTGTGTGCACACAGAATTTGGGGAATTAAGCTCAACAAGTTAAGGATCACATTGTTGCAATTCACAAGCTGTAATGATGTATCTTTCTGTCCTTCATGGTTAACTGAGGTTTACAGAGTAAAGGAGGTGCTGATTTCAATAAATAAAGCAGAGGCGCTGATTTTTCCCTAAAAAGGAGTAGATGAAGATATGCTGACCTGTTATTCATGTACTATCAGATTTGGGCCCTGCTGGTTTAATCTTGGTTATCCAGCAGCCGAACAAGCCTTCAAGATCGTTCGAATATGAGAGTTCTTTGATCCCAGTACCGCAACTGCATGCTATGCTGCAACAGCGTAAAAGTAGAGGATAATGTACTCTGGTGGCAGATGATTTATGTTCTATTCCATAAGTTTATCAGATTTACAAGCGGTTTCTTTCATACCTGTGAACACTGCAACAAAGTCGCTCTCATTTATCAATGGCGATTTTGTCTGCAACATGCATCCTGCAATCTCAGTTCTTATGCAGAGCTGACCCTCATGTTATCCAACCTGTATCAGGTCCTCAAAACAGCTCCAAGCAGGGTTCTTCACTATCAGTTTACCTGACATGGCCTCCCTGATCTCAGCAGCATTACCCCAGTTACCATCACTG
The DNA here is from genome assembly GCF_018294505.1 of Triticum aestivum. Classification (NCBI taxonomy): domain Eukaryota; kingdom Viridiplantae; phylum Streptophyta; class Magnoliopsida; order Poales; family Poaceae; genus Triticum; species Triticum aestivum. Next base: position 741,533,174 of record NC_057800.1, read on the forward strand.
GCAAAGACCTTCGACAGCTGAACATGGGCAGAGGAGTCTTGAGGGTAGAGCTCGATCAGGTGTGTGGACGCCCTGATCAAGACCCAAGGTTGCCGCGGATACGGCAGCTACTAAGCAGAGCTCTGTACACCAAGATGCCAGGTTCAGAGCCGAGCTTCTACTACAGGGATGGTAGCCTTTTTCAGCAAGCTCAGATCCCGCAACTGTGGAGGGAAGTCATCCAGGGTACTCCTTTCTGTGGATGATGGTGAAGCCATATCATTCGTTGTTGTCTTAGTTTTCTTGAGAGTTGTCCTGTCTGTTCCCTGCAGTTACTAGTGCTGTAATGCTTCATATTTCCCCACAGACCACCGATTACATGGCCTCCATCCAGACTTGACCCTAGCTTCTTCTCCACATGTCACAACACTAGGTGCATGTACACACAACTGATCAAGCAGACGATCAGCCGGCTACGGAAGTAATGCAGGTTTGTCCCTTCCTCTCCTCATAGCATCATGCACATAACCATAAAGGCGAGGCGGGTGACCATCGGGCTGCCGATGTAAACGAGCAGCGCACTACTCATTTATCCTCCTATATGCCATGCCTCTGTCTCTTGGATGGCCATCTCCACAATGATCTTCATGATGGCCGCTTGTGAGTTCTGCTCGGGAGGCACTGCCAATTGATGACAACCGAGAGGATTCCGTGGTTCACCATGTGCAACCATACCTCCATATCCTACTCAGCGGGATCACCATCTTCCTGGACAATAGAATCCACTGGAGAACCACAACGGTGAAGGAAGTGAGACGTATGGTGAGGTCCACCACCACGCCACCGGCTAGAACACTGGCTATACATTGTGAGTTACAAGGTATCGACCACGGGATGTCTATTCCATCTCAATCATACAGATCTAATTCCTTTTAGGATCTTTTTTGCATTCCATGATTCACTGTATTATTTTGGTTAGTTTAGGTTTTTGCCATCTAACGCATCATGTTTTTTCATTGTCTTTGATTTTGCATCAATAGGTCAGTCTGTTGCTGCAGTTTACGGGCAAGGGATTCCAACCGACATGCATGAAGCTCCACATTTGGGGCATAATATGTGTAGCCGGGTTGTATTTTTCTCCTCCTGTTTCATTCCACTACTTACTTGCTAAATTAATTAGAGACAACTGCTCCTCTTTCTTGACTTAGAGCAATTCGTTTTTCTTTCAAATATTTATATGTCCTTCCGAGTATTTAAACTTATATATACGGCTCCTTTCAATGTTACATGCTGGCGACCTTTTCCCAAGAAACAAAAGTAAATAATAAGATAAACACTTTTTTATTCTGTGTAGATTAAATTTATGGCTCCTTTCGATGTTACATTTTGGTTAGTTCCATCCAAAGTTAATCATTAAATGATTAATTGTTAGAAAATTTAATATGACTTTTGTGCAGATTAAAGTTAATCATTGTGGCAAAGCACTAAGAACTTAGCAAGAAAATCTTCTTTTAGCTCTTATTCTACATTATATTACTCAATGTCTACTCTTACTATCACATCTGCAATTTTATAGAGATAGACCTACTCTTACTCAATGTCTACTCAAATACTTATAGAATCCACTGAAGAACCACAACGGTGAAGGAAGTGAGACGTATGGTGAGGTCCACCACCACGCCACCGGCTGGAACACTGACTATACATTGTGAGTTACAAGGTATCGACCATGGGATGTCTATTCCATCTCACTCATACAGATCTTATTCCTTTTAGGATCTTTATTGCATTCCATGATTCACTGTATTATTTTGGTTAGTTTAGGTTTTTGCCATCTAACACATCATGTTTTTTCATTGTCTTTGATTTTGCATCAATAGGTCAGTCTGTTGCTGCAGTTTAGGGGCAAGGGATTCCAACCGACATGCATGAAGCTCCACATTTGGGGCATAATATGTGTAGCCGTGTTGTATTTTTCTCCTCCTGTTTCATTCCACTACTTACTTGCTAAATTAATTAGAGACAACTGCTCCTCTTTCTTGACTTAGAGCAATTCGTTTTTCTTTCAAATATTTATATGTCCTTGCGAGTATTTAAACTTATATATACGGCTCCTTTCGATGTTACATGATGGCGACCTTTTCCCAAGAAACAAAAGTAAATAATAAGATAAACACTTTTTTATTCTGTGCAGATTAAATTTATGGCTCCTTTCGATGTTACATTTTGGTTAGTTCCATCCAAAGTTAATCATTAGATGATTAATTGTTAGAAAATTTAATATGACTTTTGTGCAGATTAAAGTTAATCATTGTGGCAAAGCACTAAGAACTTAGCAAGAAAATCTTCTTTTAGCTCTTATTCTACATTATATTACTCAATGTCTACTCTTACTATCACATCTACAATTTTATAGAGATAGACCTACTCTTACTCAATGTCTACTCAAATACTTATAGAATCCACTGAAGAACCACAAACGGTGAAGGAAGTGAGACGTATGGTGAGGTCCACCACCACGCCACCGGCTAGAACACTGGCTATACATTGTGAGTTACAAGCTATCGACCACGGGATGTCTATTCCGTCTCAATCATACAGATCTTATTCCTTTTAGGATCTTTTTTGCATTCCATGATTCACTGTATTATTTTGGTTAGTTTAGGTTTTTGCCATCTAACGCATCATGTTTTTTCATTGTTTTTGATTTTGCATCAATAGGTCAGTCTGTTGCTGCAGTTTAGGGGCAAGGGATTCCAACCGACATGCATGAAGCTCCACATTTGGGGCATAATATGTGTAGCCGTGTTGTATTTTTCTCCTCCTGTTTCATTCCACTACTTACTTGCTAAATTAATTAGAGACAACTGCTCCTCTTTCTTGACTTAGAGCAATTCGTTTTTCTTTCGAATATTTATATGTCCTTCCGAGTATTTAAACTTATATATACGGCTCCTTTCAATGTTACATGCTGGCGACCTTTTCCCAAGAAACAAAAGTAAATAATAAGATAAACACTTTTTTATTCTGTGTAGATTAAATTTATGGCTCCTTTCGATGTTACATTTTGGTTAGTTCCATCCAAAGTTAATCATTAGATGATTAATTGTTAGAAAATTTAATATGACTTTTGTGCAGATTAAAGTTAATCATTGTGGCAAAGCACTAAGAACTTAGCAAGAAAATCTTCTTTTAGCTCTTATTCTACATTATATTACTCAATGTCTACTCTTACTATCACATCTACAATTTTATAGAGATAGACCTACTCTTACTCAATGTCTACTCAAATACTTATAGAATCCACTGAAGAACCACAAACGGTGAAGGAAGTGAGACGTATGGTGAGGTCCACCACCACGCCACCGGCTGGAACACTGGCTATACATTGTGAGTTACAAGCTATCGACCACGGGATGTCTATTCCGTCTCAATCATACAGATCTTATTCCTTTTAGGATCTTTTTTGCATTCCATGATTCACTGTATTATTTTGGTTAGTTTAGGTTTTTGCCATCTAACGCATCATGTTTTTTCATTGTCTTTGATTTTGCATCAATAGGTCAGTCTGTTGCTGCAGTTTACGGGCAAGGGATTCCAACCGACATGCATGAAGCTCCACATTTGGGGCATAATATGTGTAGCCGTGTTGTATTTTTCTCCTCCTATTTCATTCCACTACTTACTTGCTAAATTAATTAGAGACAACTGCTCCTCTTTCTTGACTTAGAGCAATTCGTTTTTCTTTCAAATATTTATATGTCCTTGCGAGTATTTAAACTTATATATACGGCTCCTTTCGATGTTACATGATGGCGACCTTTTCCCAAGAAACAAAAGTAAATAATAAGATAAACACTTTTTTATTCTGTGCAGATTAAATTTATGGCTCCTTTCGATGTTACATTTTGGTTAGTTCCATCCAAAGTTAATCATTAGATGATTAATTGTTAGAAAATTTAATATGACTTTTGTGCAGATTAAAGTTAATCATTGTGGCAAAGCACTAAGAACTTAGCAAGAAAATCTTCTTTTAGCTCTTATTCTACATTATATTACTCAATGTCTACTCTTACTATCACATCTACAATTTTATAGAGATAGACCTACTCTTACTCAATGTCTACTCAAATACTTATAGAATCCACTGAAGAACCACAAACGGTGAAGGAAGTGAGACGTATGGTGAGGTCCACCACCACGCCACCGGCTAGAACACTGGCTATACATTGTGAGTTACAAGCTATCGACCACGGGATGTCTATTCCGTCTCAATCATACAGATCTTATTCCTTTTAGGATCTTTTTTGCATTCCATGATTCACTGTATTATTTTGGTTAGTTTAGGTTTTTGCCATCTAACGCATCATGTTTTTTCATTGTTTTTGATTTTGCATCAATAGGTCAGTCTGTTGCTGCAGTTTAGGGGCAAGGGATTCCAACCGACATGCATGAAGCTCCACATTTGGGGCATAATATGTGTAGCCGTGTTGTATTTTTCTCCTCCTGTTTCATTCCACTACTTACTTGCTAAATTAATTAGAGACAACTGCTCCTCTTTCTTGACTTAGAGCAATTCGTTTTTCTTTCGAATATTTATATGTCCTTCCGAGTATTTAAACTTATATATACGGCTCCTTTCAATATTACATGCTGGCGACCTTTTCCCAAGAAACAAAAGTAAATAATAAGATAAACACTTTTTATTCTGTGTAGATTAAATTTATGGCTCCTTTCGATGTTACATTTTGGTTAGTTCCATCCAAAGTTAATCATTAGATGATTAATTGTTAGAAAATTTAATATGACTTTTGTGCAGATTAAAGTTAATCATTGTGGCAAAGCACTAAGAACTTAGCAAGAAAATCTTCTTTTAGCTCTTATTCTACATTATATTACTCAATGTCTACTCTTACTATCACATCTACAATTTTATAGAGATAGACCTACTCTTACTCAATGTCTACTCAAATACTTATAGAATCCACTGAAGAACCACAAACGGTGAAGGAAGTGAGACGTATGGTGAGGTCCACCACCACGCCACCGGCTGGAACACTGGCTATACATTGTGAGTTACAAGCTATCGACCACGGGATGTCTATTCCGTCTCAATCATACAGATCTTATTCCTTTTAGGATCTTTTTTGCATTCCATGATTCACTGTATTATTTTGGTTAGTTTAGGTTTTTGCCATCTAACGCATCATGTTTTTTCATTGTCTTTGATTTTGCATCAATAGGTCAGTCTGTTGCTGCAGTTTACGGGCAAGGGATTCCAACCGACATGCATGAAGCTCCACATTTGGGGCATAATATGTGTAGCCGTGTTGTATTTTTCTCCTCCTATTTCATTCCACTACTTACTTGTTAAATTAATTAGAGACAACTGCTCCTCTTTCTTGACTTAGAGCAATTCGTTTTTCTTTCAAATATTTATATGTCCTTGCGAGTATTTAAACTTATATATACGGCTCCTTTCGATGTTACATGATGGCGACCTTTTCCCAAGAAACAAAAGTAAATAATAAGATAAACACTTTTTTATTCTGTGCAGATTAAATTTATGGCTCCTTTCGATGTTACATTTTGGTTAGTTCCATCCAAAGTTAATCATTAGATGACTAATTGTTAGAAAATTTAATATGACTTTTGTGCAGATTAAAGTTAATCATTGTGGCAAAGCACTAAGAACTTAGCAAGAAAATCTTCTTTTAGCTCTTATTCTACATTATATTACTCAATGTCTACTCTTACTATCACATCTGCAATTTTATAGAGATAGACCTACACGTACCCGCAGCAACGCGCGGGGTATCATCTAGTTGCTTTGGTTGAATGTTTTTTTTTGGAAGATCCAACAAATTGCTGGCTTGATTCAGATTTAGCATAAAGCAGCGGAAGAACAACATGGTGAAGATCAGAGGATCAAAGAGAAAGGAAAAACTATGGCCTGAATAGCTGCAGAGAGATACACCCACCACAAACAACATGACTACACAACCGAAGCACCTGTCCTAAGATAAGCATTACCACCGCGTCTCGAACAATGCCGATCACCTCCGAAGACAGCAGTAGCTCCCACTGCAACTTCCCTCGCCAACGCACCATCCACCCTGGAAGTCGGGGGTAGATGGCGGGACTTGGTCGATCCCAGGAAGAGCTTCGTCTTGGACTCATCGATGATTTCGTACATTGCGCCTGGAGCTTCACCTTGAACAGCGGCGAGCACCGGAGGAGCGCCGCAAAGAGCTTCCAGGAAATGTCTCCAAACGTGATGCTCCCAACAGAGGAACGACGTCAAACACGCCACCATCACGCCGATGCAACACCGGACCTAGGATTTCGCCCGGAGACAAACCACCATCCGAGCACGAGGAAGATGCCGACACACCTCAGGTGACGCCTCCAAGGAGGAAAATGACACCCACAGGCGCCATCGCCACCGGCCTCTGGTCGTGCAGGACTTTCGTCTGTATCGCCACACACCTTCGCTCGTGCCCACAGAAGCTCATCCATGCAGTCTCGCACCGCCACCGCCGCAGAACCTAGTCGAAGAAGCCATGGAGTCGTGGTCCACCCCGCCCACGGCAAGCCTACAGTGACCAGATCAGTCCTTGTATCCCGCATCTATCACGGCCGGAGCCGCCTGCTCCAGCATCACAGGACCAACGCGCAGGGCCGGCGCGCGTCCAACACACCATGAATCTGGCTAGGTTCGTCTAGATCCGGCCGCTAGATGCCGGAGGGGCGCCACCCCGCCAGCCCGCGCCGAATCCGAGGCAACCAGCAGCATGCCACCCTCGGATCTGGCCAGGCTGGGCCGCCACTCACCCGGAGGGGCAAGCCATGCCGGCCCTGCGACCGCGCGCGCTCCCTAGCCCCCCTCCCTGCGATGAGTGACCCACGCCTGGACCGTGGACCTCCACGCGCCCTCGCCTGGCCGCCACCGCGCCAGGCCGTGCCCCCTCGGGCCGCGTCCGCGCGCGCCCTAGCCTGGCCGCCCGGGCCAGGCCGCGCACCACGCCCGCTCGCCCCAGGCCGCGCGCCCTCGCCGGCGCCAGATCCGCTCGCCTGGCCGCCTCCGCGGCAGGCCGTGCCACGCCCTCGCCGGTGCCAGATCCACCCCCTCCTGGCCGCCCCATGCCAGATCCACTCGACTGCACGCCGTTCCTGGCCACGCGCGCCACCACGGAAGCTCGACGTCCCGCGCCGCCCGCGCCTCATGGGGAGGGAAGGACCCCGCCGTCACCGACGCACGCACGGGCTTTGCCCGGCGCCGTCCCCTGGCGGCGGCGAGGGAGGGGCAGGAGAAGGTGTGGGAAGCGGCGGCGACGGACTAGGGTTTCGCCCGGGCGCTCGCGGGAGCAGCGCGAGCGAGAGTTTCTCTTGTTTCTTTTGGTTTGAATGTGAATTTGAATTTACTTGTTCTTCTTGCTGATTTGAAAAAAATTGCGACCTTTTTTTCTGGAGAACTGAACTATTGAATATTTGGGAGAAAAAAACCATATCTCAAAACCATACAGAAATAAAACCAAAATGCACCCATAATTCATCCATGCCAACCCACAACAATACACTCTGTCAACAATTCTTTGCTAAGTAAATTAAATTAAAGGACAGAAACAATCTCATTATTTTTGTAAGTCTCACGGTATTGTTCGACTGCCAAGCTGAGAAACAAAGATCGCCGGCACTTCCTCCTCAAAAGGGCACGACCTTCCTTCAAATTTTAGGCCAGTCCTTGGCCTCCTGCATTACCGCGGTTACGAGGTCAAGAACGTAAATGTGCCAAGGCATGTCTCAAGACAAGAGATTAGGAGCTCCGCGCAGGAGATATGGCCGGTCTCAGCGTTCAAGTCCATGATGGACGAACAATCACGAGTAGCCTAGGAGTGTGGTGTTCTGTGGAACAAAATGGCTTCACTCTGATGGAACGGCTTGCGTTGGTCGACCAAACATGGCACATGGCTCGTGTCTCTAGCTCGCTTGGTCTGACGAGAACGTGTAAACATTGTACCGCGTGTCCACCATGAGCACCTTGGACGACAAATACGCACCGGTTAGAATGACCTACCGCTCGTGTCTCTAGTTGTAGGCGGCCCAGGCCGAGCTCCACTCCACGGGCGATAGCACTTGGTGCACTTGGTGGATGATGGCCGGGTTCGGGTCCACATGAGCATCCCGGGCCAAGGCGCATGAGGAGAAGGCCGTGGCGTGCGGCGCACCACGCCATGGCAGCCATTGGCCGTGGCCAACAACGCACTGTATGCTGGCTCTCTAATGTACCTCAGGAGATTAGCACTATCATTAGTGAGGAATGTAAAACCATTATCAATTAATGAAATGCTTTTCCCCCGCAAAAAAAAGAAGAGGCCGGCGGAGGCGGACGAGATGAAGGAGGCTAGGGTGCGGCGACCAGGGCCTAAAGCAGACCGTGATGTCGGGACAAAGCGCTGAAGAATCCAATAAAGGCCTAAGGCACGTCCTCAGGCGGCCAACAGCTTTAGAGGAAGGAGGGGTCGACCACGCGGCGGCGCCAGCATTTGCAAACCATGGCACAACGAAAGAGGGCGGCGAGGTCGCAGACGAGGATCTCGAGGACTAAGACCACCGCCGGTTCCATGGATCTAACGGTGACGGCCAACGGGCGAGTGCAAGCATCAACAGCGAATGAATGGTGTATATGATGGGATCAGGCGGGGATTAATCGGGCTTGGAATCGTATACATACATAATGATTTCTGAGGTTTCGTCACAGTTCGGTCTCCAATCACTAGCTAACTTGGCTTTGGCGCTCTCAACTTGTGCATCTATTGAAGTTCTTTTTTTTTTTGCAGGTGCATCTATTGAAGTTCTATTCGACCACACCCGCTATACTTAAGCCAACTACCATGCCGATTGTTGTGACAGTGCAATGTATCAACAAATTGAGCCCTTTTTATTAGAAAAGACATCCAAAAAGCATCTAATGTGTAATATTTATTAGAAAAGATAGTAGACGGAGAACTAAGGACAATACTAAGATACCCTCTCCATCCCAAAATAAGTGTCTCAATTTTGTACTAACCTTAGTATAAAGTTGTACTATTGTTGAGACACTTATTTTGAGACGGAGAGAGTACAAAACAACCTGTATAAAAATTAAAATTACATGAAAAACAGACTAGCTAGCCCCTTCTTTCATCGCTTGCTCGCTGTCCACAAGAGTTTGAAAAATGTATTGGACATGTAGGATAAGGACTTCTTAAATGCCCTTGCTATACAAGACTTCAATAACCACAATGGTCACTTGCCACTAACAACGATATATCTATTTGCTGCTGAAAAAATATTGGTTGGGGCAGCATCCCACACAGGTAGGCTTGCAATCCTTCACCACTAATTCAGAGGATTGTAGAACAAGAACTTTCCACAAAACTAAACGAATGAGAGGATCGGTGTCGTCGCGTCAATAACCAGCCAAATGCTTTTCTTCATAGACACACTAACTGACAAGACCTGGAAGAACCAACATATCTGGCAATATCTACCCTCACATGCCCTTCAAACGTCGAATAAGACGCCATCGAGGTAGAAAAAGAGGCCAGAGAGACATGATTTCAATGCGCCATTGTCACCGTCACCTCATCGATGCCACTAGGTAAACAAAAACTAAAGGAAAATAGAACCTTGGAGAGAAACAACGAAGAGGATCTCGCCCGAAAATTTCTCACAACGAAACTTGCGGTTCAGCAGCTTGATCAACCATGAGCGTTAGAGGTATAGTACGCTACCAAAATGAAGGTACCCACGCGATTTATGAGATGGGTCAGGCCGGCTGTTGGAGTAATTAAACTAAACGTGGATGCTACCGATCACCCTGACGCTGGTTCAGGTGCTGCTGGTGCATTAATACGAGACTGTACAGGGGCGTTTATTGCTGCTTCCTGCTCATACAAGATACACGCCATGGATGCCGCCACGCATGGAAGCGCAAGCGAGCCGATGATATTGGGATTCTTTTCTGTTGTTGTCGAATGTGATTGTTTGGAGATTGTTCAAGCTATATTGTACCCGTCATAGTACCATGCTTCCGCAGCGGTGGTTACATATGACTATTAATAGTGCACTGTGCTCCAGAAAGCAAAACTGCTGCCCATTGTGTGACTCGAGCGAGTTACAGGGGGAGACGTACACTAGTAGAAAACGGAGCTTTATTGCCGGTTTGTAAGGGCCTTTAGATTTTGGAAAAAAAATTGATTTTTTTATTTTCAATTTTCTGAATTATTTGATGATTTAGTCTCTAATCACCTCTCTTAACCGCTCAAGTGTGGATCACTCATTCCAAATCGTCCAACTTCCCGGCTGGTCACCCATCCTCTCACTCCCCCAGGCTGAGCACGCTTAACTTCGGAGTTCCATTCCCCATACTTTCCAAGTCTGCACTTGTTGTTTTCCTGACAAACGTAAACTGCCAATTCTATTAACCCTCAGTAGTTTAGCTTGAGCATTAGGTCGCATGTTTCACCGTTTGAGTTTGAAACTATTATTCTAAAAAACAGTAATTATTTAGTAACACTAATATTTCTTGAAAAAGTTTGACCATAGTTTGACCAGATTTGACCAAAATTGAAATAATTATTTAGTAACACTAATTTTCTTGAATAATTATGTAGTAACATTAATACTTCTTGAATAAGTACTTTGACCATAGTTTGACCAGATTTAACCCAAAAAAAGCTGAAATTTGAGCATATCTTTTGTCCTATATTATACGTTTTTTTCCGACATCGTATGCCAAAGATATAGCCGTTTTACTTTTTCATAACTACATCTCGAAGAATTTTATTTTTTGAAATTTTTATCATTTTCTTTTATTTTTTTCAAAGCTGAAATGGTGATACACGAGGGGAGGGGTAGATTTTAATAATTGCCCTATAGTCCCGGTTTGTGTCTCCAACCAGGACGATAGGTCAGACCCCTTTAGTCCCAGTTCGTGGCACGGACCGGTACTAAAGGTTAGCCCTTTAGTCCCAGTTCGTGGCACGAACTGGGACTAAAGGGGATCGTTGGGCCCCGGCCTGACGACAGCCTGCCACCACCCCTTTAGTATGGTTGACAAGATCACTAGTTTCAAGAAAAGGGCAAAAGGAAAAAGGGGAACTTCAAGAAAAACAGCAAGCAAGTTGCTGCTCATGTGAAGAAGCCCAAGTTTGGTCCTAAGCCTGAGACTAAGTGCTTCTACTGCAAAGGGACTGGTCACTGGAAGCGGAACTACCCCAAGTGATTGTCGGATAAGGATGGCAAGTGAACATAAGTATATTTGATATACATGTTATTGATGTATACTTTACTAGTGTTTATAGCAACCCCTCAGTATTTGATGCTAGTTCAGTTGCTAAAATTAGTAACTCGAAACGGGAGTTGCAGAATAAATAGAGACTAGTTAAGGGTGAAGTGACGATGTATGTTGGAAGTGGTTCCAAGATTGATATGATCATCATCGCACATTCCCTATAATTTCGGGATTAGTGTTGAACCTAAATAAGTGTTATTTGGTGTTTGCGTTGAGCATGAATATGATTTGATCATGTTTATTGTAAGTAAGAGAATAAATTGTTGTTCTGTTTACATGAATAAAACCTTATATAGTTACACACCCAATGAAATAAGTTCATTGGATCTCGATCGTAGTGATACACATATTCATAATATTGAAACCAAAAGATGCAAAGTTAATAATGATAGTGCAACTTATTTGTGGCACTGCCGTTTAGGTCATATTGGTGTAAAGCGCATGAAGAAACTCCATGCTGATGGGTTTTTGGAATCACTTGATTATGAATCACTTGATGCTTGCGAACCATGCCTTATGGGCAAGATGACTAAAACGCCGTTCTCCGGAACAATGAAGCAAGCAATAGATTTGTTGGAAATCATACATACTGATGTATGTGGTCCGATGAATATTAAGGCTTGCAGCAGGTATCATTATTTTCTGACCTTCACAGATGATTTGTGCAGATATGAGTATATCTACTTGATGAAACACATGTCTGAAACATTTGAAAAGTTCAAAGAATTTCAGAGTGAAATGGAGAATCATCGTAACAAAAATAAAAATTTCTACGATATGATCGTAGAAGTAAAATATTGGAGTTACGAGTTTGGCCTTCAGTTAAAACAATGTGAAATAGTTTCACTACTCACGCCACCTGGAACACCACAGTGTAATGGTGTGTCCGAACGTCATAACCGTACTTTATTAGATATGGTGTGATCTATGATGTCTCTTACCGATCAACCACTATCGTTTTGGGGTTATGCATTAGAGACAGCTGCATTCACGTTAAATAGGGCACCATCTAAATCCGTTGAGACAACACCGTGTGAACTATGGTTTGGCAAGAAACCTAAGCTGTCGTTTCTTAAAGTTTGGAGTTGCGATGCTTATGTGAAAAAGTTTCATCTCGATAAGCTCAAACTCAAATCGGAGAAATATGTCTTCATAGGATACCCAAAGAATACAGTTGGGTACACCTTCTATCATAGATCCGAAGGCAAGACATTCGTTGCTAAGAATGGATCCTTTCTAGAGAAGGAGTTTCTCTCGAAAGAAGTGAGTGGGAGGAAAGTAGAACTTGATAAGGTAATTGTACCTTCTCCCTTATTGGAAAGTAGTTCATCACAGAAATCTGTTCCTGTGACTACTACACCAATTAGTGAGGAAGCTAATGATGATGATCATGTAACTTCAGATCAAGTTACTACCGAATCTCGTAGGCAAACCAGAGTGAGATCCGCACCAGAGTGGTACGGTAATCCTGTTCTGGAAGTCATGTTACTAGACCATGACGAACTTGCGAACTATGAGGAAGCGATGATGAGCCCAGATTCCGCAAAAAGGCTTGAGGTCATGAAATCTGAGATGGGATCCATGTATGAGAACAAAGTATGGACTTTGGTTGACTTGCCCGATGATCTGCAAGCCATAGAAAATAAATGGATCTTCAAGAGGAAGACGGACGCTGATAGTAGTGTTACTATCTACAAAGTTAGAATTGTCGCAAAAGGTTTTCGACAAGTTCAAGGTGTTGACTACGATGAGAGTTTCTCACTCATATCTATGCTTAAATCTGTCCGAATCATGTTAGCAATTGCCGCATTTTATGAAATCTGGCAAGTGGATAACAAAACTACAATCCTTAATGGATTTCTTAAACAAGAGTTGTATATGATGCAACCAGAAGTTTTTGTCAATCCTAAAGGTGTTAACAAAATGTGCAAACTCCAGCGATCCATCTATGGACTGGTGTAAGCATCTCAGAGTTGGAATATACGCTTTGATAAGTTGATCAAAGCATATAGTTTTATACAGACTTGCGGTGAAGCCTGTATTTACAAAAAAGTGAGTGGGAGCACTACAGCATTTCTGATAAGTATATGTGAATGACATATTGTTGATCGGAAATAATGTAGAATTATTCTGCAAAGCATAAAGGAGTGTTTGAAAGGAGTTTTTCAAAGAAAGACCTCGGTGAAGTTGCTTACATATTGAGCATCAAGATCTATAGAGATAGATCAAGACGCTTGATAAGTTTTTTCAATAAATACATACCTTGACAAGATTTTGAAGTAGTTCGAAATGGAACAGTCAAAGAAAGAGTTTCTTGCCTATGTTACAAGGTGTGAAATTGAGTAAGACTCAAAGCCCGACCACGGCAGAAGATAGAAAGAGAATGAATGTCATTCCGTATGCCTTGGTCATAGGTTCTATAAAGTATGCCATGTTGTGTACCAGATCTATTGTATACCCTACCATTGAGTTTGGCAAGGGAGTACAATAGTGATCTAGAAGTAGATCACTGGACAGCGGTCAAAATTATCCTTAGTGAAATAAGGATATGTTTCTCGATTATGGAAGTGAAAAAAAGTTCGTCGTAAAGGGTTACGTCGATGCAAGTTTTGACACTAATCTAGATGAATCTAAGTCTCAATCTAGATACATATTGAAAGTGGGAGCAATTAGCTAGAGTAGCTCCGTGCAGAGCATTGTTGACATAAATATTTGCAAAATACTTACGGATCTGAATATAACAGATCCGGTGACTAAAATTATCTCACAAGCAAAACATAATCACACCTTAGTACTCTTTGGGTGTTAATCACATAGCGATGTGAACTAGATTACTGAATCTAGTAAACCCTGGGTTGAGAGTGCAGGCGATTTTGGCCTGGTGATAAGGAGTGGATCGACAATTGAAGGGGCTCACGGGAGGGGATAAAATTTGTGGAAACTGACGGAGAAGCTGAGAAGGAAGAGGCGAGGCCATATTCAATGCAGACTCCTATTTGGGCGCTTGCACCATAATATAATAAACAGAAAATTAATAAACAAGCACCGGTGCAGTGCCTTTCCAATGCAGGAGTGCCTCCGTTATGTTTGCTGGTCAAGCAGTAACGGAAGCGGATGTGGCAGGGATATTGTGGTAGTCGGGCCCATCCGTAAGCCGGTAATGTAATTTTGATGTGGCAGGCCTGCTGATATGGATATGTTGCATGTCAAGAAAAATAAAAAAAATTAGAAAAGAAGGAGGACCCCCGGCCTCTGCATCTGGGCGATACATGCAGACACTTTATTAATTATTCACAAAAGACCTTACAAACAAATACAACAATAATTCTGAAGCCACCGTCTAGGCAACATCTGTCGCTACTTCTATCCAGTTGATGAAGGGATGCTTATAGTCCGGGCCTAATACCACAGACCTTGCAGACAAGCCTAACATCTAAGACCTGAGGCCCCAACCTAGCCATTTGCCGGGTCTAGGGCACAAACCGGTCCGGCGTGCTCTCAGAGGCTGCCGCCGCCAACTGCCACCGCTCCATCTTCAGAGCTGTACTTACGCATCAACCTTGCTCAGTCTAACTATCGTCGACGCCACCACGGCGCCCAACGGCGCCACTCCCTGCGCGCAAACAGCTGAGCACATCGCAGTCGCCATCGATACACCTTAGCACCATGCTACCAAGTACCACCAGCCGACACAACTTGAAGTCTTTGGAAGATCTGTCATGCGTAGCACTTGCCGACCAAGCATGACAAAGCGTACCACCTGTCGGTCAGGCATGACTTGGCAACTCCACGGAAGCTTCGTGCAAGACGAAGCCGCTTCACCTCCTGCCTCTAACTTTCAGCACTGCTCCACAAACGATGCTCCCAAGAGAGAAATGACACCGCGGTGCCGTCATCGTCCGATCTGGAACACCAGATCCTAGGGTTTCCCTCGGAGCAGCACGAGTGTGTCGAAAGTAGTTACACGACGATGCCTTCACCAAGGTAACGGCGTAGAACGCCGCCATCGCCTGCCATCGGCTCGGTTTTCACCGGCAACCATGTCTCCACAACTCGCAGCCGGGACTAGATGATGGATCTCGATATCCGATCACCAAGCCTCTGGTCGGCCACCTCCGACGAAGAAGATGACCACCACCACTGGCTACACTGGCCAGAACAGATCTGCTAGAGGTGCCGCCGAGCAGTCCACCAGGCCCTCGACGCCGTCGCCGATCTAAAGCCAGATGACGTGCCACAGAAGACCGCATCACGCCATCGCCCGATCCAGGCCAGCCGCCGCAAGCAGCCGCCCGTGGCCCGAGGCAGGGCCGACCACCGCCGCCGTCGTCGAAGCCATCGCCATCGCTTCTAGATCAGCCGCACCTCCATGCGTGTTGGGGCCCCGCCATCCCTGATACGTGGGAGGGAGGAAGGGCCCCCGCCACCGCCGTCGGCCTCCAGGCGCATGCCGGCGGCGTCCTCCGACGGCAGCAGAAGGAAGGGAGGAAGATGAGTTAGACCCCAGAGGCGGCTAGGGTTGGGGGGCCACCCGAGTCGCCCGAGCAGGGGGGCGACGCGGAGGTCAAGAGAAATAAGATAATGGGGATGAACTATTTAGGTATTATAGATACAATATACAACTACGTCAACCCTAGTAACGGAGGAGGAGCACTTCATGTTGTAGAGAGATACCATAACAAGTTGAAGTTTCACTGCCTAGAGTGGCCCTTTCATGTTGTGAGGTTCACTTGCATTCTAGATGTACATGAAGGAAATATGCCCTACAGGCAATCATAAAGTTATTATTTATTTCCTTATATCATGATAAATGTTTATTATTCATGCTAGAATTGTATTAACCGGAAACATAATACATGTGTGAATACATAGACAAACAGAGTGTCACTAGTATGCCTCTACTTGACTAGCTCGTTGATCAAAGATGGTTATGTTTCCTAATCATAGACATGAGTTGTCATTTGATTAATGGGATCACGTTATTAGAAGAATGATGTGATTGACTTGACCCATTCTGTTAGCTTAGCACCCGATCGTTTAGTATGTTGATATTGCTTTCTTCATGACTTATACATGTTCCTATGACTATGAGATTATGCAACTCCCGTTTGCCGGAGGAACACTTTGTGTGCTACCAAACGTCACAACGTAACTGGGTGATTATAAAGGAGTTGTACAGGTGTCTCCAAAGGTACATGTTGGGTTGGCGTATTTTGAGATTAGGATTTGTCACTCCGAATGTCGGAGAGGTATCTTTGGGCCCTCTAGGTAATGCACATCACTTAAGCCTTGCAAACATTGCAACTAATGAGTTAGTTGCGGGATGATGTATTACAGAACGAGTAAAGAGACTTGCCGGTAACGAGATTGAACTAGGTATTGGATACCGACGAGCGAATCTCGGGCAAGTAACATACCGATGACAAAGGGAACATCGTATGTAGTTATGTGGTCTGACCGATAAAGATCTTCGTAGAATATGTAGGAGCCAATATGGGCATCCAGGTCCCGCTATTGGTTATTGACCGGAGACGTGTCTCAGTCATGTCTACATTGTTCTCGAACCGTAGGGTCCGCACGCTTAAAGTTACGATGACAGTTTCATTATGAGTTTATGTATTTTGTTGTACCGAAGGTTGTTCGGAGTCTCGGATATGATCACGGACATAACGAGGAGTCTCGAAATGGTCGAGACATAAAGATTGATATATTGGACGGCTATATTCAGACACCGGAAGTGTTCCGGGGAAGTTTCGGATAAAACCGAAGAACCGAGGGGTTACCGGAACCCCCCGGGGGGTTAATGGGCCTCATGGGCCTAAAGTGGAGAAGAGGAAAGGCAGCCAGGGCAGGCCGCGCGCCCCCTCTCCCCCTAGTCCGAATTGGACAAGGAGGGAGGGGCGGCGCCCCCCCTTTTCCTTCCTCTCCTCTCTCCCTTCCTTCCCCCTCTCCTACTTGGACAAGGAAAGGGAGGGGAGTCCTACTCCCAGTAGGAGTAGGAATCCTCCTGCGCACCTCCTACTAGGGCCGGCCGCACCCCCCCCCCTTGGCTCCTTTATATACGGCGGCCGGGGGGCACCCTAGGACACACAAGTTGATCTTCGTGATCGTTCCTTAGCCGTGTGCGGTGCCCCCCTCCACGATATTACACCTCGATCATATTGTAGCGGTGCTTAGGCGAAGCCCTGCGACGGTTAAACATCAAGATCGTCACCACGCCGTCGTGCTGACGAAACTCCTCCCCGAAGCTTTGCTGGATCGGAGCCCGGGGTGCGTCATCGAGCTGTACGTGTGTCAAGAACTCGGAGGTGCCGGAGTAACGGTGCTTGGATCGGTTGGACCGGGAAGACATACGACTACTTCCTCTACGTTGCGTCAACGCTTCCGCTTCGGTCTACGAGGGTACGTAGACAACACTCTCCCCTCTCGTTGCTATGCATCACCATGATATTGCGTGTGCGTAGGAAATTTTTGAAATTACTACGTTCCCCAACAGTACATAGTCCGCCCTTTTTCTTTTAGGGCATCTCTAAGGCAGACCCATAAAGCGCCCACCTCCATCCGAATCACGCTATCCGGACCAAGCAAGTCATCCAACGCGGTTCTGTATCAGTCCACGACGCGGTCCAGACGTGATTTCTCTCTTAAATCAGAGACAAAAGTGGTGGAGGTTTGCCGGAGTCCGGACCGATCCCAAGCCCTTTTCTGATCGCCCTGGCCCCACCAAAAACTCGTCACCGCCCCTGTCGTGCTTTCCTTCTGATGCATGCCCTGTTTACCGCGCCGCATTCATGCCGGCCCAGAGCACGAGGAGGCCGGCATCGATGCCGCGATTTCAACGGAGGAAGGGCGGCCATGACCGACGCGACTTCACGGCAGCCGCCGCTTCAATGCAGGCGCAGGTTCCCGAGGAACCAACTCCAGCCGCTGCGCCGTATTGAAGCGGCTCACCAGTCGTTCGCATGGCCTAGCCGCGACTATTTAAGCTGCGCTCCGACACCGTCCAAATCGCATCCTCCTCCTTCTGCTCCTCCTCTCCTCGCCCATCTCCCTCCACATCTCCGGCGATGGGCAAGTTTTAGGTGTGGGTGCCGACACCTGGTTCCGGGGCGGGATCTAATGGATCATGCCGATGGCCCTGATGTTAACTATAAAGCTGAGAAAGGAGTGCAAACCAATCTACCATCAAGCATATCATCCTGGTGTCCAATGAGGCGGCCATGAGGCCAACCTACCAGCTCCAGCATTGTGCTGGATTCAAGGTCTACGACATACACGCGCATGTCATTGATGTGGTGGACTCTCATCATACCTTACTCTGAAGTCAATAATTGTGTGTGTTTCTTGTCAGGACGTTTTAGCTGAGGTGTCTGAGTGCAGAGCTACTATGAAGAACCGTCCACATTATTTCCAAATCATTAGCTCGGGCCCTTTCCTTTGCATACAAAGCAGTAAAAGGGTCTCATCAGTGGCGAGGGCAAGGTATGGTGGCACATGGTGCCTTCGATCAGGAAGGGTATCCTCCTCAAGGAGACATTGGCAGTCCTTGAGTTCACAACAACAGAACACATCGTATCTAAATCATAACCGATGCGCACATACCTTCCCTATCTACGAAAACAGAGGGCAGCATAAATAGCAAATTCTTAAATAACATGGAATAGAAATTCCCCCAAAAGATAATGCTCTTACATAAGATGAATGAGAAATCAGTGGTGCAACGGGGTTCTCTAAGAAATAATCTGCTGGTTAAAAATCTGGTGGCAGAAGCCACAAGCAATCTCGCACATCAATGTAGTGATGATATCCTCTTGATGTGATCCTCTCTGAGGAGGGCGGATGCACACCATCGTCCTTCTCGCAGTGGTACACGTGGCAATTACCTAGGTCCAACCTTTTCAAGAACTGGCGGGTGAACCCCGGCACACCTTCCTTTTTACAATGGTTGTCAAGGTGGCGTTGCTTGGAGTGGTAGATGTGGTTCTTCTCCACTGTAGAACAAGATGTCGTCGAGGTAGTCGTCGTCGTGCCCGTCCGGATAATCGGCTAATTCTCGAGCCATCCACCCAAGCTCTGGGCAGTCAATTCTACATAGGCCGACTGCGCAGTCCCAGATGATGGCGGCAGCGATGCATCCGCTCGAAGTGGGATCGTCTGAGAAGATGATTTTCCGAAAATCTGTGGATTCATCCGTTACGGGGAGGGGGAGCCGAACCTGGGCGCCGGAGAAAGGGTTCACGATCAGGATCTCGCTGTCAACCTTGCTGGCAGCGATGATCCAGCCGCCGTCGTGGGATCCAAGGAGCTTCCAGTGGCTGCCCAGTGCGAACAACCGCGGCAGCGGCACGCGCAGCGCCCTGCCGTCCTCGGGGCTGTACGCCCGCGCCTCCCGGTCTCGGTCGCCGTTGCGCGTGAACGGGAGAAGTAGCGGCAGAGCCGGCAGCGGCGGGTGCCATGACGCGACGGTCCGCCAGGAAGCGCAGACGGCGGCGAAGCGCGCGCGGTCGTACGCCGTGAAACAGCTGAGGTACACCGTGTCCAGGAGGTCGTCGGGGAGGTCGGACCACCCGCGCGGGACGCCGCCGTCGCTGGCCATCGCTTCTCGTTGTAGCTGCATCGTAGCGTCGATCGAGTTGTACGTCGGGACTCGGGACGATCGATCGGATCGGCGGTATTGTGTACTCTATATGGCAACAAACGGGCGGGTTGCGCATTGCCACGGCATAACACGTATACGTAAAGAAAAACAGAAAGGGGTGATCTTATTTTAATAGTTTTACCCTAAAAATAGTACTATCTATGTACTACTTATTTTCCAAGTATTTTTCAACCAAAACACCTACTCAATATATACTTTCCATATACTCATTTTATTGCCATACATTTTCTCTGAATTTACTTTTCTATTTTCTTTGTTTGATTATAAAAAATAGGGAAACTCTTCCCCTCAGCCGGTAAAACCGTGGTGGACATCCGCATCGTCGGATCGGATTCAATCGCATGGCTGTCTGGTGCTCTCTCTTGGTCCCACGTCCTCTCGCTGGAAACATCGGCAAGCAACAGTGCATCCTTATCCTCACAAGCGCTGACTGCTCATCCTTTCTCCTTTCCTCCACCACGTGATATCCATCTCAAGCTCCTAGCCATGGCAATATACGATTGCTCCCCCAGCCAGAAACCACATGTTGCCTCAAGATTGAAACTGCGCTAGTAATCAGGCCCACTACGGGCAGCTCCTGCTACCATTAATTAGGACATGTACAATGGTGCTATCTTAAGAGTGCCACGTAGGATAAATAATGAGGTGGAGGAGAGAGAACTCGTAAGAAAAGACTTGTCTTCTCTTATTTAAGATAAGACAAGAGATGGTCTCTTAGCACAATTTATCTCATCATGTTTTAAGGAATTGCTAGTTATTGAAGATAAGACTAAGATATAACCCATTGTAGACATACTTTTTTGTCATCTCTAAATTACATGCAAGACTTAAGATAAGACTGTTTTATCAACCATTGTACATGCCCTTACTCCCGCTAGTAAAAACCAAAGCTTGTTGTTGCATGGCCAACACTGCTCGTCGCCGACTGTAGGGGGCTCAGCATGGGAGCTTAGGGGGTGGGTGGCGGCGGCGAAACAACGGCGATGCTACAACAACGGTGGCCGCCGCCCACCACCGATGCTACGAGCTCTACTGTTGCAAAAGAGCCGATCGATGAAGTCTCGGATTGCAACAATATAAGTAGTTTTTCCCTCGAAAAAATAACTATCTATGTAGTATTTTTTAGCTAAAAAAACTACCCAATATATACTTTCCATATACTCATTTTATTACCATAATTTTTTCTCTTAATTTACTTTTCTAGTGTCTTCGTTTGATTAAAAAAATATGCCAAACGATGCACACATCTGGGAAAACACAATTATGTGCAACGTGTCTCGGTTTTTGGAAAACTATGTTCGGTGTCATGTGCCATTGCTCAGGCTGGACAGAACGAGGGGCCTTTTCGGCACACTTTTTGTTTGAAATACTTTTCGGCACACTTGTTGCCCGCTCACGAGCGTACGAGTCGGTCCAGCCCCGCTAAGTACTAGGCGCCGTTCATCACGCATCCATCTGATTAGACATTTTTTTTCCCACTGGACGTCTCTAAAAAACAAAAGAGAAAATGTGGCGTTGACCAGCTATATATTGCTGAAACAATTATAGCAATTTTTCTAAAAAAACACATTTTGAATTAAGTGCACGGGAAAAGGGTTTCTCGTTTTTTTCTCGGCTATATATTGAACCCTAAAATGTCAAAATCGACTATTTTTCTCTCCCAGTCAACTACTACCACCCTTAATATACTTGATATATTTTATACCCATGGAAACATCCAGTTTGGCCCAATTTGAAAGCAATTTTAGCAATAATGTGAAAACAGTTTTGTACATGTGGAAATGTAATCACAAGTACCATATTAAAATCAAGAAACAAAAATACCAATATTGAAGACTTCTTTTCCTTAGAAAGTTCAATATTTCGAAGAATATGGGTTTAAAATTTTTCAATAATTTTGGGCCAATATGGAACTAATAAAGACACTAAAATTTATGCAACTATAATTTATTCTACACTAAAGAATTTGAAGAAACGAGGAAACTAAATGTTGAAGAAAAATTAACATAATATATTATAAATTTTGTGAAACATATGAATATTTCCAAGAAAATATTTAAGCTAAGTTTCCTAAATGAATAGTTGAAAAAAATCTATAAATTAACTTTTGAATTTGAATGTTTATGTTACTTCTACAATGTTTATGCAAATCCCCATAGATTTTCCATAAACTTTTGTAGTTTCCTTTCTTTTTTTGTCATTTTTTGTGTGCTGCATATCAACCACCATGAATAAATTATCCAACATAAGTCATTGCTAAGTAACGGTAGGAAATTCTCGTCATCTCAAGATTGCTGCTCTTGGTAATTAATATCTGGGCATCGCCTCCTAAGTATTGATTAACAAGACGACAAGGGAAGAACACGACCAATCCATCTGCAGCGACATGACCTCCTAGAGGTTCGCATGGAATGAAAGGCCAATCTACCAACTCCTCCACCATCCCAGTTTCAAGGTCCAAGACGCGCACGAATCCGGTGTGGTGGTAGACAATCATCGTGTCGCGCTTCTCCTCTAACATGTATAGAGTCACCATTCGTGGAGTGTCTGGATCTGTCAACATGATCCCCCAAATGCATAACCAATCTGAAATACCATTCACAGTCGTCCAGATCACTAACCCGAGCACTTCCCATTGCATATAGATCAACGAAAGCGCCCCATCTATGTCCAACATGAGGCACGGGTTACAACTCCTTAGGCAGTCCATCTGGAAGGGGGTCTTCGTCAAGGAGACATGGCCATCCTTGATATACATGTCAACTGGGCACAAACATGACATGAGAAAATCATAAAAGAGCTTGTGTGCCGTGTCGTGGGAAACAACGGCGAGACCGCAAAAAATAGGGGTATAGTTGGCGGTAGATGCATCATTGAAGCACTTGCTGGGCTTGCTCTAGCTCCCTTCGTCAAACGAGAACGTGTGGAGATTGCATTCCGAGTTGATGATTACCACCTTGAAGAACCGTCGGGGGGATGACCCCCGGGTAGGCATCGGAGCCCGGAATGGGACCAGAAAACCTTTTCAAAACATCGGGCCGACTAGCGCCCCTCAGTCTGGTTGGCCCCCCATCCGGCTTCCCGATATGGGTCAGCTGGCCGCACGCCGGCTAGAGACGAGTCAGCGGTCGTCCCATACAGTCGTATGACAAGACCCCCCCCCCCCCCCCCCACCACCACCACCACCACGACGGGAGCACGTGACTATAGTGTGGCCATACCCGCGGACCCGGGCGACCGACGTCAGCGCCCCACTTTCAGCCATCTCCATGATGCTAACCACTCCATGACGCGGGACGAGATGGGCAACAGTGTCGCACAGCCGGCGTGACCCGTGCCCGGTGGACCCTGGCTCCCAGCGGGTCCTGCGACTGGCTCCAGATGACGACACTAGGGCCCCGCGCCCATGTATCTTTACCATTGCATCCGTGGGCGGGGGGGGGGGGGGAGGAGACTATAAGACCCCCAAGGTGCCCTCCATGTAGAAGGGCTACTCTCTCTCAGATTACTAGAACACACACAAGAGAGGCAAGAATGGAGAGCTAGCTCCTTCTTCCTCCTCCACCAAACAGCTCCAGTAGCACCATTGTAACCCTTGTGTGTATCCTACCATTTCGGCAGGAGTAGGGGTGATACCTCCCCCGGAGGGCCTCGAACCTGGGTATGTCTTGTGTCTCACACTCGCGCGTGCCGACCTCGCCTCCGGAACCCACCGGCGTCCTCACGCAGCCCCCCACTTTCAGCCATCTCATGGCATCTGTCGTGATTTTACCACGACAAGAATGATGAGTTACACTTCTTGTTGTCCGAGTGTCAGTCTGCGCCGCTTAGAACAGCAAATCCGCTGCAGCAGTAGTGAGAGGGGTCGGGATTGACCTGGCCATTGTTTAGAGGTGGGAGAGCATGTTACTCGCTGAGGAGTAGGTTGCACACCGCCAGGTGGACGACCATTGTGTCCGGGTCAGCGTCGGCGCCATGAGGGGCAAGGCGCGGGAGGAGGAGGTCGTGGCGGGAGACAAGTGTCTGTGCGTAGATCAGGAGCTCCGATGCGCCCGGCACAAAGGTGCTAAGGACACGGCGACCACGTCAAATCACCGACCGTGGATGGGGGACCAAGTAAGGACAGGCAAACCTGTTGTCCCTGACGAAGAAACAGACGAGGGAGGGGCACGCGTCCACCGGCCAGAAGCACCAGGGGAAGGAGGGGCCAAACATGAGGAGGCGCCACAGCTTGCGCGACGTGGCACATCGGAAGAGGGCCGCTGCATCGTCGTTGATGCGTACGAGGATCTTGAGGACCACGTCGTCTGGAAGGAAATGCGAAGGCACTGCCCGTATCATTGTCGGCCCGTATCATCCGATAGATATTTATTTTAGACATTCTCGCCAAGCTTTATTCAGACTCCAGAATGTTTAGAGGTAAAAAGTGCAGCTCCCCAGGCCGGCCCAACCAAACATGGCGTCCAAACCAACGGGTTAAAACATGCTTTGCGAGCCTCGAAATTCGAGCTCCTAAACTCATGAACTATGTTACAAGAAATGAAACATCTAGTTCTTTGTATTATTTCATGTGCTTCTCAATATCTCTTACCACCATCTTGCAATCCGAAGCAATATGAATCTAATTGACATGCAGACCTCTACCAAAGCTTGTCCTTCTCGGATGGCCAAAGCCTCCAAAGTATTTGCTTCTGTTATGAACTTGAATTTTATCGCTGAAGCTCCCACAAAATTACCTCCCTGGTCACGGCATACCAACGCTGCTGCACTATAAGGTCCTTCACTAGCTGCTGCCGCATCTGTATTCATTTCAACGAAACCCACTGGCGGAGGCTGCCAAGTAGCAGGCCGTACCATAGTAGTCCTACGCAGTACCGGTGTATCTCTGCCACAAATCTGAAGATCCCTGAGATAAGAATTGACAAAGGAAATGGTTGCGAAGGGACTTTCGAAAATATCTTCATGATAGCTCTTCTCCTTGCTCGCCAAATTGCCCATAAAGTCACCCCACACGGGTGAAATCTGCATGCGGTAATGTATCATGAATAGTAAACAGCTAATTCTTTGCATTCATAGACAGATTGTCCACCGCAATTTCCACAGATAGATTGGTTCGTGTTGGGTAATTGATCTACAGGCTACAGCCCAAAATTGCATGTGTCCGGGTACTGCACGTCTGTACGTACGCCCGGCCGGGGTGTGTTTTTTGAAACAGTGTTGTCCGTTTGAAATTCACAGTACCTCAAGCAATTTATCTGCAGCATTTTCTTTTCCTTTTTTTCTGTTCTATTATGTGCTAGCTCGATTGCCACATACTTTTGCTAGTTAGGGCAGGGCTAAGTCGGCCGGATCACGTCGTCGTCCCAGAGGAAAATTGGATCTGCTGCCCCTTTTCATCCATACGCCTGTTTTAAGAAATGCGGTTACAACTTGGTGATACACGATCAGTGTTTTTTTACCAATGCAACATGAGTTTTTATATTACAATATCCATAATAAACGTTCACATAGAAACACACATCCTAATATTATCACCACGTGGAGCTGGTTATCTCCTTTCCTTCATCTGTTGCTTCCCCACGGCTGCCAGTCTTCTTGCGGCCTCTTCCCCGGTGCCGCCTTCTCCTTCTTGGAGCTGCCTCTCCACTTGGAGTTGGAACCGGAAGGCTGGATCTGCTAATTAACCATAAAACAGAAGCACAAGCAATCAAGATCGTCCAATATATATTTTGTGTGTGTGAGGAAGACATCAAATTTAGAGCACGGTAATTAAAATAATCGACATTAACGTGACACAGACAATCAATCAATCGTGTAAAGCAGTGGAAGCAACACTTAATCAGTCTAGCTAATTGACAGTTCATTACTTCCGCATATCAAACCAAGTATATATACCTAGTAGTACCAAGACGAGAAATGAAGAACGCCGCCCAGTCCATCTCCAGGGGCACGACATCTAAAGGGATGTTAGGGTGTAAGCCGCGCCAGTCCGCCACTGCCTCCACTGTCCTAGTCTCTAGGTCGGCCGAGTACACGCGTCGACACCTGTCATTGACAAGTAATTTGCCGCACTTCTCACCTAGTATGTAAAGTATGTCTCTTTCTTGACTCCCCGTCCTCCTAGGTTGTACTAATTCCACCGTCTCAGTACAGAGCCATTGCGAGGTACCGTGTGCACTCTGGTGGTCCTCTTGCTGTTTCCATATCTCTAGCTTGGGACTCGCTGCCTCTTGCATCCTTAGTACCGATAGGGTGCCATCGGTCGTGGCCAGGCCAAGGCACGCATGATCTGCATGATACATCGCCGGGATGGGGAGCTTTGTCAAGGAGACATCGCCGCTCTGGGCGTCTAGTTTAACAAGGCAGAAACCACCCGTTGTATAATTATGAAATAGCCAGTGGACGGCGCCATGGCCCAGGATGGGGTCACTTTGACACAGAAACCCCAGGGAGTCGGAATCTGCGGTGCCACTGAAGCACTTCGTGTGTCTACTCCAACTCTCAGTGCCGAACGAGAACGTGTGGACATCCAACTTGAGGCCAATCAGGTGACCATGACCAATGGTGACGATTAGCACTTTGTAGAAGGATGAGTTGCCCGGTGTCTGCTCATCGTCGTCGGAGCTGGAGCGACAGTCATCACCGGATAGGACGACACAACCGTTACACTCATAGTCACCCGAGCCGATGGAGGCACATATTAGAGGAGGGAGCATCTCGCACCTCCCGACGAGCAGGTTGCACACGGCCAGGCGAACGACCCACCAATCGTTATCGATCGCGCCACGGGGTGGGACGAGGCGCACAAGGAGGAGGCCACGACGCGAGACGAGCGGCACCGCGCGGTACAAGAGGCTTGCCGGGACGTCGTGCACGAAGGAGCTGATGGCACGGCGCCCACGACCAAGCGGCGACCATGGCGTCGGGACGAGCACCTTGGCCCCATGATTACGATGCCGTTGCTTGTTAAAGAACCCAGCGAAGGAGGCGCATGAGTGGTCCGGCCACCAGCACCGTAGGAAGGTGGGATCGGCGACGAGGTGGCGCCAGCGTCTGCATGCTGCTGCGCAACGGAAGAGGTCGGCCGCGTCATCAAGGCGAACTAGGATCTCACGGAGGATGTCATCCGGGAGCGAGGCTGCCATGGCTGAGTAGCTTGCGTCGATGTGGGGATGATTACAATTGGCGTACGTACTTATTTTGGTGGTCGTCGACGTCGATTATTAGAGTTAGACTTGATCTCCAATACCCAATACAAAAGGAAGAAGATCTCCAATCCAACTACATGCTGATCTTACGTCTCCAGGACACCGTATCCATATCTTATTCCTGTTTTGTTTATTTTATATACACTACTAGTAGACGTTAACTTCTTTTCCACTTTATATCTAGCCGCATGTAGGCAGGCAGCTAAATGATTAAACCCGTGACAACATAATTCACTCGTCTCCAGATGGTTGCTCTCAGTAATGTCTCCCAAGCTCACGCACGGCAACAAATGCACGCCTCACGCACTGCCGTTACCCGTTAGACAACACGTAATCTCTATACTAGTAGTACTTTTTTTAGGCATCTATACTAGTAGTAGTACTTAAAATACAACACGTAATAGAAAAGGAAAGGAGACAATCTATTTTATCTGATTACAAGTAGTTAATCGCTACAACGGATGCAAAAATATTTTAATGGTTAAATTAACCGTGACAAACATATACACTATTTTCTTTTGAATAGTGACAAACATACACTAGTATAGACTATGCAGATCAACAACCGTTTGATTCGTCTCACACAATATCTCGGTAACATGGGTACCATTGTGGTTTTAGCATGGCCCTCATTACGCTCGCCGCCACAGCATGGCCGCTGTTGCAGTTGCAACATGGCCCCCTTTGCAGTTGTCACCACAACATGGGTGTTGTTGCAGTTGCAACATGGCCTTGGCTCAATAATATTGGGGCTGCAGTGAAATTGTCGCAGTTGCGCAGCTCGCCACCGGTTACAGCAACACCAGATGCTGGAGCTAGCTTTGACACTGATCTAGATGACTCTAAGTCACAAACCGGATATGTATTTTTATTGAATGGTGGAGCTGTCAGTTGGTGCAGTTCCAACAAAGCGTCGTGGTGGGATCTACGTGTGAAGCGGAGTACTTTGCTGCTTCGAAATCAGCAAATGAAGGAGTCTGGATGAAGGAGTTCATATCCGATCTAGGTGTAATACCTAGTGCATCGGGTCCAATGAAAATCTTCTGTGTCAATACTAGAGAAATTACCTTAGCGAAGGAATCCAGATTTCACAAAAGAACCAAACACATCAAGAGACGCTTCAATTCCATCCGCGATCAAGTCAAGAAGGGAGACATAGAGATTTGCAAGATACATACGGATCTGAATGTTGCAGACCCGTTGACTAAGCCTCTTCCACGATCAAAACATGATCAACACCAGGACTCCATGGGTGTTAGAATCATTACAATGTAATCTAGATTATTGACTCTCGTGCAAGTGGGAGACTAAAGGAAATATGCCCTAGAGGCAATAATAAAGTTGTTATTTTATATTTCCTTATTCATGATAAATGTTTATTATTCATGCTAGAATTGTATTAATTGGAAAATTGATACATATGTGGATACATAGACAAAACAATGTGTCCCTAGTAAGCCTCTATTAGACTAGCTCGTTAATCAAAGATGATTGAGTTTCCTAGCCATAGACATGTGTTGTCATTTGATGAACGAGATCACATCATTCGACATGACCCATCCGTTAGCTTAGCATAATGATCGTTTCAGTTTTAGTGCTACTGCTTTCTTCATGTCAAATACATTCCTTCGACTAGGAGATTATCCAAATCCCGGACACCGGAGGAATACCTTATGTGCTATCAAACGTCACAACGTAACTGGATGATTATAAAGATGCCGAAGACAAAGGGAACAACGTATATTGTCATTACGGTTTGACCGATAAAGATCTTCGTAGAATATGTAGGAACCAATATGAGCATCCAGGTTCCACTGTTGGTTATTGACCGGAGATGTGTCTCGGTCATGTCTACATAGTTCTCGAACACGTAGGGTCCGCACGCTTAATGTTCGATGACGATTTGTATTATGAGTTATGTGGTTTTGGTGACCGAAGATTGCTCGGAGACCCGGATGAGATCACGGACATGACTAGGAGTCTCAAAATGGTCGAGAGGTAAAGATTGATATATTGGACGATGATATTCAAACACCGGAATGGTTCCGGATCGTTTCGGGTATTTTTCGGAGTACCGGGAAGTAGTGGGCCAACATGAACCATATGGGAGAGAGAGGACAGCCCACAAGGGGAGGCACCCCCCCCCCTGGGCAGTCCGAATTGGACCATGGGAAGGGGGCGCGGCTCCCCTTTCCTTTCCCCTCTCCCTCTCTGATACGTCTCCATCGTATCCACTTTTCCAAACACTTTTGCCCTTGATTTGGACTCTAATTTGCATGATTTGAATGAAACTAACCCGGACTGACGTTGTTTTCAGCAGAATTGCCATGGTGTTATTTTTGTGCAGAAATAAAAGTTCTCGGAATGACCTGAAACTTCACGGAGAATATTATTGGAATTTATAAAAAATACTGGTGAAAGAATCAACACCAGGGGGACCACACCCAGTCCACGAGGGTGGGGGCGCACCTGCCCCCCTGGGCGCGCCCCCTGTCTCGTGGGCCCCCTGAGGCTCCACCGACCTCAACTCCAACTCTATATATTCACGTTCGGGGAGAAAAAAATCAGGGAGAAGGATTCATCGCGTTTTACGATACGGAGCCGCCGCTAAGCCCTAATCTCTCTCGGGAGGGCTGATCTGGAGTCCGTTCGGAGCTCCGAAGAGGGGAATCCGTCGCCATCGTCATCGTCAACCATCCTCCATCACCAATTTCATGATGTTCACCGCCGTGCGTGAGTAATTCTATCGTAGGCTTGCTGGACGGTGATGGGTTGGATGAGATTTATCTTGTAATCGAGTTAGTTTTGTTAGGGTTTGATCCCTAGTATCCATTATGTTCTGAGATTGATGTTGCTATGACTTTGCTATGCTTAATGCTTGTCACTAGGACCCGAGTGCCATGATTTCAGATCTGAACCTATTATGTCTTCATGAATATATGTGAGTTCTTGATCCTATCTTGGAAGTCAATAGTCACCTACTATGTGTTATGATCCGGCAACCCCGAAGTGACAATAATCGGGACCACTCCCGGTGATGACGTAGTTTGAGGAGTTCATGTATTCACTAAGTGTTAATGCTTTGGTCTGGTACTCTATTAAAAGGAGGCCTTAATATCCCTTAGTTTCCAATAGGACCCCGCTGCGACGGGAGGGTAGGACGAAAGATGTCATGCAAGTTCTTTTCCATAAGCATGTATGACTATATTCAGAATACATGCCTACGTTACATTGATGAGCTGGAGCTAGTTCTGTGTCACTCTATGTTATAAGTGTTGCATGAGGAATCGCATCCGACATAATTATCCATCACTAATCCAATGCCTACGAGCTTTTCACATATTGATCTTTGCTTAGTTACTTTTTCGTTGTCACTGTTACAATTACTACAAAGCTTCTACTGTTACTTTTGCCACTGTTACCGGTACTTCCATACTACTTTGCTACTAAATACTTTGCTGCAAATATTAAGTTTTCTAGGTGTGGTTGAATTGACAACTCAACTGCTAATACTTAAGAATATTCTTTGGCTCCCCTTGTGTCTAATCAATAAATTTGGGTGGAATACTCTACCCTCGAAAATCGTTGCGATCCCCTATACTTGTGGGTTATCAAGACTATTTTCTGGTGCCGTTGCCGGGGAGCATAGCTCTATTCTTTGAGTCACTTGGGATTTATATCTGCTGATTACTATGAGGAACTTGAAAGATGTAGAAACCAAGATTTATCCCTCAACTACGAGGGGAGGTAAGAAACTGCCATCTAGCTCTACACTTGATTCACCTTTTATTTTGAGTAAATTTGCGACACCTAAACCTACTCCTGCTATTGATTCTGATATGTCGCATGTTATTGATGATGCCACTTCTGCTTTGCATGATGCTTATGATGAAACTACTTTTATGCTTGATAATACTATGCCACTAGGTGAATTTCTTGATGAACAAATTGCTAGGTCTAGGGAGAATGAAATTATTGAAACTGATAATATTGATGAAAGTGATGATGAAGATTCTCCCCCTAGAGATGAATTGCTTGTTGTGTCTGAGGGTTATGTTATGGATGAAGAAACTGCTAGAGATTTTCTTGCTTGCAATGATAGATATGATCTTAAGAAACGGTTAGCTAAGCTGAAAGAAAAGTCTTTGAATGCTAGAATGAAATATGACCCTGCTTTTGCTACTTCACCTATCTGTATTTCTGATAAGGATTATGATTTCTCTATCGATCCTAAGATAATTACTTTGGTTGAATCGGATCCTTTCTATGGCTATGAATCTGAAACTGTTGTGGCACATCTTACTAAATTAAATGATGTAGCCACCCTATTCACTCATGAGGAAAAAATTCATTACTACTATATCCTTAAGCTATTTCCGTTCTCATTAAAGGGTGATGCTAAAACATGGTTTAATTCTATTGATCCCGGTTGTTTGCGTAGTCCCCAGGATATGATTTATTACTTTTCTTCTAAATATTTCCCCGCTCATAAGAAACAAGATGTTTTAAGGAAAATATATAACTTTGTGCAAATTGAAGAAGACAGCTTGAGGGAGGCTTCTCCAATTACTTAATGCTTTGCCTAATCATCCTCTTAAGAAAAATGAAATACTTGATATCTTTTATAATGGACTAACCGATGCTTCCAGAGACCACGTGGATAGTTGTGCTGGTTGTGTTTTCAGGGAAAGAACTGTTGATCAAGCTGAATGCTATTAAATAATATGTTGAGTAATGAAAATGATTGGACACTTCCTGAACCAACTCCTAAGCCAACTCCGAAGAAAAGGGGTATTCTATTTCTCAGCCCTGAAGATATGCAAGAGGCAAATAAATCTATGAAAGAAAAGAGTACTAAAGCTGAAGATGTTAAGAATTTACCACCTATTGAAGAAACACATAGTCTTGATAACCCGACACAGGTAGTAAAGGTAAATTCTCTCTATAGATTTGATGAAGGTGATATTTCTCGTTATAAGTCTGCTAGCTAATGCTTGTCTGAGTTTGATAATTTTATTGTTAAACAAGAAAACTTCAATGCTTATGTTGGTAGACAATTGAAACGTAATGCTTATATGATTGAACACTTGAGTGATTATATGTCTAGAGTTAAAGGTGAACTTAAATGTATTAGTAAACATGCTTCTATGGTTACCACTCAAGTAAAACAATTGCTTAAAGCTCAAAATGATTTGCTCAATGAATTAAATAATAAGAAAAATGATAGTGCTGTTAGAGTTGTGACTAGAGGGGATAAAATGACTCAGTCTGGCAAAATAAATACAAAGATCAACCCAAAACCATCTTACTGGGCGACTATATGGCTACACCCAGGGGCGGCTCCAGCGTGGGGTCGTGTAGGGGCGGCCGCCCCGGGTGAATTTTCACAACCTAGGTTACCCCTGTACTGATTTTGGCCGGCGGCCACCATGGGGGGCGAGCAGGTTCGCTCGAAAGTCTCAGATGTGGTCGAGCACGAGGAGAGAAGAGGAAAACGATTCGCGTAACTGCTCGCTAGGAGATCTATAGATGGGCCAATCAAGTAAGCCCAGTAAAGCTTAGATGAGCCCATTAGATGTTGTCCGCAGCCTGATTTTCACGTTCACAATTCCTTTTCTATCTATCGATCGTGGAACTGTTCGTCCTAAGCTCACGCCTCACGCGATCACACCCTGCCGACGCGGCGCCGCCTCCACTGCCGTCTAGCAGTCGCCGGCGCTGCCTAGGTCTGTCCAGCCGATGGTGCTAGATGGAGAAGGAGAAGCGAGTCCGCCTGTTCTTGATGTCGTTCACCCAGGAAGTGGAGTCGCCGCCGTCGTCCTACTTCGCCGCAGTCCCTGCTCAAAACAACAAGCGAGCAGGCAACAGAGGCAACAAGGACCAGGTTCTTTGGCTCTCCCCTAGTCTTCTCTTCTGTTCTAGTATCATGTTTAATTTGTTGTCATGTTGGCCTAATTCTTGAAAGTTGAACACTGAAAATTAATTAAAAATATGATGTTCATGCCATCTTCCAAAGCCTCCATGTATAACTACAATTTAATGGTAAACATTTGCTATGTCTTTTAGATTAATCTTATTGTTTTTACATGTTTCAGGTACCTAATGGACTAGAAGATTGATTAAATATTTGGGATAAAGCATGGAAGATTTAGCCAGCAGGAGTTCAGGTTAGACTTTCTGTGATTTTTTGCGGTACAATTTTTTGCCTAGTTCTTGAATATGAAACTACTTTGATGCATTTATTGTGCTGATAATCTTGCCATCATGCATATTGTTGGCCAATTATTTTTCTTGATTGTCTTATTTGATCATATTGTGGCTTTGTTTTTTTGTTTCCTTGAAAAGTCCGCCCCTAGTAACTTCAAATCCTGGATCCGCCACTGGCTACACCTACACTCATGATGATGTGCCCTGACCGCATCAACACACACCATCTAACCCGGTGGCCTTACGAACCTGTCCCGTGCGATCCGAGAACACCAACCGGTCTAGCCGACTCACAATGTGCACGACAAGTGCATGCTCTGGGATCCGCTGCCGCCATCTTCCGCCATGCCGTCTTTAGGAGGAATCATCGCATTGACCTTACCAGCTCCAACTGCCGCTGATGTCACTATGACATCAGACAATGCCACCAGCCCGCGCGTGTCCTTCAACCATCTTCTGCCATCTCATCTTCAGGAGGAGTCATCGCATTGACCTTGCCAGACTCAATTGTGGCCGATGTCACTACGATGCTAGACAACGCCACCAGCCTGCGCATGTTCATCAACCCACATCTAATCGCGAGACTCCACCGCACCACGCCGCCGAGATCCTCCACTCCACGACAACGTCACCTAATGGGCTGCTGCCCCTTAACCAAAGCCCTCAACATCGGTGGATCCAGGGGAGCAGCTCGCTTGTCACGTACCTTTGCTAGTTAGGGCAGGGCCAGTGGTGGACCTGGAAACTATTCTGAGTAGGGGCACACTTTATACCAATTTAAATAGTTTTCACAATTTTTTCTTGAATTTCAAATAAATTCTACTGAAACTTCAAATTTTGAGTGGGGTCCTAGGCCCCCACTCCCCTGAACATGGGTTCACCCCTGGGCAGGGCTACGCCGACCCGACCACATCGTGGTTTCGCAGATAAAGCTAAACCACTGCTTGTTTCATCTATTTCTCTCGAATATGCGAAATCAAGCATGTCATATATTAAAGGTTTTAAGAAATGCGGTTACAACTTGGTGATACACTTCCGGTGCACTTCCCTTTTCGAAAAAGAAACTTGGTGATACACTTCGTGATAACACGATCAGTACTTGCACTGTGAGCTTTTCTTTTTTCTAATGTTCATAGTAAAATTTGACATAGAAAAACACACATCCTAATATTACCACCATGTGGAGTTGGTTATATCCTTTCCTTCATCTGTTGCTTCACCATGGCTGCGAGTCTTCCTGCGGTCTCTTCCCCGGCATCGCCTTCTCCTTCTTGGAGCTGCCTCTCCACTGGGAGATGGGACCGAAGGCTGGATTCGCTAATCAAAAAACAGAAGCACAAGCCATCAAGATCGTCAAATATACCTTTTGTGTGTGCGAGGACGACATCAAACTTATGAGCTTGGTAATTAAAACAATTGACGCAATTAGTCAATCGTATAGAGCAGTGGAAGCAACAGTTAATTAATCAGTTCTAGCTAATTGACGGTTCAATAAATTTGCAAATCAAACCAAGTATACATACCTTTCAGTACCAAGACAAGAAATGAAGAACGCCGGCCAGTCAATCTCCAGAGACACGACATCTAGAGGGATGTTAGGGGGTAAGCCACGCCAGTCCGCCACTGCCTCCACTGTACCAGTCTCTAGGTCGGCTGAGTACATGCGCCGATGCCTGTCGCTTACAAGTAATTTGCCACACTTCTCACCTAGTACGTAAAGGATGTCTCTTTCTTGAATCACCGTCCTCCTAGGTTGTACTAATTCCACCGTCTCAGTGCAGAGCCATTGCGAGGTACCGTGTGCACTCTGGTGGTCCTCTTGCTGTCTCCATATATCTAGCTTGGGACATGCTGCCTCTTGCATCGTTAGTACCAAGAGGGCGCCGTCGGTCATGGCCAGGCCAAGGCACGCACGATCGTCAATATACGCTGCCGGGACGGGAAGCCTTGTGAATGAGATGTCGCCGCTCCGGACATCTAGCTTAACAAGGCAGAAACATTGCGCAATCCAACTATTAAATAGCCGGTGGACGGCGCCGTGGTGCATGATGGCGTGGCTTTGACACAATGAGCCGAAGGTGCTGGAATCTTCTATGGTGTCACTGAAGCACTTTGTATGCTTACTCCAACTCGCATTGACGGGCGAGAACGTGTGCACATCAAACTTGAAGCCGATCCGGGGTTCGTGGCCAGCGGTGATGATTATCACTTGGTAGAAGGACGAGCTGCTCGGTGGCTGCTCGATGTCGCCGGAGCCACAGTCATCACGGCATAGGACGGCACAGCCGTGATGCTTGTACTCACACAAGTCCATAGAGCTGTCCATTATAGGATGGAGAATGTCGCACGTGCCGACGAGCATGTTGCACACGGGCAGGCGATCGACCCACCAATCGTCCGCGCCACGGGAGCGGGATGGGAGGCGAGGTGCACAAGGAGGAGGCCACGATGCGAGACGAGCGGCGCCGCGTGGTTCAATATGCTTGCCGGGAAGTCGTCCACGAAGCAGCTGATGGCACGGCGCCCACGGCCCAGCGCCGACCAAGGCGTCGGCACGAGCACCTTGGCGCCTTGATGACGATGCCGCTGCTTGTTAAAAAACCCGATGAAGGATGCGCATGGGTGGCCCGGCCACTGACGCCGTAGGAAGGTGGGGTCGGTTATAAGCTGGCGCCACCGCCTGCATGCCGCAGCGCAGCGGAAGAGGGTGCCTGCGTCGTGCAGGCGAACCAGGATCTCACGGAGGACGTCGTCCGGGAGCGAGACCGCCATGGCTGAGTAGCTTGCGTCGATGTGGGATGAGTAGTTGGCGTACGTACGTACAGTATATATTTGGTGGTCGTCGACCTCCATCGTCAGAGTCAGACTCGATCTCCAATCCAGCTGCATGCCGGTCTTTTTCCGGGACACCCGTATCCATATCGTATGCTTATTTTATTTTTTTTACTTTTCTTAGTACTAGACGTTAGTTTCCTGTCTACTTAGGCCTCATTCGGTTTGGAGGATTTTCATAGGAAAAACATAGGAATAAGGATTCAAGAGGAAAATTTCCTATGTATGCATTCAGTTTGTAAGAAATGCGTGCAGGAATTTCGTAGGAATACTACTCATTTCCCGTGTTTTTGGAGAAAACTACACATCCACTCAAAGCTCATTTTACGTGTAGGAACGAGGCAAGTCAATTCCTTAGGATGGCAAGTGTCATCCTATCATATTCCTATACTACTCCTAATTCCTACGTTTTGATTTCCTCCAAACCGAATGAGCCCTTATCTAGCTGCGATTGAACTCGTGACAACATAATTTGCTAACTAAACTGAAAGATAAAGGAAAAGGAAGAATTTCATTTTTGAGAATAAATTCTATTTTACCCCACTTTAATTTTGGCATTTTTACCAGGAAATCCTTATAACGAAATGGTTGATTTCCAGCATCCGTAGTTCTCTCAACATCCGGTCTATCACCTCACCAAGCCCAGCATGTCTATCACATCATAATTAAGAGTGAAATGCATAAAATTATCACGATACTGTCCTAATTGTCAAAAAACCACCACAATAGAAATTGTGACAAAATGCACCCCGCACAACCGTTGACAGTGGCTAAAAAACATTGACCAAAATTTGAAACTCGGTTTGACATGACAAAGTGCACACATGGCGAGAGAAGGTGACAGTTTGCGGCTAACGGCTGTTTAAGGCGCGACCAGGATAACGCCCAATCAGAGGCTACCGTTGACACAGACCAAATCAGTCGAAGTGACCCAGTCATTCTCCCCTTTGCTCCTCTCCCTCGCGCTCCTCTGCTACTACTTCTCTCTCGACCGCCGTTGTACGAGCTCATGAACACCTAGCTATGGGCCGCCATGGTCTCCTGGAACAGCAGGGAGAGCAGCGATGACTCGATGGCGGAGTTGGACTCAAACGTAAACTCCTCGCTCCTCTGTCTTGAACATTAGGCTTAGGGTTCTTAGGGATATGGGGATTTATTTGATTTGGATCTCGATTTGAACTGAATCCAGTCGATTTGCCTTGCTCCCTCCAATTTGAACTCAATCCAAGCCTCTCTCACCATTGAAGACTCGGACTATCATGGCGTTCTGGACTTTGAGTGCTACAAGAAGAAAAATGCGAAGAAATCCGTACCTTTCGAAGAACCCTCCTTGGAAGGAGGTTTTATGGCTATGCACAGAATGTAAGCTATCCCTTTGTACATGACTGGTCTTTCCTTGTCTCTCCATGCCTTCTTTACATTTTGATGCACGTGAATGTGCTAGGTGTGTTATGGTTGCTCTGAATTGTGCTAAATGTATTTTGTAGCTTTAAGCAATTTAATGTAGTGACTTCGATGATGGAATTTAGGTTTTTTTGTAACTTTAATCCTCTGTGAACATGATAGACTGTAAGTTGGGTGCATTGATCTGTCACCATTGTTGCTTGGTGATGTACATTTTGCTAGGTGACCATTGTTGCTCTGAATTGCTCTGTTTAAGCGGTGCATTGTGTAAAACTATAGTGCGTACGTAGTAAC
This sequence comes from Triticum aestivum, assembly GCF_018294505.1. Lineage (NCBI taxonomy): Eukaryota > Viridiplantae > Streptophyta > Magnoliopsida > Poales > Poaceae > Triticum > Triticum aestivum. The sequence continues at coordinate 741,571,095 of NC_057800.1, forward strand.
TTCAAATTGCAAAGTGTTTGTATTATCTGCCAAGTGCTTTATGTTCATTGGAGACTGATTTCTATCCCTGTATTAGTTGTAGAATTTGTTGACAATTGTTAAAATCGTGCAATTTTTTGGCCTTGCAGTTAGACAACTGTGCCTTTGTCGAATGGGTTGAGAAAGAGTGGTCTGAAGCAATGAAGAAGGCATTTTACAAGGCCTGGGATCAATATGAAGAATAGAGAGGTGCTAGAATCCAGGAAGGACGACAGAGGACATAGAAGCCATGCTGGGCGGCTAGAGAAGAAGCAGTATGCCATCAGTAATATGAAGGTCATTCATGTTGTTCAAGAAGAAGTGATGAGGAGCATGATAAAGGAGAAGAATGAGTTGAAGGAGGATAGTGATGGGCTGAAGAAGGAGATCCATGTGGTCAAGAGGTAGATCTAAGACTTCAAGAAGTATAAGAGTCAGCTAGCTTTTGCCAGTGATGAAGCATATGGATGAGCTGAAGAATGAAGTAGATCAAGAATGAGACATGACCTATTAGGCCGACCATATATAGAGATCCAACTGGTATTCCAGCAAGTCAAAAAGTAACAATTAGATAGCGTAAAGATTAGATGATAGTAATTGATAACCGAAATGTTTTATGCGTTAATGCGCATTGTAGTTCATTAAAAGGAATCCTGCAAAAGAATACAGTAAACACATACCGAGATTTTGGTTGCACAACATGGAAGATTTTCCTGTCCGAACATTCCTATACAGTTCTGACATGATAATCTAAATATGCTCACCTGATGAGAGTGAAGAGACAGGTCTGCTTACTAATAAAAACAATACAAATAACCGTTGAAAAAGTATTACTATTTGTGACTTCCCGCTGGACATAAACTTAAGTCTAAAATTAATAATTAATAGGAAAAAATAGAACAGAGAATGCAGAACTAATTCACCACACATCCAGCCATCACCCATCAGCCACCCTCCTTCGTGGAGAATGGAGTTGCGACGTGCACATCTGCACAAGTTTTCTCCCTAGTCATCAAGTGCGAGAGAGCACAGAGCAGCCATTCACCACGCCCATGGTGAAAGACCTGGTAGTAGGCACGAGTGCGGAGGAGTACTTGATCAGGAGCAGGCGAGACCCAAACTTGGTGGCTCGAAGGAACAACAAGTGCTCGATCTGGTGCAAGAAGAGAAGGAGAAGAGCGTGGGGAGGAGAGAGAAGCCCGTCAGCCAGTTGCTGCGGCCGTCCTCTATGTGTCCTACCCAGCCGAGGAGGTGAGATGCATCATCTTCTTCTTTATTTTGGATCACGTTTCATCTGCTCTTGGCAGAGTTCAGTAGAGTGGTGAGGATGACAAACTGCACGTGAGATCCATCTTCCTTCTTCATTTGATTTTGGGTTGAGAGTGCAAGCGATTTTGGCCTGGTGATAAGGAGTGGATCAACAATTGAAGGGGCTCACGAGAGGGGATTAAATTTGTGGAAACTGACGAAGAAGCTGAGAAGAAAGAGGTGACGCCATCTTCAATGCAGACTCCTGTTTGTGCGCTTGCACCATAATATAATAAACAAAAAATTAATAAACATGCAGTGCCTTTCCAACGCAGGAGTGCCTCCGTTATGTTTGCTGGTAAGGCAGTAACGGAAGCTGATGTGGCAGTGATGTGGTGGTAGTCGGGCCCATCCGTAAGCCGGTAATGTAATGTTGATGTGGCAGGCCTGCTGATGTGGATAAATTGCATATCAAGAGAAATAAGATAATGGGGATGAACTATTTAGGTATTATAGATTATAGATACAATATACAACTACGTCAACCCTTGTAACGGAGGAGGAGCACTTTGTGTTGCAGAGAGATACCAAAACAAGTTGAAGTTTCACTCCCTAGAGCCGCCCTCATAGTCCATGTTCACTTTCATGTTGTGAGGTTCACTTGCATTCTAGATGTACATAGTCCGCCCTTCTTCTTTCATGGCATCTTTAAGGTGGACCCACAAACCGCCCGCATCCATTCGGATCGCGCTGACCGGACCAAGCAAGCCATCCAATGCGGTTCTGTATCAATCCGCGGTGCGGTCTGGACATGATTTCTCCCGTAAATTGGAGAAAAAATGGTGGACGTTTGCCGGAGTCCAGACCGACCCATGCCCTCTTCTGACCGCCCTAGCCCACCAAAAACCCATCTCCCGCCCCTGCCGCTTTCGTTCCGATGCACGCCCCATTTACCGCGCCGCATTCATGCAGAACCAGAGCACGCGGAGGCCGGCATCAATGCCGTGATTTGACCCGAGGGAGGGCGGCCTGTCTGACGTGACCTCTCGGCGGACGCCGCTTCAATGCGGACGCAGGTTCCCGAGGAACCAACTCCGGCCGCTACACCGTATTGAAGCGGCTTACCAGCCGTTCGCATGGCCTATCCACGACTATTTAAGCCATGCTCCGTCACCGTCCAAATCGCATCCTCCTCCTTCTTCTGCTCCTCCTCTCCTCGCCCATCTCCCTCCACATCTCCGGTGATGGGCAAGTTTTAGGCGCGGGCGTCGACATGTGGTTCTGGGGCAGGATCTAGAGGATCGTGGTGACAGCCCTGATGCTAACTATAAAGCTAAGAAAGGAGTGCTAACCAATCCACCACCAAGCATATCATCCTGGTGTCCCATGAGGCGGCAACGAGGTCAGCCTACCAGCTCCAGCATTGTGCTGGATTCAAGGTCTGCGACATACATGCGCATGTCATTGATGTGGTGGACTCTTATCATACCTTACTCTGAAATCAATAATTGTGTGTGTTTCTTGTCAGGACATTTTAGCTTAGGTGTCTGAGTGCAGAGTTGAAGAACCGTCCACATTATTTCCAAATCATTAGCTTGGGCCCTTTCCTTTGCATACAAAGCAGTAAAAGGGTCTCATCGGTGGCGAGGGTATGGTGGCACATGGTGCCTTCAATCAGGAAGGGTATCCTCAAGGAGACATTGGCAGTCTTTGAGTTCACAACAACGAAACACATCGTACCTAAATCATAACCGATGCTCACATGCCTGCCCTATCTACGAAAACCGAGGGCAGCATAAATAGCAATTTCTTAAATAACAAGGATAGAAATTCCCCCAAATGATAATGCTCTTACATAAGATGAATGAGAAATCAGTGGTGCAACGGGGTTGTCTAAGAAATACTCTGTTGGTTAAAAATCTGGTGGCAGAAGCCACAAGCAATCTCGCACATCGATGTAGTGATGATATCCTTTTGATGTGATCCTCTCTGAGGAGGACGGATGCACACCATCGTCCTTTTCGCAGCAGTGGTACACGTGGCAATTACCAAGGTCCAACCTTCTCAAGAACTGGCGGGTGAACCCCGGCACACCTTCCTTTTTACAATGGTCGCCAAGGCGGCATTGCTTGGAGTGGTAGATGTGGTTCTTCTCCACCGTGCCACGCCGCGTCGACACATGTACCACCCTGCAACACATTTCTCCTACAAATAAGGTGCAGTCTCCCAAGCTCGTCACCTCTACCCACACAGAGCGATGCGGTGCTTTGTGGACAAGCTGGTACACCCTAACAAAATGTGTTTCCTTATCGTTGTAGTATGAATTGAACTCGACCGCCATCGCTAGCTTGCCGTGCAGCTCGAAGATGTGGCTGGCCCAGTTGTACTGTGCAGCGGTGCGCTATGAGGGCGGCCAAGCTTCAGGAGGCTGCTTTGTCTTCTGGTATGTCCGTCAATCTATCTAATTCCTTATTGCATTTTTCTAATGAGGAGATTATGAATAATGCAAACCAATTAGGAGTTTCACTAGGGGCTACGGATAGTGAGATTTCCAATTCGGTGAATGATTTATTAGATTTGGAGGCGGAACGTGCCTTAGAGACTATTCGTAACCTTGCAGCCGTTAATCCAATGAAGGATGATGAGATTGATGCGTTAGGGGTCAGAGTGCTAGATAATCTATGTGCGGATTTAGCACCACCCATTCATGACTCTGACGAAGATGATGTACCCCTAGAGATTGATGATGGTAATATTTATGAACCCGGTTATGAGGACCGGGCGACAGCACCTAGTAAACCTAAGCGTAAGTGGAATCGGAAGATCTATCCCGATTCCGCAGTTCGTAGGAGTGCTAGGATTCGTACCACTAAAAAATTCCATGATGAATTATGAGAGGAATATTTTGGAATAGCAGAGGTCTTAAGGACTTGGCTAAAAGAAGATTCCTTGCTGAGGCAGCTTTAGAGCAGAGGTTAGATTTTGTTGCTCTATCGGAGACGGGTAGAGATAACTTTGCACCCCAGTTTCTCTCTTCTTTGGTGGGTGGTATTGATTTTGATTGGCATTGCCTCCCTCCGCGAGGAAGGTCGGGTGGTATCTTACTGGGTGTGAGATGCGATTCGCTTGAAGTCCGAAGTGTAGTGATGGGCGACTTCGCGGTGAAGTTTCGAGTCAGGACTAGGATATATGGTTTTAACTGGGCTTTGGTGGCGGTGTATGGTGCCGCACAGCCCGAGCTTAAAGCGGAGTTTCTGGCGGACCTGATTCGTATCTGTGGGTCAGAACAGCTTCCAATTTTAGTTGGGGGTGATTTCAATATCATCAGGAGGAGAGAGGAGAAGAACAATGATAATTTTGACGGCAGATGGTCATTCATGTTCAATACCATTATTGAAAGCTTGGATCTGAGAGAGATAGAGCTTTCGGGTAGAAAGTTCACCTGGGCTAATGCTCTGCCACACCCAACCTATGAAAAACTTGATCGAGTGCTTGCGAGCGTGGAGTGGGAACAAAAGTTCCCTCTGGTGACGGTGCAAGCTCTTTCAAGGGGCATATCTGATCATACCCCATTGTTCGTGGACTCAGGTGAGCCGAACCATGTGGGTAACAAGAACACCTTCTCCTTCGAGATGTCATGGTTTGAACATGAGGGCTTCTTGGATTTGATTGCCCGGGAGTGGGATAGAGGTCTTGGAGGCAAGACTGTGTTAGAGCGTTGGCAGAATAAAATTAGGCATTTAAGGAGTTTCTTACGGGGCTGGGCTAAGAACCTCAGTGGTGTGTATAAGATGGAAAAGGATAGACTCCTTGCTCTTATACAGGCCCTGGACATACAGGCCGAATCCAATATCCTAACGCCAACTGAGCTTCAGGCTAAAAATGAAGCGGAGACGAGGTTGAAAAAACTGCTCCGCGAAGAAGAATTGAAGTGGGCTTTGCGTGCTAAAGTCTGCAAAGTAGTCCAAGGGGACGCGAATACTCAGTTCTTCCACTTGATAGCCAATGGCAAGCACAGAAAGAAACGTATCTTTCAGCTTGAGCAAGACGAGGGTACCATTTTAGGCCAGGACAACCTAAAAACATATATTACCGACTATTATAAGCAGTTGTTTGGACCTCCGAAGGATAATTGTGTGTCCCTCGATGAGTCCAGGACTGAGGATGTGCCTCAGCTATCGGCTGCCGATAATGATATTCTGGTTGCCCCGTTCTCGGAGAAGAAGGTGTTTGATGCTATTGCACAGATAAAAAACAATAAGGCTCCCGCACCTGATGGATTCCTGGCAGAGTTCTATAAAAAGTGCTGGCACATTATTAAGGGGGATTTACTACCTATGTTCAATGATCTGTTTTGTGGCCAGCTTCAATTATTTCACTTGAATTTTGGGACTATCACACTGCTTCCTAAGAAGACGGACGCAGTGAGGATTGAGCAATTCAGGCCGATCTGTCTCCTCAATGTTAGTTTCAAAATTTTCACCAAGGTCGGGACAAACAGACTCACACAGATTGCGCATTCTGTGGTGCAGCAGTCTCAAACTGCCTTCATGCCGGACAGAAATATCCTTGAAGGGGTGGTCGTCCTGCATGAAACACTCCATGAAATCCATTCCAAAAAATTAGATGGAGTAATTTTTAAGGTGGATTTCGAGAAAGCGTACGATAAGGTCAAATGGCCATTCCTCCAACAGTCATTGCGTATGAAAGGTTTTGATGAAGCCTGGCGCCGACAGGTTGAATCATTTACGCAAAAAGGTAGTGTGGGAATTAAAGTTAATGATGACATAGGTCATTACTTCCAGACACATAAAGGCCTAAGACAAGGAGATCCGATGTCCCCTATCTTGTTCAACATTGTGGTGGACATGTTAGCAATTTTGATAGGAAGAGCTAAGGAAAATGGTCAAGTAGGTGGATTGGTACCTCATCTAATTGATGGAGGTGTATCCATCCTTCAGTACGCTGATGATACAATCATCTTTATGGAGCATGACTTGGCCAAGGCGAGAAATATGAAGCTGGTGCTATGCCTATTTGAACAATTGACCGGGTTAAAGATTAACTTTCATAAGAGCGAGCTGTTCTGCTTTGGTAGGGCCAAAGATGAACAGGAGGCTTATAGGCAATTGTTTGGGTGTGAGTTGGGCGAGTTACCATTCTCTTACCTGGGGATTCCAATCCACCATCGTAGGCTGACTAACATAGAGTGGAAGTGCATCGAGGATCGGTTTGAGAAAAAAATGAGTTGTTGGAAGGGTAAGCTCATGTCATACGGAGGCCGATTAATCCTGATTAACTCGGTGCTCACGAGTATGCCAATGTTTCTCCTATCGTTCTTTGAGGTCCCAGTTGGGGTTAGAAAGAGACTGGACTTCTATCGATCGCGCTTCTTTTGGCAGGGTGATGAGCTTAAAAGAAAATATCGGCTTGCTAAATGGGACATCATCTATAGACCGAAAGACCAAGGGGGCCTAGGTATTGAGAATCTAGAAGTTAAGAATAAATGCCTTCTTAGCAAGTGGCTGTGGAAGCTCTCATTGGAGAATGACGCTATGTGGGCTCAAATCCTTCGCAGCAAGTACCTCCAGACAAAAACTTTGTCCCAGGTCACTGTCAGGCCGACCGATTCGCCTTTCTGGAAAGGCTTGATGAAAGTCAAACAGTCGTTGTTTAATAGGACGAAGTTTGTTATTGGAAACGGCACGAGTACACGTTTCTGGGAGGATACTTGGCTCGGCGAGACACCCTTGGCCATCCAATATCCGTCGTTATACCGTATTGCGCAACGACGTGAGGTGTTCGTTGCACCGGTCTTTCAATCGATCCCCCTTCATATTCAGTTCCGATGAACGCTAGCGGGCAATCGTTGGGAACAATGGCTCCTTCTAGTTAGGAGACTGATGGAAGTCCAGCTTTCACAACAACCCGATGAATTACGCTGGAAACTGACTAAATCTGGAGTATTTACGGTTAAATCAATGTATGTTGATGTTATTAACTCAAACTCCATCCCTACGTCCAAGCATGTTTGGGATGTCAAAGTTCCTTTGAAAATAAAAGTGTTTATGTGGTTTGTTCATAAACAAGTTATTTTAACTAAGGACAACCTCATGAAGCGTAATTGGACAGGACCTACTAGGTGTAGTTTCTGTGATCGGGACGAGACTATCAAACATCTCTTTTTTGATTGCCCGTTAGCCAAGGTACTTTGGCAGACGATCTACATTGCTTTTAGTATCAATCCACCGAATTCTGTTTATGCGTTATTTGGGACATGGCTTAATGAGATTGAGCCTAACTTAGCGAGACATATTCGGGTTGGAGTTTGTGCTTTGCTGTGGACTATCTGGACTTGTAGAAATGATTTGTTTTTTAACAGACTATCATGTATACATTTTTTGCAGGTCATATTCCAAACTACGGCATTGATCCGCTCGTGGTCGCCACTCACCCAGACGGAGGCCAGGGAGCATTTGGTTACTGGGTCTTTCTGATGGAAGATGGTAGCTCGGGATATTTTCAACCGGTTTGGATGGCGGTCATGTAATAGGATAGGCACTTAGATTTCCTATCTATTTTTTAGCCAGCCGGTTGTGGCGTCTTTTCTTGGCTAGTTGGTGTTTCTAGCCCCTTTTTTGGCTCTGTGTGAGCTGTCTGTGCTTTATTATTATTTTGAAATCTTTGGAACCATGTTGACACTACTTTTTTGGTTAATAAGAGGGCCGTATGCATCTTTCTGATGCAGAGGTCGGGGAATCACCCCTTTTCAAAAAAAAGACACCGGATAGTCATGTCGATGTTGGCTAGCCAGTGGACGGAGGTGACCTTCAGAGCCCCATCCTTGTTCAGGCCGGTGTCGAACTTAAGCAGCCGCATGTAGCCGAGGTAACATTTGTGGCCATATAGCTCACCGTTGTAGACCAAGATGTCGTCGAGGTCGTCGTCGTCGTGCCCGTCTGGATAATCGGCTAATTCTCGAGCCATCCACCCAAGCTCCGGGCAGTCAATTCTACATAGGCCGACTGCGCAGTCGCCGATGATGGCGGCAGCGATGCATCCGCTCGAAGTGGGGTCGTCCGAGAAGATGATTTTCCTAAATTCTATGAATTCATCCGCTACGGAGAGGGGGAGCCGAACCTGGGCGCCGGAGAAAGGGTTCACGATCAGGATCTCGCTGTCGACCTTGCTGGCAGCGATGATGCAGCTGCCGTGGTGGGATGCAAGGAGCTTCCAGTGGCAGCCCAGTGCGAACAACCGCGGCAGCGGCACGCGCAGCGCCCTGCCGTCCTCGGGGCTGTACGCCCGCGCCTCCCGATCTCGGTCGCCGTTGCCCGTGAACGGGAGAAGTAGCGGCAGAGCCGGCAGCGGCGGGTGCCATGACGCGACGGCCCGCCAGGAAGCGCAGACGGCGGCGAAGCGCGCGCGTTCGTACGCCGTGAAACAGCTGAGGTACACCGTGTCCAGGAGGTCGTCGGGGAGGTCGGACCACCCGCGCTGGATGCCGCCGTCGCTGGCCATCGCTTCTCGTTGTAACAGAAATATAGTTTTAAATAGCGCGCTAAGCATCTTAGCGGCGGACCTCTTCCAAATACTATAGCGTGCTATAGCGGAGCTATAGCGCGCTATTTGAAATGTTTGTTCATTTGTTTGGATCAAAGTCTCTTAGCGCAAGCTTTTTTGTAAACGCTATAGCGTGCTATAGTGAAGCTATAGCGGGCTATTTAAAACAGTGAACAGAATCGTAGCGTCGATCGAGTTGTACGTCGGGACTCAGGACGATCGGATCGGCTGTATGTGTACTGTATATGGCAACAAACCAAACATACTAGTAGTACTACTAATAGTTTTTTCCCTTGAAAAAGGAACTATCTGAGTACTAGTATTTTTGGGTCTCTCACTTGTTGTTCGCAGATGACAGCTTAATCTTTATCAATGCAAACGCCCTGAGTGCGGAACGACCGAACGAGATCATGCAGATATATGGTGTCGCCTTGGGTCAGTGCATTAACCGAGAGAAGAGCTCGGTATATTTCAGCACTAATACTCTGGATACGGTGAGGCAAATCTTGAAATCAACTCTGAACATCAGCGAGAAATACCTGGGGTTCAATGAGAAATACCTGGGGCTCCCCACTGCTGTTGGACGGATCACTAGTGGTACCTTTGACCACATCAGCGAGAGAGCTTATGGGAAGATGCAAGGGTGGTTCGAAAAGTTGCTTGCATGTGCAGGACGGGAAACTTTGCTCAAGTCTGTGATTCAATCTATTCCGACCTACCCTGCTTTTCTACTCACCAAGAAAGTTTGTAAGAGCTTGACTTCTCCCATGGCAAAATATTTTTGGAGCAGCTCCCTTGACAAAAAAACAATGCATTAGGTGTCCTGGAAAGACTTGGCTACACCAAAGTGCAAGGGAGGGATGGGGTTTCGCGACCCGCATCTCTTTAATCTGGCCATGTTGGGCAAGCATGGCTGGCGCTTCATCACCAACTCAAACTCGCTTTGTGCTCGAGTTCTAAAGGGTCGGTATTTCCCGGATACGGACTTCATGCATGCTACAATTCCCAAACCTGCATCGGCCACTTGGAGGGCAATAGTAGCAGGAAGAAGTGCCCTAAAGACAAGTTTGATATCCAGGGTAGGAGATGGATCCACCATCTCACTATGGGAGGACAAATGGATTCCGGGGACGGTCTCCATGACACCTACCTTGAGGCCTGTGGATACAGTCATTGACCGAATATTGGACCTAATTGATACTGATCATTGGACTTGGAAACATGACGTGATTACGGACAATTTCACCATCCAGGATGCCGCCGCCATCCTTAACATTCCAATCAGGCAAGGTGGATGGTGAAGATTTTCTCGCATGGGCTTTTGAAAAATCAGGAAACTACACTGTAAAGACGGTGTACCGCGCTCTAGTGACTCAAAACGAGCATTTGGCTCAAGAGGAAGGGACGGCTACCGAAACTTCAACGGACGATCAACAGTTGTGGAAATCCTTGTGGAAATTGAAAGTTATTCCCAAAGTGAGGGTATTCTGGTGGAGAGTTTTGCGTGGCATTCTCCCGAACGAGGCCACCTTAAACTACAGGCATCTCGCAGATGTTCGACAATGCAAGGTGTGTTGTTCCATGGAGGAGGATCTGAAGCACGCACTAATTCACTGTCCACATGCTCAGCGCTTCTGGGAAGAGGCGTGGACTTGGCTAGGTCTTCGCCTGACTCCTCTTCATTCGGATACGTGGGCACGCAATATAACATGTCACCCACAGTTCACCTCAGATGATCGTGCTAAGATCACTACTACTATGTGGTCCATCTGGCACTCCAGGAATCACATTAAGCATGGAGACGAGGGGAAGGATCCCACAGCAACCATGAGATCTATCAAGGAAGCTATTTCCCTCTTACAGCTGCCAAGGAAAGACACCCTGACTCTTCCAGGGCACAGCTGGCGGCCGCCTGATTTGGGCACAATCAAAATCACGACCGACGGAGCCCTAAACTTTGATGAAGGGCGAGGTGGTGCGGGCGGAGTGGCCCGCTCCTCTACGGCCCTTTTGGGCTCATGGTGCAAACCATATGTGGGGGTTTCAGACCCCTTGATGATGGAGTGCTTGTCCCTGCGAGATGGAGTCGGGTTTGCTTGTCTTCGAGGATTCCCGCATGTGATTATGGAAGTCGGCTGCTTGGAGCTAGTGAAGCTCTGGCAAACTCGCCACAATGCTCGGTCTATTGTGGCTCCTTTACTTCTAGAAATAGGAGAGCTATGTAATACTTTTACTTCTTTTGATATTCAGCATGTAAATCGGTCGGCGAACCTCCCGGCGCATCTATGTGCTAAGCGTGATTGCACATTGAATGTTACGGAAAGCTGGCTCGATGAAACCCCCAGCTTCTTGGTGACCAGCCTTTTCGCTGATTGTCCCAAGAATGTGTATATTGAATAAGAAGCTCTTTGATTTTTCTGCAAAAAAAAGAGTACTAGTATTTTCGGCTAAAAAAATACCCAATATATACTTTCCATATACTGATTTTATTACCATACTAGTTGGATGCCCGTGCGTTGCTATGAAACAACAAAAATATATACAAAGATCAATGAAATAATTATTGAACTGTCTAAATGCACATGCCAAACATGACCAATGTGTTGTTTCTGACCATAACGTGATAAAACAATGGCATCTTCCCATGTTGCATTTTTCATCGAGCACTACATATCCGTTAAATATCTTCACCCAAACCCCCACCCAGGAGGAGATAAGTCATTGCCATTTACATGGAGCGAGGCGATATGGTGGACGAGCTCCCATGCTCCCGCTAAGTGGACCAATGGGACAGTTTGGTGCTAGAGTTGTCATTTACTGCTTGGTAACGGAGAGTTGACGAAGCCGTGAGTGAACGTTTGGGTGGGCTGCACATGACAGGTGTACAGTTGGTAGACGCTGCTATTTTGTGGGTACTTTTTCGTGAGTAAAAAGGGCTAGCAACATACTTCCTTTATTTCACAAAATAAAAAAGCAACATGCATCCTTTATTTCACAAAAAAAGAAGCAACATAGTTCCTCTAAAACAGATAAAGTTAGCAGGACACTCTCGTAAAAATGCTAGTGGGGTGAACACTCTATTATCATTATTTTCCTTTGGTTCTCTTTACATTTTATTTCCAGCTTTACTATTCTATTGTGTAAAATACAAGAGCTAAAAAAATAAGTGTTCATGTACATCGAAGGAATGTTCGCGGATATAACAAAAGTTCTTGTGTATTACAAAAAAGTGTGGTAAAAAATGTTCATCATGTTAAAAAATCATGTTGTATTTAAAATCTTATCTGCCATACACTAAAAATTATTCATACCATAGTTCAAACATGTTTATCATGTGATATAAAAATACCCATCATGCGTTAACACTCTTTATTATAGTTACATGAATTTTTTTTCTTAAATGTGTGAACAATTTTTAAAAAGTGTTCATCCTGTAATAATAAAATTCATCAGCTAATTTAAAAATTGTGCCTCATGTATTTAAAAAATTCATTGTGTTTGTCAAAATTGCCCATAGTATAATTCAAAACCTTTAACAATACATTGAAAAGTGTTCATTTTGTATTAAAAATGTTCAGCCTGTATTTAAAAAATATTCACCGTGTATTGAAAATGTGCATGATATATCTTTAAAAAACATAATGTACTAAAATATATCTGTTGTGCATCTTAAAAAAGAATCATCATGCATTAAAAGTTTATTATTTGTGTATCATAAAATGTGTGTACTTTAAAAATGATTTGCTCGGTGCGTAAACCATGTCATGAGTGCGACACACGCCACACAGGGCCCACACACATCTATCCCGAATCTTCTCCCCACTCTCGTCTTCTCTGAATCCTCATATATCGACGCGCTCTAGTCTCTCCACCTCCTTCTTCCAACCACCTTCTCTAGCATCTGTGCGCATTGCTGTGGCCCAGATGTCGCCGCCGACGGAGCTCCAATGCAATGCCGCCGGTGCTGCGACCCGGGCCTCGCCACCGGTCAAGCTCCAATGCAACGCCGCCGGTGCTGCGAACCAGGGCCTCCCCGCCGATGGAGCTCCAATGCAACGCACTGCTGTGACCCGGATGCCTATATGTCGCCGCCGGCGGAGCTCCAATGCAACACTGTCGGTGCTGCAATCCGAGGCCTCACCGCCAAACGGAGCTACAATGCAACACGATGCTGTGATTCAAATGCCCAGATGTCACCGTCGGCGAAGCTCCAATGCAACGCCACCGGTGCTGCGACCTGGGCCTCGCCGCCAACGGAGTTCCAATGCAACGCTGCCGGTGCTGTGACCCGGACCTCGCTGCCGATGGAGCTCCAATGCAACGTGTTGTTCAATGTTTAATGTTTGTTTGCAAAATGTTTGCCATGTCTTTGAAAAATGTTCAATGTTTGTTTAAAAAATGTTCAATGTGTATTTAAAAAATGTTTGCCATGACTTTGAAAATTGTTCAATGTTTGTTTAAAAATGTTACTGTGTATTTTAAAAATGAAAGGTAGTTGAGTGTGCAACTGTAGTTGCACGTGACCAATCGATATACAGTTGTGCGTCACGGACGTGCAACTTCAGTTTTGCTCACGCAAGATGACTTGTTGTGCGGTGTGTGGATAAAATAAAATCAAACTCAAATAGATATAAATCAATCAAACGAAAAAGATTCTTATAAACCTTCACGCAAAACCAAATGGCATAAGAGTTGGATAGACTTTGTTAATTCATTTCTAGGTTAGAATTAGTAAATGATGTTTAAAACTACACGAGGATATTTTCACAGCGATGAAGATTTGTTTCCGTTAAATGGAGGATTTGCTTTCAAAATGATTTACGAAGCACTGAACCATCAATAGAAAAAAGAACAATACAAATCATAGTTCGTCCATTCATTCAGAATGAATTAATGATATGTGCAACTCAACAGAAAAAGAGTAATGATACATGGAATCCAGTTCCAAACTGATGCATTAGTCAAGACTTCATATGTGCTTCACGCTTGTCACCTACGTGAGAAACTTTCCTTGTGGGCCAACGGTACATGATGGAATGAGTCACCTGTACTAGGACGGTCTCATACGACCATGCACTGCGCAATGGGCCCCATGATTCCTAACATTAATAGTATACTCCTGCCAGTTCAGATCTAGAGACGAACATGCATCGGGGATAAAGTGTGCAGGCGAGGACGAGCGCTCCTTTCAATTTTCGCATTTACATGTTCTTTTCTTCCCTTTACTCTATTATCGTTGCTTCATCACTTTGCAATAACATTACTGCAGGTCGTATTTGATTTGTTCTTGAACTCCAGCTATGGGCAATATAAAGATTAACACAGTTGTCGTACTTCGGACTCTGGGTTCACCGTCCCACACTCCTTGACCGCCTCTCCGCTTCATAGCCACTGCATTGTCACTTTGCTTTGTAAGTCCCTATAAGTCCCTATAAGTCCCATCTAAACCAAACAGGAAGAACTTATAGGGACTTAAAGTGGGCATTTGGGACTTATTAAATAAGACTCTCAATGAGGGACTAATAGGGACTTATAGTTGTAATATGGTCAAACAAGAGACTTATAAGTCCCAGGAACCAAACAGATAGAGACTTTTTAGGGACTTGGGACTTATAAGTTAGGATTAAAAAAAGTCCTAGGACTTATGAACCAAACAGGGCCTTAGTTGCTTACCTGAAAAGTGGCACTTTAAGCCCATTTAACTTTTTTAGAAAAGGAGGATGCACCCCAGCCTCTGCATCTGGGTGATGCATGCGGCCATTTTATTTATTATTCACAAGGAGTTACAAAGTAATACAACAGTAAGCCCGTAGCCACCATCTAGACGACACATGCCGCTACTCCTATCCTCTTGATGAAGAGGTGCCTCAGTGTGCCACCACTGGAGCTTGGGAGGAGGGCTCCCACCCCACCTCGCCAAACCGCGAGAGCCGTCGAGATGGATCCCCCACGCTCGGCACCGTCTCTGATCTGCCAATCCATAGCAAAAACCACGAGATCGCTGACACATATCCACCTTGGACAGGGGCTACACCACGCCATGTCGCCGCGGGAAGCCCGAGCTTCACCCACCGCCACCTTCCAGGGCCACCGCTCCGGGATCCAGACAGAACATCACCGCTGCCACCAGCCATGTTCCGCCGTCGCCGACAGGCCGAAGCGCCGGCCACCGCGACCAAGGCCGCCATGACCCTGCGAGCCCACCGAGCGGCCGGTGCAACCAGATCTTCCACGAAGCCCCGCAACTCTGCCGCCTCCTCCCATCACCATGCCATCACCTTGCGTCATCGCCAAAGACGAACAATCGCGCCGCCGTGACGTAGATCAGGGAAGAAAATGCCCCGGCGCCATGGGTGACCCGCCTCACCAGATCCAGCGCAAGAGGGAAGAAGGACTCTGCCGCCGCCGTCAGCCACCCGGGGCTTCGCCCGGCAACCTCCTCCAGCGGCGGCGGAGCGGAGGATGGGGATGGATGTTACCGGCGGCGGGGGTTAGGGTTTCCGCCCGAGCCGCCTTAGCGGGGGCGACGCAGGGGATGGGCCAGTAATCCTTTAAGCCCATTTCATAAATATGAATAATTTAGAAGGACATGCGATCAGGTTATAAAAAAAGACGTGTAGCAGCAACTTCCACACCCATTTGTACCAGAACACATTTCACATGTATTTTACACTTTCTTTGTGAAATCATTTGGAGCATCATTAAACACAACATAAAATCTAATATATGTAAGATGAAAATTGAAAGTGTTTTACTGCACTAAATTGGACAAAACCACACCTGGATGGAGGATATTGATAGGTTGGAACAGTGTGAAGTCTCACCATATTGATCTGCCTTGATTTCCCTTTGCCTTACCATATAGTCCCTCATTGATCTGAACGGAGATATTTACCAACCTAGCCAGAATAGTGATGGAACTGGGGAGCTTTGTCTAGTAACATTAGAATAATTGTAAATTGTTGAAAATTAGTATCCTTTGTATGCATGAGAACATATAAGACATGTGGACTAAATTTCATATATGGACTATACCTTGATTTCTGTTATGACCATTCATTCGTTCACACAATGATTGTAACAATGATCTTATGAGGAATGTAGCACTATCGACTACATGCATCAAAGATTCATACTTGTACCAGTGGCAGACTGGCAATTCAACCTCTTCAGCTCCCATGTCATCTTGGACATCCATCTCCTTCTCATCGAGACAATGCCCTCGTTGCTTCACTGGGGATCGCAGTAACACCACCATGGTTCGGGGATACTATGGAACACCCTCAAGAGCATAAGTTATACAGGGCATTCATTAATCCAAAAAAAAATAGCATAGCCCCTAATATATTGAACCACGTTGGTTGTTCAAGCCACAGAACTGAGCTGTACAATAGTCTAATCCAGCACAAAAATGATCCAAACTCACACAAGAACCAATATTTAGGCTGTAAAAAATACAGAAAGATCCACCACAACTGGAATGTTTTCTTCAGCTAGGCCCTGACTGCAAAACTCCAGGACCAAAAAATGATGCAAAATACCCGTGCATTGCTACAGAGCAACAAGAGACATGTACCATTCATGCATACATTCATCTAAATTTCATTTTACTGTACAAACTTGTGTCTTTTATCCCCTTTGACAATTTTCATGTTCAAGAGAGAAAGGAGAGTAGAGTGGGATGTCTTGACATGAGCAAACAGAAAATAACTTCACATACAATTGTCAAGTCACAGGCTGGATGAAACAATGATTTTGTCTTATCCAGCTCCATTAGATTTGCAAAAATACGAGGGTTTGAGGAGTAACACATAATACTTGTGTACAGGAAATGGAAAATAAATATTAATATGATTCAATGGTACGATGTTGTGTAGCAGCCATATAAATGGACCTGGAATTATTACATGTTGTGTTGCCTTATCCATATTCCTGCATTTCTCACTGTAAGAACTGGGCGGCTAACTCAAAACTTGTTACTTATATATTTTTGCAAGGAAACAAAGCTCTAGATTACGCTATCAAAGAATAAAGGAAGCAACATCATACCATCAGCATTCCCAATGGTTCACCCCAGCAAATCTTCCGTGACCTAGAAATATTACAGCTAGGTTTAAAGCCAGGCAATTGCTTATTTCTCAACATGTATGAAACCAAATGACAGTCTGATTTACGTATCCTGAAAGTACAATGTTAGCCTCGGATTAGCTAACTGGTAAGTAACATATCAAGATTAGTTACAGAAAATTTCCCTAAATTTATGTTACAGAAACAAGTAATAAATTATTGCCTGGTCACTGCCTTTTTGCAGTCGGAAGAGTTGTCATCTTTACTCCTTAATCAGGTGCATCTCCATGAGCAAAACCATGGCAGCCCAGAATTTATGGGATATGCCATATGAGATGTATATAAACGTTCTAGAATATATTGACTTTCTTGCAGAAACTGAATATTGGCCTATGAACTAAAAACTCGAAACATTACCAAAATGAGTTAGCAGTAATGTAGCAAACATATATACTGTTGTGAGAGGGAGACATGTGTAATACATAGGATTGTAAATTATATTATGTATATAATTTTCTTTCGAGATGTTAGAATAAATTCGAGGCGCTCCGTCGATCTACCGAGGACGAAACAATCACACGAGCACGACACCGAGATTTGTTAACGAGGTTCACCGATATGGCTACATCTCCGGGGCCTGACTATGGGCGCTCCTCCCCATGACACCGCTACAATACCGCACCCCAGCCGCCTGGACGCCGGCTCCCCCTGCGTGCATGTGCTATTATGTTGGCATAGGTTACATCGTGTGCCTACCCCCGATATATGTGAGAGGCCTAGAACTCTTACCATGTCTACACACAGTCCAAACCAAGTCCAACTGTAACCTACCTTGTACAATAATATTCGACACAACTCTAACATGAGAGATGTATATGGTTTATGAAAACAAGTCACCAAATGAGATAGAAAGAATCGTGTAGTCTTAGAAAAATGCAATACACAAATTTGCAACATAGAACCGGAAATCCTTGTAGTCCTGGAAGTTTGTCTATATACACATATATATGTTATTTTTTTTGCAAATGGTAGTCATTATTGATAGAATCTTGTCTATATAAGTCAATGGTTAGGCATAATGATCATCCCAAACACAAAATTTAACTTGAGAGATAATTAGCTCAATCAGATTACCCTTTCTTCTCTGGAAATTCTAGAAGATCCGCAACAAGATGCATAGCTGCATAAGGTTACAACTTACAACCTGATACTTTTACTCCATTACCTACACAATTAGAAGAAGGGTTTGTCAAAAAGTAACATAAAAATGTGCTAAGTTGGATGCTAATGAGTTATAAGAGGGAATAAATATAAGGATACATTTACTCGAACAGGGGACATGCATGCACCAAGCGACCAAGCCTAGATACAAACATTGGATTGGCGCCATTGTTGTCGCTATGTTCTCGTCGTCCTATCAATCCCATCAGATCAACATGCACTGTAATTCATGATTGTTGAACCCACAGCTTTCCCACCAACCACATGCCACAGCTGGAGTCGTCACCTCACTGCCTTTGTCTCCGCTTCCTCTCACCTCTCAGGACATGCCACACCTTGCCATCCTGTGAGAAGATCACGGACCGTATATGTCTGATGTATATATAAACTAGGGCTTCAAGCTGTTGCCGATGATGTTCCCGCTGGTGAGTGGAATTAGGGGTGGTGTAGCAACCTGAAGGAGGCGGGGGAGCTCCTGCATCACTTCCCATCTTAGTGGTACAGCCAGGGCGGCGCCGCCATCGCCTTGGTCACCTGGCCCCACATGACATGCCACATTGTCTTAGATCTCGGCGAGGAGCTCCTCATCCCACCACCACATCGTGGGTTCCTCAGTTCCATGCAACAAGGAAGAAGAAAACCCCAGTGCAAAAGAAACCATGGAGACGTGGGTAAGCCAATGGTCTCTGTGGGTAAATTCACGTGAGGGAGGAGCGGGCAGCTTGAGCATCTGCCCAGCGCCATCCAATCTCAACGGGGGAGGAGCTGCAGTGTCGCTAGCGATGCCCGCCTCCGGGGCCGCCGCGGCCAGACGGGCCTTCTCCTTCTATGGCGACGGGGTGTACGGGTGCTGAGACGAGGCGGAGACACTGACACGAACGAGGGGGAGGAAAGGATGAGTTGTCGATGGAGGGGGGGAGCGAGGGATGAGCCGAAGATTTGGACGAGTAACGGTGGCGGTGGTCAGAGGCGGGCACCATGAGCACCATGGTCCATGGGGAGGCGCGAGAGGATAGGAGGGGAAGGGGAACGAGAAGGGAGGGGCGCTCGGCTACGAGGCGGACGAGGAAACTGCTTCCCTAGCCCTGCAATCGGGTGGGTTGAGAAAGGAGAGATCGTGGATGGTGAGGGAGCGACGGGTTTGGGAGAAGAGGGGGGCCTTTATATACTACCAGCTGAATGCCCGTGCGTTGCCACGGAGCAACAAATTTAGGCAATGCTAGCATCCTCTACTGATGGCAGTGATAGCAACAAATTTAGGCTCCACACCACAATCGTGCCCATCACCATAGAACCTACACTCTTCTAATCTGACAACATTTTCTCTGCCTCTACCACTATCGATAATGCATGAATTAGTGAATCTAATGATAGCTATTGCTTTGGAATATATTTACCATCGAAAAGATTATTTCCCTCTGAAAAGAAAGAATTTGAATACTGTTGAACATACATATACTATTCGGAAACATATAGTACATATACTATTCAAAAACATATTGCAGAAACATATCGAGGGGTGGGATGCGTCGTACGAGGCGGGGGGTCGAACGGGGTGGTCGAACCACGAGGGGAGGTCGAACCATCACGACGTTCGATCCCCCTTTAATAGTAGAGATTGCAGAAACATATCGAGGGGTGGGATGCGTCGTACGAGGCGGGGGGATTGAACGGGGTGGTCGAACCACGAGGGGAGGTCGAACCATCACGACGTTCGATCCCCCTTTAATAGTAGAGATTGCAGAAACATATCGAGGGATGGGATGCGTCGTACGAGGCGGGGGGATCGAACGGGGTGGTCGAACCACGAGGGGAGGTCGAACCATCACGACGTTCGATCCCCCTTTAATAGTAGAGATTGCAGAAACATATCGAGGGATGGGATGCGTCGTACGAGGCGGGGGGATCGAACGGGGTGGTCGAACCACGAGGGGAGGTCGAACCATCACGACTTCGATCCCCCTTTAATAATAGAGATATATAAGGATGTGCAACCGTAAAGGTCCTTGTTTTTAAATTAAAAATACAAAGAATCCACGTGAAAAAACTGAAAACTCAAAGAAAATAGAAAACATTAGGAAAAATATAAGAAATATGGTATGACATGCGCTAGGCAGCAGCCGGCCGATTTAAATGGGAAATTGTCGGATTGCTTCACACATAGCCGTCCGATACTTCCCCACATAGCCGTCTGATTTGGTTGCTGGCTTGCAGCAAACGGGTTCCCCCTCCTCCATCTCATTGCTTCGCATCCCCTCGCGTCACAGCCTCCCGCGAGAGCCACTCACAGCAGCGCCGTCCACTCACAACGCACACCACCGTCATTCTTCTTGATGTTGCTGCTCTTGGTGGGTCCATCCCAGCGACTGCATGCATGACCGTGTTGGAGATCAGGCCTCTAGAGCCATGCCCTTTCTGATCCTGCACCAGGAGAAAAGCGATAAGGGTTTTTTTCGACCGTCTTCGCACGATTGTTCAATTCCGTCTGCGTGAACTGCAACTTCTTCGACGACTTTGACTACTTCCTTGATTATGCCATGGGTGACAACAGTGGTGCCACGAAGAAGGTTGTTGCAGCCGTCACGGCCCTGACCTTCCCGACTGGAAGGTATGATATGTGCATCCTTCAACTGGTTCATGCATGTGCACTACTTGTATATCCTAGTTTCACACGCTCTATGTCTAGTACACAATAGTTTTTTTGAAACGGAATCTAGTACGCAATAGTATGTATAGCTTAAAGTGTGTCATTGATCTTGCAAGTATTTTTTGTCGTGTTTTTCGTCAGGATTAAAATAATCAAGAAAATGATAATATATCCAACAGTATCCTCGCTGCTTCTCCACTTTCCATGACAAAGGTGCATGCATGAGAAACTATCTTGTGCCGTGACTGAGCCTGAACTCCAATGGAACTTAACAAAAATGCAGTGTGGCCCTTTCAAGGAGTAGAGATGGCGAACTCGAATGGAACTTAACAAAAATGCAGTGTGGCCCTTTCAAGGAGTAGAGATGGCGAACTCGAATGTAACTTAACAAAAATGCAGTGTGGCCCTTTCAAGGAGTAGAGATGGCGAACTCGAATGGAACTTAACAAAAATGCAGTGTGGCCCTTTCAAGGAGTAGAGATGGCACTGTGGCCTTGTACAGCCTCCACGACAAATAATGCATGAGAAACTATTACTATGTGTATGTGTTGTGCTCCATAATTCATTATATTTTTAGTTAAAACCTTCGCAAGGAACATAAGGAAAAAGAAAAAAAAAATTAAATGCGCATCCAGGGAATCGAACCCTGGTCAGTACCGTGGGAGGGTACTATGATACCACTACACCAGATGCGCTGCTCTGTCTTTGCTGAACAGGGTATACTTGTTATAGTTTCAGGTGAGCAATACAATATGAGACATTTTTTTTTTGAGCATTACAATATGAGACATAGGAAGGTACGAACTTGACTCAGCTTTGTTTATACCTGTCTGTAAATTTTAATGAAAAGGTATACTCTGGAAATAAAAAAAATCCTAGTGTCCTAGAACAAAGGTAACTTTTTTAAGTATCATTTCTCTTAAGAAGCTACATAACTTGACTTTGCCTTTTCTTCATGAAAACCATACATGATACATGTACATAGATTCAGATTTTGACATCAAGAAAATCAAAGTTTCACTTCGGGCGCGTGGGGCTTTAGTTGATAGCTCGCATTAGGGCTTATCCATATAGATGCATACATGAGAAACTTGCACTACCGGATCGCATTGAGAGTAACAAACCTAACTACTCCATATCGCACGCAATTCTGAGGCATCCAGAGCATCTTGTGCTTCAACACCTGAAGCAGGGCACCTCCACCAAGAAAACTTGTGCTGTGTACTACAAAAATTCTCCATTCGAATTTGTATAAGAAACAAAAACAGCGCAAGACCGGTGAATGCAAGACACTAGGTTGCTGTTATCCTTATTCACCACCTTCAGCATTAAGAAAGCAGCAATGCAGGCTTGCAGCAGCCCTCGCTTTTGGCAGGCAATAATGTTCACCAATCAAAACGATTAGCAACAGAGTCAAACAGTATCAAAAGGGTGCACAGCCTGTTAAGTACAATCTTAGAGTTTACATTATATTTTCCTAATACGCCAGCCATGATGAATTGCTTCCTAAAGTGGCCAATGCGCATCCAGGGTTACAATCTTCTGAACAAGGTACCAGCACCCACAAGCTTCAGTACCAGAGATATCAGGTAATTTGTCCCGACAATGAACGCCGACTGACAAGAACAAAAAGCCCAAATCAAGGGCGTGGGTAGCTAGGGGGGTCCCATGGTCCAGCCCCCGTACCGTGGCGCCTGTCTGTGTAGGTATTATAGCCGCTGTCGTACATGCCTTGCAGGCCCATCCCAGGAGGTGGTCCGTAAGCTCCATAGCCGCTGACCCCTAAAAGTGTGTATTAAACATACCGGTTAGCCACAACTGATTTTCAGTGACTTGGATGCAAGTGAGGGAATGAAACCTACTAGGTGGTTGTGCCCTTCTCTTCTCAATTTCAGCCCTAAGCTTCTCAGACTCCTGAGCCATACTCACAAGATCCTTCTCCACTGCCTGCACCTGTGCCATCAGCTCTGGCTTTGCATTCTTCTCATAATCAAGAGCCGCCCTGCAGTGATCTTAATAGTTAGCTGCTACTCCACTAAAATAAAATAAAAGGGGGGGAATTCATCGAAATACTAAAATAAATTCCTCGTGGGGCCACCAACTTAGACTCAACATGCTGTGTCTACTGTAGCAGAAACATAAACCAGGATGGTTCAATACCTAGCACGAATTAGTTCCTGCCGCAGATCATCACGTTCAGCTATCATGGCAGGTATGCGCTGGTTTTCAGAGCTCTGTTGCTCAAGCTCCTTTGTCAGACCCTGCACCTTTGCGTTGAGCTCTTGCCTCAAAGACTCTAGCGAGCCTGCTTCAGATCGTAGCTGAAGGGCATCCTGCCTAAGGGGTTCTAAAGAGCGTAGCTCAGCTTCCAGCTTCAGATTCCTCTGAGTCAGCTCCCTCGATTCAAGTTCTTTCTCAGCACGGAGCTTAGGTATAACCTGACTTGAGGAATGGAGATCTTCTTTCAAACGAGACATTGCTTGCCTGAGTCCAACAATTTCATCCACCAGATGTTGGTTGTCGTCACGGATTCTGCGGAGCTCACCACGGCGGCTAGACAGCTCTCCCTCGAAGCGCCGTGGTGAGACAGACCTTTCTCGTGCAAGACGAGGAGGAGGGCCATCACGAAACACTCGTGGTTCCTCATAGTACTCGCGACCTATGCGCTGTCTCCCTGCCATTTATAGCCCTGTAAAGAATAACCAGAATGTTAGACAAGAGAATAAGAGCTCAAGCGCCAGAACTGATTTTTAAAACCACATAAGTGGCTGGTTTACTGTTTGGTTTGTTTAGTGAAACATGACGTATTCCACTACGTATTTGTCCAATGATTTCGTTTTCTGATGTTATTACTTAAAAAAGAACATCCGACACACAAGTGTGTTGCCATAAATGAAACAACTTACACACAGTCCCTCAGTCGCCTGTCTCAATTTCAAACTGTGAATGGTTGTCAACTTGGCACTAAGAATGCCGCTAATTGATATTTTAACATTTCGGCACAAGCCTGGCAAATCCGAGAAGTGTTGGCCGTTGGATATTCTCTTCACTATATCAGGTGTTGCCACGTGTACGTACTATCTAGAATATTCCACGCTTTGTCTTAAGCACAATACATAATATGCACAAACCTCAGAAAAGACACTTCTCCTTTGTTCTAGAATCCGGTACTTTAATTATCCAACATTTTCTCCTCTTAAAGAATCGAGTTTTGTTTTCAGTTTAATATTTAATGCAAAGTATGCACAAGACACATACACTTCTCATTTATTCAAGACTCTTCCATACCTTAGTTCTCCTATGTTTTCCTTCCAAAAGAATTAGCATTATTTTTACTTTCTGATTTTTGATTTGGTCCACGCAATGGTAGAATCTCCTGAAGTACATTCACTTTTGCAGATGGAGTACATAGGTATTTTTATATATTTCAAATGTCTTTTTCTTGTTAAACAAACCGGAATGTTAGACAAGAGAATACAAACTCAAGCGCAGGAAATGATTTTTAGAACCACGTAAGTGGTTGGTTTCCCCTTCGATAAACTACTTGTCTCATTGGGAAAACCCTCTTATGGAGAACTAGATTCCATATTGGAGTTGACTTGGCTAAATTAGCGATTTTATCGATCTGCTGCGGCTTTTCAAATCCACTCTAACCGATCTATGTTAATTATGGAATACCGCCTACCCTTAGAAAATAATATTGTCCTTGTACTTGCTCTCTCATTCCTGGGAGTCCTTTAAGGGTACCAGGTCTTGAAACCCCTCCATTTTAGGTCGAGCTCAGGAAAGAATTTATGGAAGTCATATCTGCGAGATAAGCCTCTGACAGCTCCATATTGATTTTTTCCAAGTTTTCTTTCAGAAGAAGTGGGACCATTTTGCATTGAAACTTGGTATGGTTTGTTTGGTGAAACTTAACATATTCCACTACGTATTTGTCCTTAACTAAGAAGCACCTATACGGGGATACAGACACAGTTATACAAGTACAGGGACACGAGGTACGGCAATTTTAAAAAACAACCATTCGGGGATACAGCAGGATATACAAGTATTAAGAAAAATAAACAGCATATAGTAAAGATATGGTAATAAATTTTAGATGAAAGATTGTTTAGTTGCTGCGGGACATATGTTGCCTCATTTTTAGATGCAAGTTTAGTTAGTACAGGACCCTCCACTCAGAGCCCACATAAGGCCCAATTCCAGAAAACCCTACCTACACAAGTCAGCACCTCCAGCCGTTCCCCATCCCGTGCCCCTCTTTCCTCCAGCCACCTAAGAATTGTAGAGAGGAGATGAGACGACCGCTCCGCCACCTGTACCTTCTTGCTCATCGGCGGCTAACCTTCCAATCCACCCAAATCTTCTTCCTTGCCAGCGGCTGCAGTCTCCACCGTCCTCCCTGCCCGGAGCTTTTTCCTCGTCGGCGGCCGTCTTGCCTTCTACCTTTCTGCCTGGATCTTCTTCCTTGCTAGCAACCATTGTGGTTGCCTGCTCGAGCATGGTAGCCGAGAGCTAGGCAGTGGTGTGGTCGCTGGAGGCTGGCTCCCGAGTGCCCACCATACTGCGACATATCCCAATTTGTTTCTCTTTTTTTTATTGAGAGAAGATGGGATACTGCAGGATACGTGTATCCCGGCGTATCCATGCATGTCCCCGTGCCCCCCATACTAGGAAACCAATATGGCAGTTTCTGCCATATCCATGCTTTGTAGGTCCTTAATTATTTGGTTTCCTGATTATCATTTTTCAAAAAATAACATCCGACACACCAGTGCATTGCCATAAATGGAACAACTGACACACAGAGTAAGTGCCTGTCTCGATTTCAAATTGTTAATGGTTATCGACTTGGTAGTAAGATTGGCATTAACTGCATTGACATTTTTAATGTGTCTGCACAAGACAGATACCGCTCGCTTCTGAAGAATGCATAACTAGCGGACATTTAAGGAAACTTAACCTCCACCTCATCCAACCTCTGAAGACAGCAACGATTACTTCTTCTGAGCTTAGTGATCACTAGAAACAGGCTTATGGATTGCAGCGGAAATAAGCTACAACGGGGGATAGCTCCGAGGAGTTGTTTTTCATATTCTTTTCGTCTTACTGAATTTGGAGCTTCTTTTCCGTGCTAACTAGTGTACAGTCTACAATGTTCCTGAACTTAAATCACATTCGTCTGTTAGATAATTTCGTTTTTTCCACTGTTCAGCCACAGAAATAAGAAATAATAACTAAATTCTGAGCAAAGCAGATCATCAATTGTTTCCTGTTTTGAGATAAACAACATGGCAGACAGCATCAGTAGCTCGGCGACATCCCGGCATCGACGACATCTCAAAATCACACGCAGCAGAACAGCTCTGCATCGACGAAAACTGAAGGGAGGGGGGAGGGATCTGGCGGAGGTCACCTTGGGAGAAGGGGAGCGCGACGGCGGGGTCGAGGAAGGGGGCGACTGTCGGCTCGGAGTAGGTGGCCGCGGGGACGGCGGACTCGGGGGAGGGCGACGGTGAGCTCGTGGCAGTGGACGGCGGTGGGGTCGGAGTCGGGAGGGCGGTGATCTCGTGGGAGCAGCCGCTGGGCGCGGCGGGGGGGCGGGGGCGAGAACGACGGCGACGGCGGAGCGGCGTCGTGTGGCGGCTAGGGTTAGGGTGTGTGGGTGCGGGGAGCTCTCAGGGGAATGGGCCGTCTCTCTGCTCACCTCGAGGACGCGTATTTCCGTTTTCTTTTCCCCTCATGTCAAGAAAAAAAATACTGCTTCCTCCGGGTTTTTTTTATGTTAATACATGTCTCATTTATATCATATAACAATCTTTTTTATCATAAGGATCATAGTACAAGTCACGTATATACCGACCTGATAAAACTGAAAAGGCAGTAGAATACTACCCTTTGCACACAGGAACATCAGCCAAGAAGTAAAATTACAAACAAGATTGAAGAATTCTCCGAGCTTGACACCAACGTCTGTCACCTGCCACTGGTACCACCATAGCAGCCACCAAAGGAGAAAATGACGGATCACCTCCACACCCGAGCTCGATGTGGCCCCATCGCTGATATGCAGCTTTGCTGACCTCCAAGGTGACTCGATAATAAAGACGAAGCCATTGCCGTTGAACGAATCAGACCGGGGCAACACCCGGACACGCCATAAAACTTCAGATCTAGCATCCCGTCCAAATAGGACGTTGGAGGAGGAAACCATACCTGCCTGCCACAAACCACGAACCCATATCCACCATCTTCCAGTTGCCGCCGATGCAGACCACAATCTGCATCCGCTCCTGGACTACCTCCCAAGCTCCGGCGCTGGAGCAAACACCGATGCAATGGCGAAGCCCGAGGACACAGGTCCACCACGAGAATGCCGCCGCCACACCATCCTTACTTGAACAATCTGGGTTCCAAATCCACCATAAAAGCGGATCGCCTTGTTGGAGAAGGATCTGAAGATTTATTAGTTGGCGCCCCCATCGCCATCATCGAAGCCATGACAATGAACAGCCCAAAACCCTGAGAAACTAATGCCTAAAACAATCCACACACGTGGATCCGGCGACCACCCTCACCACCGACGACCGAGGTCGTCAGCGGAGGGGAGCCGCTAGAGGACGGCGGCGGAGGAAGGCGCCCTGGCGACAGGAGGCAAGATCGCCTTTCTTTCTTCTCCTGGAAGAAAGAAAGCTCACGTAACTTGAGTTGCTGCCTCATTGACTTGAGAAATCTACTGCCTCCTCCGTTTCATAATATAAAAGCGTCTTTGCAGAGAAAATACTTGATTTTTATTTTTATTTTAAAATACTACTTTATCTCAATAAAAATTTAATACAATGCAAATCCATGTTTTGCAATATCCTTTTCTTTCTTTCTAAAACAACATTTTGCAATTCCTGGGATCCCCAAAACATCAGTTTCAATATTATTTTCTGGCTGCAATCAGGACAACAAGGCTGGCTCCGGCCCCGGATTCGGCTGATCTCAAAGATGAGGATGATGTGAGGAGCTGCCCAACATGTCCTGAGTATGAGCAGCTTCCCGATCTCGACAATTTGTTTGGCAGTGAGGAGGTAAGAAAAGAAACGGATGCTTTTAGTGCATGAACAACATGAGTTCTAATGAATGATATAGTTGTAAGACCCGACTACGAACTCGTTGTGAAGAAAGGTCCTATGCTAAATTTCCATGTATCCATTGTTCTTGCCGACAATCATCATGCCATACTAACACGGATATATTTGATATTCCTAAGGTGTGCTTTTTGCCACTTATATGTCTCGTTCGCATTTTCCTAGATCACTACCTCCGGACATTCCCATTGCATATAGATAAGCAAAAGCGCCCCATCTATGGCAAGCATATTTATTGAGACTGCCTTGGACAAACCGACAAAGGGTATGCCAAAACGCCATTACAAAACCGGCATGTTTGTGAGAAATGCGGTTACAACTTGGTGATACACTAGTTTGAAATAGTACTACCAACTTTTTTTTTACTGGTACCCATAATGAGCTTCTACATAAGAAAACATAGACAATCTAATAGTATCTCCATGTGGAGCTAGTATCTCGTTTCATCCATCTGTCACCTCGCCGCAGTCACGAGTCTTTCCGCCGCCTCCTCCGCCGCATTGCCCTCTTTTTCTTGAACTTCCCTCTCCACTTGGAGATGACACAGGAATGTCGGAGTTGCTAATGAAAACACAAAGGCAAAAAACAAAACCCAGACATTAGATATACTTTGTTGGGGAGGAAGCATCAAATACATGAACATGGTAAAATAAAACAGCATTGACTTTGAGTCATCTAACCATAGAAGAAACGCTTAATCATCCTAGATAGCTGATGATACCATCAGTTGTGCAACACAAACGAAGAAAGATGAATATCAGGCTGGCTATACCTAATGGTACCGAGACGAGAAACAAAGAAGGCCGCCCAATCCAACTCCAAGGGCATGACATTCGGAGTGCTGGTGTGGCGTGTGCGAGGCCAGTCTACCACCTCCTCCATTGCCCCAGTCTGAAGGTCACCGGTGTACACACGTTCGCGCGTGTCCTTGACAAGCAATTTGCCACACTTCTCTGCGAGTATGTAGAATCTTTCTCCTCCTTGAGTGTCCTTCCTAGGATGCATTAGCTCGATCCTCTGTGTGAAGAGCCATTCTGAGGTAGTATCCGCACTCTGTTGGTCCTTTTGTAGTTTCCATATCTCTAGCTGGGAACTTGTCTCTTTCATCTGTAGCACCGAGAGCGTGCCATCAGTGGCTAAGCTAAGGCACGGGTAACCTACTCCAGTCATCAACGAGACAGGGAGCCTCGTGATCGCGAGGGAGACATGGTCGTCCTGGTTCTTCAGTTTAAGAAGACAGAAATTCCGTGCTCTCCCATCACGAAATAACCAGTGCGCGGTTCCGTGGCGCATAACTGCATCGCTATGACAAAATGACCCGGTGGCATGTATGGTACCCTTGAAGCACACTGTGCCCATACCCCAACTCGCTTCATGGGAGGAGAACATGTTAACATGGAACGTCAGATTGTCCGTGTAGTTGACGGTGATGATTATCACTTTGAAGAAGGACGAATTTCCCGGTGGTTGCTCGTCGTCGCCGGAACAATAGTCCGTGCCAGTCACGATGGCGTAGCCGCTACGCTCACCGGCACGAGACTGGCAATCTAGCTGTATAGGAAGGAGCACGTCCCATGTGCCGGCAAGCAGGTTGCACACCGCCAAGTGGACGGCGCCCGCGGCACTCTGGGAGGCGAGCCGCACGAGAAGGAGACCACGACTTGAGCACAGCGGCACCGCATGGTGTAATAGGTCTGCGGAGTCACCGGGCACGAAGGAGCTGAGGGCACGGCGCCGAGGGCCCAGCTCCGACGACGGCATCGGGACCAGCACCTTGGCCCCTTGATAACGGCCCCGGTCCTTGATGAACAATCCAGCGAAGGATGGGCGGGCGTGCTCCGGCCACCGGAGACGTAGGAAGGATGGATCGGCGACAAGGCCGCACCATCGCTTGCACGTGGTGGCGCAGCGGAAGAGGTCGGCCGCGTCGTTCAATCGGACCAGGATCTCGCGGAGGACGTCGTCGGAGACCGCCATTGCCGCCGCCAAGTATTCCGTCGATCTTTCCTTTTTCCCTCTTTTGCGAGAAAGAGTCTTCCCTCGATTTGAGGCGAGTATATAGTTCGCGTACGGTTGAGGTGCTGATTTCCATACGCATGTACTGATCTGTACGTGTATATCTAACCCACTTTTTTAAACACATATCTAACCCAATTGCGTGCTGGCCAACATGTACGTATCGTGACATGCATGCAATCAATTAGTACTGGATATGCGAATCAACCTGTGGTTGAGTTGGTTAGGTGGACAATGGTATCCCTAACCCATCAGGGTTCAAATCCTAGTGCTCGCATTATTTCTGGATTTATTTCAGGATTTCCGGCGATACGCTTTCAGTGGAAGGAGACGTTCCCGTCGACGACGAGGCGCCTACGGTGACTTCGTAAATCTCAAGATGATATGCCGGCTCGGTCTCTCGGAGGTGCTCATAGGGGTAGGGTGTGCGTGTGTGCGTTTATAGGGATGAGTGTATGCGCGTGTATATGAGCGCTTGTGTCTGTACTGATGTTCAAAAAAAAATTAGTACTGGATATTAATCACAACTGGTACTTCCCCTAAAAAAAAGTTACTAGTACTCCACCTAGTAATCAACATGATATACTATTTCTTAGTGTTCAAAAAACATGATATATTTCTTTACGGAAGGAGTAGTTTCCCTTTTCATTTTTTTTGTAGCAGGCATGCATGGGACTGTGACAACATTTTTATTTATAACTCACACTTCGTTGGTAAAACTACTGGTCAAAATTCGAAATAAAAAATAGTATTTTTTTTGAAAACTAATATAAAGCGACCTTATATAAATATAAAAACAGAGGGAGTAACCTAACACTACTAGGGAAAAGGCTAGCAGCAGTGCGGGTTTTAGGTGTATCAGTAGCGCGCGGACCGACGCTACTAATAAGGCGCTACAGCTAACACATAGCAGTAGCGCGTGTTCACGAGCGCTGCTGCTACACTTGTGTAGCAGCAGCGCGCTTAGTGGAAGCTCGCTACTGCTAATAGCTATAGCGCGCTTCTTCCGTGCGTGCTGCTGCTACTACCGCGCTGCTGCTAACTTTTCTCCACTCGCTACTGCTAATTTTAGTAGTTTTTTGTTTTTTTTGGCATATTTGTTTTGTATTTGAACATGCTTTATAGAAGAATCTTTAGCACATACAAATGTCATCATGATACACATACAAATGCCTGCGAGACCACAGATGTAATCATAACATATACATACAAATAGTCTCATCATAATCATCATCCAACACAAAGTGGTCTCTCGTCATTATCTCGAAAAAAGCGATACAAGTCTCGATTATTTGCAAATACATCGTCATCCATCTAAACAATGATATACGCGAGAAGAGCTATCACTTTGAGTACATGAGTTCGTATCCCTTTCTCGCATTAGCGTGAACCTAAACTAACTACTGCCTGTCGCTCGAAAAGCGAAAACCGGTACACCTGGGCCTGACACTCCGGCCACTTATCGTATATATACTCCTGGCGTAGCACTTCTTCGCCATCTATGATCTATGCACCTGCATCGTCACATGAGTCGATGATATGCAACATATATATTGAGCAACAGAAAGAGACAGACTTAGCAAAAATAGAAACAACATATCATAAGCATAAATAACAAAGTTCATCGTACCCCAAAATGCCCTAACTAGAGTGATTTTCGCTAGTCGAGGAGGAGGACGGTTTAACTACATCACAAATAAAGTTTCACCATGCATAACTCAAAGTTTTGTCATACAGAAAGTATGGACTATACGGACACATTGTCATATATCGACAATCACTCCAACATGTCATTCCATCCATCCAAGTCAGGGAGATAGTCCTTGAGCTTAGTGAAAGGCCTCATGTCGAGACGCTGAGAGGCTATCCATGTTCGGACGTCTTCCCGCGACATTTGTCCTTCTCCGTAGAACATCCCTGTTTTTCCGACGACCTCCTTCATGATGATTTGGGCAAGTTCGTGTTGGATGTTATAGAACTCAGCTCGAAGTCGATGATCCTCGATATCTTCTATGTCCTTTGCCCATTGCAGAATATGGGCATCGCCGGATCTAGGTGACACGCGAAGGTTCTGGTGATCCCGTCTGTACTCCAGCATGTGGTGTAGGACATAGAATCCATCATTAAGAGAATCGTTCGGTTGCTGGATGCAGCAGAAGTCGGTCTTATGGCCGAAGGCGGCCCTGCCGCCCCTTGTCTTCTTGTCCCTGACCTCTCCACCCCTTACTTGGTAGTAAAACATAGCACTGTCGAGAACATCCTTGATGTGGGTGTAATCCTTTTTGTGAATGTTCTTCGACGAGTCCAAGTAAAGAGCATGGGAGAATCGGGGGTAGAGGATGATGAGGACGGCGCGCCCGCCGCTGCGCAAAATAAGTACACCTCAAATTAATTAGCCTCCACCGTGCAAATGAATGATTGAAATCGAAGGAAGCATAGCGGCGCGGATGACTTACACGGGATGATAAGGCACGAGAATCGCCTCCTTGTCCTTATTGGCGAGCATGAAAGTGACGATGTAATCCCTCGCGTATTCACGGTGCTTTGCGCAGACTCCCAAGAAGCCCCCGTGCATGTAGTACGGGTCAGCGACACAGATATTAGATATCTGCTCAACCTCGATGATGTAGTTCTTGTGCAAGGCATAAAGGCGGACAAACGTAAAATCCAGCTTCTTCACGTGAAACATGTCGAATATGTAATCGAATCGGAGGAAGAACTTATCCGCGGGGAAGCTGTCGACGTACGACATTTGCCGCGGAACGTTAACCACGTAGAGTGGGTATCCTGGATCTTTCGAGGCGATGAGGCCTTTCTCTACCCGTAGCACATCGTCATGAAGTCTCCTTAGATCGTCGAATCTGGCCCGTAGCGCTGTTGCATGTAGGATTGGTTGACCGGGGATATGCCATTTATCTGCATCGGGGATATCTATAGGGTCCTGAAGCCGAGGCTGCTGAGGCAGCTGGATCATAGAATCAGCTTTTTTGCCTTTCCTCGCTCTCTTCCTAGACTTCTTTACTATCGGAAGGTCGTCCATAATATGTTGAGATGGCAATTCAGGCACCGACTCATGACGCTCAAACCCTGAGGAGGCGCCAGTATAGACATACTGTTCAGCGCCATCGTCGTCCTCATCCTCATCCATGGCGACGTCATCAGCGACTAATGGAGCCTCCTCCTTACCCCGTCCGCTATCACCCAACCCGACACCCGACGCTAATTGGGTAGGTGAGGTGTTGATGTTCATACCTTGCTGAGGCTGCGTGCTCGTGGGTGTGCTCCCGGCCGCCTCCAGACGAAGCAGACTCTTTGGCCACAACAGCACCCACCCATTGCAACAATCAGCAAGCCGCCGCGGTGTCTCGTCGTCATCCCCCGCTAGTATTGGAGGAGGCAAATTCTCGTGGCCCGGTTTGACACTGGCCACGGAAACCTTGAAGACGTTCGGGGGGATCGGCCGGCTGTGGAATAATGGTTCCTTCGGCTTCATTATCGTCGCCTTCCCCACATCCACCTTCTGATCGCCGATGGTGTACAATATGGTGCACGGGGTTTCATCGGCCTGCAAAGAAAAGTCTGCGACGTGAGACATCCGAAAGGCAACGAAAACGAGAGATTATACATTTATATTGAAGGGGGCCGGTGTGACAGATACCGTGAGGGCGTCGAGCTCAGCTAAAGATGAAGCACCACCGAGCACGTCCGGTGCGGGAGCCGGTGCGGGAGTAGGTGCGGGAGCCGGTGCGGGAGCAGGTGCTGGTGCAACGCTAGTCGAGCTGCTCCCCAAGAAGTCGGCAAGGGGAAAGTCCTCTGCATTTTTTCTGGAATTTGCCTTGTCCAAGTGATAACACCCGTTACCAAGGAAGTAGAAAAATCTGCAACCACCTGTTTTGTGGCAGCTACTGCTGTTGCGACTGTTTGAGATGATTTCTTCTCAACCGCAATCTCAACCTTCTTGTCGATGTTTTCTTCAGTTAACCTCCGTCTTTCCTTTCTCTCCTCTGTGGTCTCACGGTAGTACTTCTTCCACGTGGCGCCGTCTCCGACACCGTGCACTCGTCCATACGACGGTCGAGTATTCATCGATTGTCGTTTCAATATGTTCAACGCCCGGTTGAATGGAGTGTCCCACTTGGGCCTCGCCAATGCCTCAGACGGCGAGTCGCTTTCGGCCGCAATCCGGTGCTGCTCTCTCTGCAAAAGGCACAAGGATCGTTTACAAATATGACTAACGTGTGCAGTCGAATTGATCAGAAACTAAAATTACCAGCAGTCTCATGAACTCCGCGTCCTCCTTGGCCCATTTGGACCTCTTTCCGCCGTAACCATGGCTTCCGAGGTGGTGGCTCCCAATGTTCCGCCCTTGAAGCCCCTTCATGTACTGAGACTTTTTTTTGGCAGCTTCGGACTCGCAAGCCTCCTTGAATATTTGAAACTGCTCTTCCGTGATTGTCGGATTATCCTTTACAATCTCGGAGTAGGGTTCCTTCTTGTCGATGATATTTGCTTTCACTTGATTTTTCTAGGCGGCTAACGCGTTGCTAAACTTTGTCATGGCGTGTTTGTTTATCTTCTTCATTGCCGGGTCCTCATCTGGATCTTCATAATCCTTCTCATTCTGGCTCGAGAACAAGAATATTTGGTGAAACTTCTTTAGGAGGGAGCTCCTCATATTTTCTATCTTCGGTAGTTTCTCATCGTTGATGGTGGCGGTTGTCTGTACGATGCATCATATTTGATTGCCGTAGCATCAACGCGCTTCCTCGGGCGCCTTTGGCTCAAAATTGCCGTCGTCCACCTCCGTGACCACCAGTCTAGTAGTCTTGAGTTTGTTAGGAAGCCGTTGCCTCTTTGCTTTCTGTTCTACACCGGCTCCGCTCCCCAGGCAGCGCCGGTCTCGATGCCGGTCTGAGTCTCAGCGCCGGTCTCAGTCTCAGCACCGGTCTGAGTCTCAGCGCCGGTCTCAGTCTCAGCACCGGTCTCAGTCTCAGCGCCGGTCTCGATGCCGGTCTGAGTCTCAACACCGGTCTCAGTCTCAGCACCGGTCTGCGTGTCGGTCTCAGTCCCCGATGCCACCGGTTGATCGTCGGCAAGCCTAAAAAATTCGTCTGCCGCCTAGTAGACGTCGTCGCAATCACCATAACCCTATCCTTCATCGTTGCTAGCCATGTTTCCTACGATTAAATCTAGTAAATTCATTCTAGACCTAATAAAATGAATAATGACATACAAAAGGCCTATGTTTTGTAGGAACGTTGACTCCTTCCTGGTGCGGCAAATCACGGGCACTTGATATGTCCTAGTTTGTAGCACAAGTCATGCCGAAATTCACGGAAAATTTCGACATGACCTTTGCTAAAAAGTGGACAAATCGAGAACCTGAAATTTGCCAGAATGGAAATGAATCAACATTCCGGCAAAACATATATAGGCCACTCAGCTTCATTCAAACAACAAAGCCACTTGGGCACAAACAACATGACCACTTCAATGAAAAGATATAATCAACAATAAAAGTCTAGGAAGGGATCATCTTTAAAATAAAACTTGCCTAAATAACGTAGATAATTAACCTAATTAAACTAGTTAACCTGACTAGTTCTCTGTCAAAGCCCTAACTAAATTTTTGTACTAACCTAGGTAATTAACCTAATTAAACTAGTTAACCAAACTACTTCTCTGTCAAAGCCCTAACTAAATTTTTGCCCTAACCTAGATAATTAACATAATTAAACTAGATAACCTATGCATGAGAGAGAGAGGAGGGGTGGGGGCTTACAGAGGATGGCTCCGGTGCTGGCGAGGGAGGCAGTGGTGGCGAGGGAGGCAGGGGCGTCTCCGGTGACGGCGAGGGAGGCAGTTGTGGCGAGGGAGGATCCGGTGGCGTCGACGGCGGCTCCGGTGGCGCTGATGAGGCCGCGCGGCTCCGTGGCGTTGGGGGCGGCTCCGGTGGCGTCGACGGCGCATGGCTCTGGTGGCTCCGGGGGCGTCGACGTCGGCAGGAGACGGCGGCGAAGTGGGGCGACGGCGAATCGGGGAGATGGCGACGGGTTGGGTCGAGAGATTTGGGGGGGCAAGTGGTGGCGGGGGGGGGGGGGGACAGTTTTTTGGTTAAGTCAAAACTAGCGGTAGCGCGTTTCGCAGAACGCGCTATAGCTAAGGTAGCTATAGTGCTTTTTCCAAAACGCGCTACTGCTATACATATGTAATTTTCTCTCTTTTTTATTTCCTTTTCTGTTTCTATAGTGGGGGTCCTGGAAACGCGCTGCAGCTGCGTTAGCTACAGCGCCTCTTACTAACACACGCTACATCTAAGCCTTTCTCTGTTTTTTCGCTTTTTCATTTATTTTGCTTTACATTTTATTTTATTTTCTTTCTCCTTTTTCTGTTTCTTTCATTTTCATTTACTTTTCTATTTGTTTTTCATTTTATTTTCTTTCCATTAGCAGTAGCGCTGCTACTCATGCCCTAGCGGTAGCGCGCTTCCTGCAAGGCCGCTACTGATATGCGTAGCCCATCGATCCAGCAATGGGAATATTAGTAGTAGCGCTTTTACGGGCACACGCGCTACTACTAGGATCGTATCTGCAGCGCGGTTTATTCTGAACCGCTACTGCTATCTAGCACTAGCGCCCTTTTTTAACCCGCGCTGTTGCTAAATTTCTGTGTATAAGGTTTTCTCTAGTAGTATAAATTAATCTGTGTAAGGTTTAGGTGAGAGGTTGGATCAAGAACCAACTAGTTGGATGGTTAGGATTTAGAAGGATAGTGGTATCCCTGCCCATCAAAGATCAAATATCATCTTCGATGCTTTGATGCCTCGTTAATACGGATTATATTCAGTGTGATGCAATCCTTCCACAGACAGAGAGGCGCCCGTGATGGCTTCATCAATCTTCAAACTCTGCAACTTCGACGCGGTCTTCAGTAGATGCTACGTGAGTACGTGTGTGATGTTGTGAGGGAGAGACTAGCTGATTAGACTTACAAATAATCGACATTGATAACCGCCCAATGGAGTTCTTTCACACCTTTTTCAACGAGAAATAATCTTTTCTTTGAATCGGAAAATTCTTCTTCTTTTTTCCTTTCAGAAAAATGCTCATAAGGGCAAAGCATGCCTAACATAATGAAAATTACATCAAGGTCTCTAGACCAATGAACTACTAATGTCGGCGCCAGAACGAGCCACCGATGCACCGACCAGATCTAGCGGATCGCACCTTGGGAGATAGGACAGGTGATGGCGGGCTCGATGGAAGGAGGCGACGGCCGCCTCGGGGTAGGTGGCGACGGCGACGACGACTCGAGGAAGGGCGATAGTGAGCTCGTAGCAGCGGGCGGCGGTGAGGCTGGGCACGAATTGTCGTTGATCTCGTGGGTGCGGCGAGGGAGGAGGGGAGGGCGGACTGAGGATGAGGGCGATGGCGGGGCGGCGGCTAGGGTTAGGGTGTGTGGCTGCACGACGCGATGAGCTCGGGGGGAATGGGCCGACTGCCCCCCTTTTTGCTAAACAACACTAGTCTATATTTTCTTTTTCTTTCCCTCCTTAAGAAAAAATTACTGCAAGCTCCATGTTTTGTAATTCCTTTTTTTAGAACAACGTTTTGCAATATCTGGGATCCCCAAGACATCAACCTCTCGTATTATTTTCTCACTACGATCCTCCTCCGCTTCTTCTTCATGGACCGGGCCTGCTTCCGGCCACGGGTTCGAAGAATCTCAAAACTGAGGAGCTAAGACACATGTCCACCTTCCCGGGTTCAACAATTTGTTCAACAGTGAGAAGATAAGAAAAGAGGAGGATGCCCTTAATGCGTGACCAATGTGAGTTCTAAGCGATGATATAGTCATAAGACCCGACAATAAACTCGTTATGAAGAAAGGTCCTAGGCTAAATTTTCAATGACCCAATTATAGTTTTTTTAGGCAACACACAATTATTAGTCTTTTTAGGCGATACACAATCATTGGTATTGTAAGAGTAGATTGCTACTAAGATGTAAAGAACATCGAAAGAATTATCTCAACAAAGCAGTACTTCCAGAATTAAGCATTGATTATCACTAAATCACCATGATACTCTAAATATTTCATAAATCACATGGATTTTTCTTATCGTAACAAAAACATATTCGTTGTATGTGGGGCTATTTTGGCTAATCTGTGATGCCAATATAGTTAGACATATCAGTGGCATCTTTCGCAACTCGCATTGCAATTTTATTCATGACATGTCTCTCTTAGTGCATAGGGCTTAAGCTAAGTTTAGAGATAGGTGCACAAGTATATTGGTTTTCTCCCACCCAAGATTACTCTTCGATCCCATGTACTCCCTCCATTCCTAAATGTGTCTTTCTAGCGATTTCACTATGGACTACATACGGATGTATATAGACGTATTTTAAAGTGTAGATTCACTCATTTTGCTCTGTATATACTTCATACTGAAATCTCCAAAAAGACTTATCTTTAGGAACGGAGGGAGTATATTCTAACTTCCATGTTCTTTGTACATACTTGGCGCTTTTGCCCTTTTATAATACCAACTGGTGTTTATGAACTTTGTAGTATATAAGAAATTACACTGACTTTGCTAATTAAGCATTGATTATCACAAGAATTGCACGAAAGAATGATGGAACTCTCAATGTTGTTTGTACCTTTTGGGCGATAAGATTGATAACAACATATCTTGAATCAACCTAAAACATATTGTGACATGTGTGTGTACTTGATTGGTCCAGCGCATTCACAATTCATCATAACCATCACACAAATTTTATTTCAACTCAACCAGCTGTAGGCAGTGTCTCTCAACGTCATCTCTTGATATCGACAACCAAGCCAAGAAAAGGAAGAGTGCCAACCAATCCAACTTCAATGGCATGGCCTCCACACGGCTAATATGTCGTTGAGACCTCTCAAGCAGCTCCTTCGCTGTCTAATTTCCGGGGTCAGTGGTGTGCATGTGTCCGCTGTTCTGACGGACAATCATTGTGCCATACTAATATATACTAGTAGAATGCCCGTGCATTGCCACGGGCAATGGATACATTTTTTGCTGGTTGCATATATAAATATTTTAGTGGTTCAACACTTGTCGTGTACTTGCAATTCTTATACACATCAACTGGTATTGTCGAACTTTTTTACAACACTATATCCACACCCAGCCTCTACTATCACAGTAGGTAAGTTGCTACTTAGTAAACAAATAAAAATAATCATTTTAACTCTACAACATACCGTAAATTTTTGTTAATGATGGGGAATCTACTTGGTTTTTGCTTGTTTGGTGGCATGGGGCCGGCATGGGGCCACCCCTTTATGTTCTTCCTTCCCTCTTCTTTTTTTCCTTCTGTGGCAATTCTGAGATAACTATTTATCATCTTGCCTACTTTGGTTGCCATTTGGCCTTCCGTTGCTCCCTTTCTCATGCAGATTTGGAACAGTGGCATCAGCTTGCTTCCACCTTCCCCTCGCTCTCGGAGACTTCAGATTCGGTGGTCTAGCCTCATTCCTCCTCGGGGTGTTTTATTGGTGAAGTCGCTTTACCACAAGCTCATTTTGGGTTCTATTACTCTGAAGTTCAAGGGTGTTTGGAGGGCTTGTGTTCTGCTTGAAATCTAGATCTTCCTTTGGCAAGCTATTTGTGGGAAGCTCCATGCTGCTGCGTGTTGGGATCAAATTCGGAAGCGTAATGCCCGGGTTGCGGCAACGTACTCTCTTTGTTCTCAGCCAGAAGATTCTAACCATATTTTATCTTCTTATGATTTTGCGGTCCTGTCGTGGAGCTGTACTCGGCGGTCTCCATCTAGTTTCGCTCAGTTATTACTTCTTGTCAGTTCTTTGTTTGGGCAGTTGTGGCGTGTTTTCTGGCCTGACTTTGCTGCAGTCATTTGGGCTCTCTCGATGACCCAAAATAAGTTTACCATTGAACATGTGTTCCCTTCGAAATCAGTTGACATTATTTTTAAATCTCTTAAAGCCTTTGATTAAGACCTGCGATGTGGACGCCACAAATATGCTTATCTCACGCGCCAGGGCTATGGCGATCTCTCTATCTCCAAGGGCGCAACCTACTGCTTAGCAATCGTCAGGTTGTCTTTAGCTAGCTTCTAGTTTTGGTACCTGGTTGTGGCATGTGTGCCTAAAGTTGAACTTGGTCTGTTGGGTTGTGCTTGTTGTTGTGCTGCCATGGCATTTGATTGTATGGGTGTGACAATGTTGTGAACCTTCTATGGCTTTATTTGTAAAGTCAGGCAATGGTCTTTTCTCTAAAAAGAAGTGTTTACCATTGATTTGATGGCACCCAAACTATTCTTTTAAACGATATATCTCTGCAACCCCATACAATAAATAAAGGCATTTCTTTGCAAATGGAACTAAATCCCAAGGAATATTTTTCTGCAAAGATGCTTTTGAACATTGTAACATAATAGCGACAAATAAGTCTGATATGCTGCTTGCTTCTGTATGATTAAAATATCCACCTTTCAAATGAGAACGGGTGTCCCCACCACCGTTGCTGACCACAAACTCCCATTCGTAATATTGCTAAGACTAGTAAAGATTACATGAACCCATCCTAGCAGTTAGTAAAGAGTAGTAAAGAAATAGTCTGATGTAAAAGGAAGTACTGCAGAGGGGCATTGATGCATTTAACCCATTCCTTGCGCTTCCGACAACAGGAGGTGGAGCCTGTGGAAACACACAGAAGGATCAACCCAAAAGCATGATGCAACCCAATCCAATGTAAGGGAGAGGGAAAGTGGCACTCCAGCTCTGAAAAAAGACCTCCTTTCTAGAATTCACCTACACTCGCCATCGTCGTTTGCTCGCCAAAGGAGGGCTCGGCATGGACTCGCTGTTTCCATTCGCACGTTCGGCACGCCCATCCCCACAGTTGTGATCGACTACATCATACCACACCATCAAGACCGATCTCAAACAATATTGGTCTTGTCCTCTGTGATGCCACTGCCCTAGCGCATGCCAGACATGTCCTACTATCGGCTTCAGGACACCGGCCATGACCTCCAAGAGGAGGAGCACAAGTCCGGCTCCAAGGCCTCATGGCAATAGCCGCCAGACCACCGGTTTCACAAGGAGAAGCAATGGTAGCACCGGCGGATGAGGTTAGAGCATCTCCAATAAACGGTCCATATGTAAAAATAACCAACTTTTGGATTTTTTAGGCAAAAAACAGCTCTCCAACATATGATCCATATGCAAAAAAGAATTACATCTCCGCCTCCAGGTAATGCAAAATTCAACACCTCGAGGTGCAAATTTACATCTCCGGAGGCAGGAGATGTAAAAAACCACGGTCGCGCGCCAACGCCCAACCGCTCTTCATTTCCTTTCCCCCTCCCCACTTCTTCCTCCCGCTCGACGCCACCCCACCACAGCTCCCGTCACGGCCGCCACCCCGCCGCAGCTCCCGACGCTGGCCCACTGTATATCCAGCCACCCACCGCCAATTCCACCCCGCTTGGGCCGCCGCCTACCGCCGTGCCGCCCATCGCGTCCGCCTCCGCCCCGCCCCGACCCCGTCCGCCTCCGCCTCCGGTCCGGCCTTCGCCCGGCCCCGCTCGCACCGCACGCCGCCGTCCGCCCTCGCCCACACCGCACGCCGCCGCCCCGCTCCATTCGCCTCCGCCCCGCACGACACGCCGCCGCCCCACTCTGTCCGCCCTCGCCCGCACCGCACGCCGCCGCCACGCTCCTTCCGCCTCCGCCCCACACAACACGCCGCCCGCTGCCCCACTGCATTTATTTGACATTATTTAGCATAAAATAATATGGCAAATTGCTGGAAGATGTCCATTTAAATTTGGCCACAGCCACAAGACAATAATGCACTGAAAGTACATCGAGTCTCTATATCTCACCATGATTGCCCGCCGTCTCACCGCTCCATATCCACCTCTGCCCCGCACGACACGCCGTCGCCCCACTCTGCCCGCCTCCGCCCCGCGCCGCACGCCGCCACCCCGCTCCCCGCTCGGCCGCCGCCCGCACCGCACACATGCCAACGCAGCAAAAAACATCTTCTCGACAGAAGTTGTTGTACTACATATAGAAAGTGATAATCAACATCAAGGCAGGGAAGAAATTGAAAAGAAAACGCATGCTACTTGCATCCAATTAGGATAAAGAACATGGCAAGTATCACCTGTGGACCCACTGGGATAGAGATACATAAAGGATCCATCAACACCCAAGCATTTTACAATTAACTGCATTTATTTGACATTATTTAGCATAGAATAAATTGGAAAGTACTGCAGAGGGGCATTGATGCGGATCCGGCTTGCCTGCTCCCTTCCCATGCTCCCATCCGTGCTCCCACTTCATCCTACGGCTGTCATTTTCTCTTTTTCTTTTCTAATCTAATCATCTCCCCCCCTGATTTTCAGGGGGTGGGGCCGGGCCTTATTTTCTTCCAATCAAATCAAGCCACATACGCAGGAGCACGGATGGGAGCACGGGAAGGGAGCAGGCAAGTCTCGTCCCATTGATGCATGTAACCCATTCTTTACGCGTCCGACAACAGGAGGTAATTGCTCGTGTGTTGCCACGGGAGCACAAATATTCTAATGGTTCAAAATGAATGGTGTCGATGATATACCATATCCTCAAGCACATCAAGCAACATTGTCATCCGACAATGTTTATTCACCTCAAAACTATAGTTCATATCCACAAATAAAGCATTTACATATAATGAAAGTAAAGCATTTGCAAATAATGACAACTCCTTTGTTATGAAAACTTCCATGCAGGTTCATCTCTCAACTGTTGAAGATCGTGAACCAACCTATGGTTGCATGATTACAGGGACAGTGGTATCCCCATCCCACAGGAGT
Source organism: Triticum aestivum (assembly GCF_018294505.1). NCBI lineage: Eukaryota > Viridiplantae > Streptophyta > Magnoliopsida > Poales > Poaceae > Triticum > Triticum aestivum. The sequence continues at coordinate 741,613,892 of NC_057800.1, forward strand.
TCAAATCCAGGTGCTAGCATTTATCCTGAATTTATTTCAGGATTTCTGGTTTAGTGGGAGGAGACATTCCCGTCGTCTACGAGGCGCCTATTGTGACTTCGTAAAATTTTAAGATGACATGTCGGCTCAGTCTCTCGGAGGTGCTCGTAGGAATAGGGTGTGTGTGCGTGTTCATAGGAGTGAATGCATGCAAGTATATATGAATGCTTGCATTTGTATTGTGTTTAAAAAAACCGTTGAAGGTCCGATGATAATCTACAAATAACTTTAAAGTACTTATAAAAAATAAACAATGAAAATAATAATGATGTGATACTATCCAAGTCCGCTACAATACAACATGCCAACCTCCACATCAGGAATGAGAAAAGTAGGAATAATTATGTCTGATGGTAACACACGTGAGAAGCTTCCAGCCGCAACCAAACACCAAACAAGATGATTCCTACACCAGCTTGTTTTCCCTAAAGTAAAAATCTGGTTAGCCATGTCATAGAAAATTCACAGTTGGTAAATTAAAGAGAAGAAGATGTAACATACAATTATGCGGTAGACATTTCCAAAAACACGAAAAGATCAAGGTAGTGCATTCTTTTGTAGATAGAAAAATGTGTTGTATTCTTTGTAGATAGATACACATGCTCTCAAATGGCTTGATATACTTCACGGCATGATAACACTTCGGGTGAAAAAGATCCGCCACCACGGAGTTAACTGCGCTAGTCTTTGTACCACGGAGAATAAGCATCTTTTTGCCTTTCTTAACCTAGAACAAATATTAGAGCAACAGTCTAATGTGGAGCCAGGGAGAGAAACACATACATGCTATTGCTAATTTCACAACATACAAGTTTCCTAAGCATCAGAGCCTTGCAATAGCAACTAAATAACCTAGAACGAATATTAGAGCAACAGTCTGATGTGGAGCCAGGGAGAGAAACACATACATGCCGTTGCTAATTTCACAACATACAAGGTTCCTAAGCATCAGAGCCTTCCAATAGCAACTAAATTAAGATTTACAGGTTGTTATATGTACAAAACATCGACTATGTGACATCAGGCCCATTTGTGTGTGACTTGGTTCCTATTACGAAAATGCAATGTTACAATACACTACTCAAAAAATAATATGGCAAATTGCTGGAAGATGTCCGTTTACATTTGGCCACAGCCACAAGACAATAATGCACTGATAGTACATCGAGTCTCTATATCTCACCATGATTGTCTGCCGTCTCACCGCTCCATCGGTACCAACGACCGGTACAGTGGCGGCTCAAACAAATAGGTCAGCAGCAATAGCCAAGACCTCGTCGACTCGCTTCAGCTGCTCGATTGCATCTCAAATTAGACCTGATCTATTTATTAGACCTGATTACAGTGGCGGTTCGTACAGATTTCTCTTTGAACATACTGGCATGAATTAATCATAATGAGCAAGCCTGCAAGTTATCATGTATTCATGCGATTGATATACACCCATGTGAGAATTGTTTTCGCCCATCACCAATTTAGCCAGAGAAGCAAACTTGCAGCTTCTGCTAATTGATAATTGCAGCAGTAAGAAGGCCTGCCAATTACCTCTTGCGATTTTTCTCTGAACAAAGAGGGAAAAACCGGTGCCACACTTTCAAGCATCGCCGTTGTCCGGATCGATGTGATCGGTTCTACACTTTCGCCCCTGTGCACAATTCACAAATTAAACACATGTTCCAGAAGACATGAATGCTTGGACATATAAGCAATGGGATGAACGCTGGTGCGAGGGGGTGTGGTCGGTGGCCGCTGACCGGGTGCGTCGAGGGGTACAGATGGCGGCGGCGGACCAGGGCAGCGAGGTCCGGCAAAGGACTCCGAGTGGCCGCCAAGTAGGAGGGGCTGCGATTGGCGACGGGGCTAACCCTAGCACTTCTGTTCGAGGTTTGGAACGAGAGAAACAGAGCATGCGTGTGAGTTGAGTTGACGGGCCTGGCAGGGTTTTGATGGGCTTCGCCCATGTGCTTGTCAGACGCGAGAGGAGCGGAGGCGAACGGCGGATGGACGAAGCGCAGGGCAGGACGGGGTCCCTCGGCAGGAAGATGCCAATCGCCAGTGCCGGATCAGTCGGGTGGTGACGCGAGAGGATGCAGTCCTACTGGGTGACGACCCTCTGACGCTAATAGCCGCATCACCAGGGCGAGGAGGCATGCACTTACGCAGGCAGATGGATGGTGCCACAACCTCCACCTGACCTTGAATGACGCAGGGGAGTCGATGGCAACCCAGAACTGGAGGGAAGGCGGCGGCTTATGGGATGTCGCGGCCGTCGCAGCGCCGGTGGAGAGCTTGGGGCGGCAGCGACGCAAGGGAGCCGGACGGTGCGTGGAGAGAAGATCGGTGAGTTCTGGTGGGAGGTCGCGCTCCTTTTACGGTGCATCATGTCAAACAATCAAATCATATCGCGATCTGATTTTGTAGGACAGGGAAAATGCAAAGGTGTCATGCAATCAAATCATATCGAAACTTGCCTTTCGTAAACCGAACAGAACGGGAAAAGGGGGTTGGACGAGACAAACGAACGATACAATGACCTACCACAGTCTCCTTTTTTAGGAGTAGAGATAGCCTTTCGGGTAATTTAAATTTATTACCATATAATTACCATATTCGAAATTTCCTGAGTTATGGCCTTACCATACCTGGATTGATAGCCTTTGGGGTAATTTAAATTTATTACCATATAATGACCATATTTGAAATTTCCTGAGTTATGGCCTTACCATACCTGGATTGATTTCTTACTATAATTATCATATTTGAGATTTCTGAGTTTATAGCCTTATCATACGTATATTAATTGTGATTGATTACCATAAATACGTTGGGTATTGCCGGCCAGACGAGAAAAGAGGAAAAACCAGTGGGAGGGGGATGGTGGGTGATGGGACGAAAAAAACCAGACGAAAAAAGCCAGACGAAAATAAACCATACGAAAATGATGGGACTATTCAACCAACTCGTCCATTAGAAATAGAGATATAGTGTTATTATTCATCACCCATGGTGTAGAATAAGTTATTCTTCACCCAAGGTAATCTTACGATCATTTCATAATTAAATGACGTTTGGAATTCAAATAGTTACATTTCTATTAATTCACTACGTAAAATTTGACATAAGAAAATAAAAATATAGGTCATAAGACAAGAAAATTTACAGTTTATGTGTATTTTAGACTATGTTTTTACGTTTGTAATTTTACATAACATAAAATATTTTGTACGACGATTATATATTTTCTTACGGTCTCTTTTTACGTCGGAAATAAGACAAAACTTACGGAACGTAAAATTACGGTGTATTGATGGTAAAATAGAGGGGGGTGAAGAATAACTATTCCTTACCCCGGGTGACGAATAGCGCGACCCTATATATCTCGTTAGCATTTCCTAGACCGCTATGTCGGGACCTTCACATTGCATATGCAGAAGTGCCACATGGATGGCGAGAGTATACCAAACGTTGTTGCAAAACCAGCATGTTTGTGAGACATGCAACGATAACCTGGTGATACACTAGTTTGGGATAGTACTATCAACTTTTCTTTTACTCATACCCATAATGTACTTCTACGTGAACATTTCCAAAAACAGGAATATTTTCTAAATTTCTAAAAAAAATTCGGAATTGGAACATTTTCTGAAATTCCCAAACATATCTTAATCTTTGATTTTTTTAAAAAGAACATTTATTCAATTTCTGTACAAATCTGGAAAACAGGAACATTTTGTAAATTCCCAGATTCTTCTGAATATGCGAACAAAATAGAAAAACGTGAAAGTTTTCTGAATTTAGGAAGAAATTTTGAAAACGGGAACATTTTTTATACTTCCTGAACAATTTTCGAAAATAAGAATATTTTTTGAAATTCCTGAGCATTTTCTAATTCGTCAACAAAATTTAAAAACGCAAACACTTTTTGGATTTGTGAACAAAATTTTAAACGTGAATATTTTTTAAAAAATTTGAACAAAATTTGAAGACGGGAACATATTCCTTCAATCGAATATTTTGTAGTTTGTGAACAAACTTAAAAAATACGAACACTTCTTGAAATTTTGAGCAGTTTTTGAAACAAAACCAACAATTTTTTATATTCTACACTTTTATGAAATTTCTGTACAAAAATGTGAAAACAGGGAAAAATTCTGAAAATTAAAGAAAATCTGGAAATTTCAATTTTAAAAAAAAATCTGAAAAATTCGTTGAAAATACAAACAAATTGCAAAAAGAGAAGACCAGGAAGTAAGAAAAAGAAAAAACCGGTTCTGGAGCTTTTAAAAGGTTTCCAAAACCGAAAAAAAACCCGGCTAGGAACATTCATAGAAGGTTCCCAAAACCGATAGGGTTGGAACGGTTAACGGGCCGGCCCGCCCTCCAGCGGTCGATAGGCAGTGCGAAACCCTGTCTGTTTGCGGCTGAGCACGGCAAATAGGGCGTTTCCTCGCGTTCGCGTCGAGGCAGCTGCACATGGCCGGCCCAGGTCGCTGGAGGGCACATTCTAAGTTTTATTTATACGTTTTCTGATTTTTATTCTTTTATTTTTCTACTATTGTTTATACTTGAAAATAAAAATAGTCTAAATGTATATATTACAGAAAACACTCTCCAAAAAACATTTGAAAAATGCTGAACGAGTATTTAAAAAATGTTAAACATGTATTTGAAAAAATGTTGTGCACGTATTTGAAGAAATGTTGATCATGTACATAAAAATATTGAATAATTATTTAAAAATATTGAAAAAATATTTAAAAATGTTGAAAAATTATTTAAAAATGTTGGACAAGTATTTCAAAAATGTTGTCAAATATTTGAAAAATAGTATTGATCATTTATATAAGTATGTTGAGCAAATATTTGAAAATGTGGAACAATTATTTGAAAAAATATTGATAGTTATATGAAAACATGTTGATCATGTATACAAAAATGTTGAGCAAGTATTTAAAAAATGTTAAACAAAGATTTGCAAAGTGTTGAGCAAATATTTACAGGAGAAACCGAAAAAGAAACAAAAACCCGAAGAAGAAACAACAAAAGAAAGCAAAAAATGGAAAAGGAAAAAGGAAACTAAACAAAAAGTGAAGAAGAAAAAAGAAAACGAAGAAAAAAATGTGAAAACAAATGGAAAGCCAGCTTCCCTCGCCTCAACTACGAAACACGTCTGAAAATTATCACTAGCGAAACTTGGGCAAAGTGGCTAGCAGCGCTAGCTCTCCCCAAGGAGACCCGCGGTGATTATCTCCTTCGAGTCAAGGCAGGGGTTGGCCGTTGGCCCAGTTAACAACCGAGATCATCATCCTTGCCACCTGCGGCAGCGGAACCTCGTCCACCTCATTGGCTATTGTCGGCACTAGAAAGAGCTTCTCATGGTCTACGAGTGCATGCCCAAGGTAGCGCCTGCCATGCTCTCCTGGACGCAGAGGCTTCACATCATCAAAGGCGTCGCGTCTGGGCTCCTGTACTATTAGGCTGGTTGTAATGGGGATTATCATATACTAGTATCATGCATATGATACTAGTCTATGATACTACATCCCTAATGCATAGTATCATAAGTTGGTACTCCCTTCGTTTTTATTTAGTCTGCATATTAGCTTTGGTCAAAGTCAATCTTTGTAAACTTTGACTAAGTTTATAAACAAAAATATTAATATATACATTAACAAATCAATACTATTAGATTCATTATTGAATGTACTAACACATCATATAGATTTGTTATGGTAAATGCTTATAATTTTTTCTATAAAGTTGGTCAAACTTTATGAAGTTTGACTTCAGTCAAACCTAATATGCAGACTAAATAAAAACGGAGGGAGTATCATAAAGGACTACATTTATTATCATGCATGACATAAAATAGTACATCATTTAATAGGATATGGTATCATGATATGATACTCAAGCCTCTCTTTCTTCATTTAATTCTATGCCACCTCATCAAAATTGCTTAGTTGACATGCATGATACTACGTATGATACTCCCATTACGGGCAGCCTTAGGGCATTGCCCGCCTTTGTGTTTTGGTGATAATAACAACTCACTTTGTGGTCTCGAAAAACACCCTACTATTATTGGGTTCCATATTGACGTCTCCAATATGATAACATGTTGTGTCGCCTAACCAACAACCATAACAAGGAGAAGGCATGTGAAAAATGATAGGCATTAAATCTCCTTGCATAAAATAATGAATTATTCGTGGCTTGAGCCCTTGATCATTTGTTTAGTTGTTTGAGCCCGCAGGTTCGCCCTCCTTCTGTGATCTTTGCGGCTTGTAAGTGGTGGGGTACCTTGGTGCCTTGGCGTTGGCTCGTAGATAGGTTGCGTATTTGATGGTTGCGGCGGCATGTTCTTATCAAATCATTTTTTTTTCATTCATGCATGCATATATAGTGTCGTACAATGTGATCACTTTCTTGTTAAATTTATCATGTGTCAATTTTTATTGGTACTCAGTTATATATTTTTCGTTTTATTCAGAGAGAGAGAGAGAGAGAGAGAGAGAGAGAGAGAGAGAGAGAGAGAGCATGTGCAGGTACATACTTGTATTTTTATCACCCCATCAAGAAAAAAGAAATAAGTCGTTTCTTTCTTTTCTTCCTTCGATTAGATTTTTCTTCTTTTCTTGGTTAGACTAGATTGAGATTGAGAAGAAGTCATTTCACATTTAGAAAAAGGAGTTTGGACTTGTCCTCTCCGCAAATTAAAAAAAAGAAATGAAAAAGGTGATGGGTTGATCGTAAGAAAGAGGAGCCAACGCCGGCCGGGAGAGAGAGGTGAATTCGTGGAGTCACCCATAATGCGGTCGCCGGTCTGTCTATCTATTTTATACGCGCACACGAAAACGTATATATAAATGGACCTGTGATGAGCATCCCATCCGATCCCTCCTCACATCAGCTTTAGGCAAGACGTCGTTAACGCAAGTCAAGACGACCAACCTGCTCACATACACATAGTATCTGGCACTCCCAAGTACGTTGAGATTCAAACACATCTCGGTTGCTGCCTTTCTTCATTCACTGGGGCAAGGCAACGCAAACACATGCATGGAGATGGAGGGTCATCATTAAACGCCAACAAGTGAGTAGAGCACTACACTAGCTAGAGGCAGAGTAAATTAGGGTGCATTTGGTTGTATTCTCATCTCAGCATAGTCGTTCCCTCTTCATGCATGCTCTCCTCATGCATGTTTCTAGTGTATTTGTGTTAAACTAGTGTGGACTCATGCATAGATATGTAATCAGATTGGATCGGATAATGCCTTTACCATATCCTTTACCATTTTTTTGTCGGATTCCGAGGGGAGCAGATATTGATCGAATGCGGATTATATCGGACTACGGATTCGGAATGGACTCCGACCGGAAACGAACAAAAAATATCAGGTGATATGTACAAAGAAACATGAACTTCTTTCTACTTTGCAAACAATATGAAAACATGTTTTTATCCAACCACATTACACTAGAGAGTGGCCAAGCTTTTAAAAGTCATAACTCACACCAATATCGCAACAACAAACAGTACTGGCTGTACTTAAAAAATACTTAATCCAAAGGTCTGTTGAAGTTTTTATTTATTGTAAAAGGCAAGTAGTCGATCAAGTAGAAGCCCATAACACGTCCTTGAATTCTCTTCAACGTGGTGTTTCAACCAGTCCACTTGCAACACCATGTGAGAATGATATAAGATATTTAGATGCTGCACTTGATAATCAAAGAAATTTTTTCTAATTAGTTGTGGTGAACTAAGTAGTTCAAACACACACACACATTAATTCTGAGGTAGTGAGGTGTATGCGTACACATGATTTAATATGCAAAATTTTAGTGTGTGTGTGTGTGTGTGTGTATATATAGAGAGAGAAGAGAAACATGAGGCATCACATATTATATGCATGTACTATATACATGTATTGATGTATGCGCACAACATGCATGTACTTATGGCTTTTATATTCGCATGGATAATTAAATTATATTAGTAAAATATGATCGGTAACTAGCAACACACATATTCAAGGAACAAGTAGATCATATACTAGTAAAATTAATCTATATGTGCAAAGAAGATATAAGCTAGGTAAGTATATACTAATATACATTAGCGAATTGCTGGTATAACTGCATACCTAAATTACTTGCTCCTGAAGTAGTTGATCAGCCACTTATTCAATATCCGTTCCTTAATTGTCCTATGTACCAACAGAATGGAAATTTGTGAAAAAAATTGTTGTCACTTTACATAAATAAAATACCAGTAATGACCAAGAGGAATCAAACATACTTTATTTCTCTATGCATCTTAATATGGTTCAAGAAGACTGATGTTCCATTCTTGCTATTTCTCTTTGCTTCATAAGTGCAGTACTTGCATTTGGCCCATGCTTCCTTAATTTTCTGTCCATTTGTCACCACCCTCTTGTAAGTTTTATCAAAATGGTCCCAACATTCAGATGTGAGATCTTCTTCGGTTTCTTCCTTGCAGGCTCATCTACTATTTTGTCCTGATTCTCACCCTCCAGATCAATCACTTCATTTGCAACTTGATTTTCACTGCCCAAATTCAGAGGCTCTTCATTTTGACTTCCAGCAGGGGCTGATACAACCATACTTTGTACTGCACTTGCACTTATTCTTGTAAATGTAGATCTTTTCCCCTATATCTTTCTCAGAGAATCTAAAAAGAATACAATGCATGAGTAATCTGTCACTTTTTACTGATCTAAGGAAGTAAGACATTAAACATCATAAATTCGTAGTGTTTAAGTTTGCCTGCAACTGAAGCCAACTTACGCATGTGCCACAATGTTTTTCTATCCTGCTGAGTTGAACCAGCTGGGTGTGTCGGTTCAGTGTTTAAGTCAGGTTCTGTTGGCAACTAGATCTTGTACAAATGTTAAGGACTTTGTTGTACAGAAAAGGCTAACTAAAAATAGAAGAAGAAAAGGCATGTGTTGCCCGGAACCAAATACTACTGTCTCTGGCTGTCTCCCCTGTTTTTCTCTGAAACTCTAAAGCAGACAATCTTTCTGAATCACAGCATGTGTGTGAGTCCAAAGAAAACAGACAGAGACGAGAGAGACTGAGGGTCTGACCATAGCTCATCGATTCGGCGAGACGTGCAAGCGCAAGAAGCTAACCCAAGACCCTAGCAAGCAAGAAGTTGGATTGATTTTTGAGCTAGCTACTAGATTCGTTGCTTTCAATCTGGTGAGTTTAGAGGAGTACGTGCGTACGTGCTAGTAGTAAAGTTCCTATCGGAGTTACGGCCGAGTCGACAAAAACCCATGTCAGATCCATGGCAGACCACTGTCCTGACGTACGTGCGCCGCACAGGCTGACGCTACCCGTAGTCGTGTCCGGGTTGCCGATCATGGCTGTAAGAAGCGTCGGCCATGCACGTCGAGGCTCTACGATGTTGGTGTGCCTGGTGTCGTGCTGTGGGCGGGCGGCTGCTCACGACGTCCACTGACAGCTGGACTCTGCATCACAGATCATCGGTGCTCTAAACTTGCGCAGGACTTTGCATCTACGAATTCACTTGCCTCCATTGTTGGGACCGACTGGTTGGCCACGGGTATCTTTGACCATTGTTGAACCGCCAGACTATTGGAGAGATTGGGATGCAACTTTTGCTCTCATGCACCCTTCATACACTCTATCACACACACCCTTACATTACATGCATGCTACAATGTCGTTTAACAGCTACGTAGTATAAGTCATCTGAATGGAATGAGTCAAGTTGTTCAACAGTCAGCTTTTTTTTTTCTTTTGTAAGGAAAGGCCATCATGACTAGCTTTATTGAATTGAAAAAAAAAATAACCAAACGGTTAGGACACTTATCCAACCAACTAAGAGAGTACTTATTACAGAAACTAAAATTCACTAGCATATAAGCTGCTTGATTACAAGAACGTAAACAATGCTTAAAGACAACCTTTTGAGCAGCTACACCTCAAATCTAAATGTCGTCTAAGCTACACCTCTGTTTCCGACCGAATCAGATGAACCACCAACATTCTCGATGCATACTTTCTTTCGAAGAGACACACATCTCCAAACTTTAGGCGGTTGCCCTTAACAAACATCTCGCACTTGTCGTAAATCCAACTTGTTCCGTCTTTTTTTTTTAGCATACTTGAACTTGACAGGATACGGCTCTGTTTCGCCCGCTACCTGAAGGTCAATTTCTGTGTCAAAGTTGGGAGACATTTGGAATTAATTTCTTGGCAAAAGATCTGTTCAGAAATGCACAAGTTCACAGTTAATTTGAATAAGATCATTACAACACTTCTCACAAATGGTTAATTTGCATAATCAACAACAAAGTACAAATAAAGCCGAGAATGTGACTGGATAAATGATTACGTAAACTCACCGCAACAAGACATGTTTCACTTCTCTATCACGCATAAGGTGTTAGTCATAGAGGATATGTTCATTGTTTTGACATAAATACAAAAATGAGGCGGAATTTCTCCAACTTCTCTGCAACTCTATTTTTCATTTCCGTAAGTAGAATTGCCCTCTTAGCTAAAATATAGGTATGCTCATGTCCTAAAAAACATACAATATGATATTCTCATACGTATTAAAATTTGTCGACATACTTCTTGTCATTACGTGCTCACCATATTGTATGTTTTGTAGGACACGAGCATACCTATATTTTAGCTAAGAGGGATATTCTACCTACGGAAATGAAAAATAGAGTTGCAAAGAAGGTCGGAGAAATTGCATGTCATTTCCTTATCTATGTCAAAACAATGACCATATCCTTTACGACTGGCATCAGGATGCGTGATAGAGAAAGTAAAACATGTCCTGTTGCAGTGAGTTTACGTACTCATTTATCCAGCTACATTCTCGGCTATATTTGTACTTTGTTGTTGGTTATGCAAATTAACCATTTGTTAGAAGTGTCATAATGATCTCCCTCAAATTAACTGTGAACTTATGCATTTCTGAACAAACATTTTGCCAACAATTTACTTCGAAATTTCTCCCCTACTTTGACACAGAAATTGGCCTTCAGGTAGCAAACGAAACAGAGTCGTATCCTGTCCAGTTCAGGTACGCTAAAAAAACGAAGAAACGAGTTGAATTTACGACAAGTGGGAGATATTTGTAAGAGCAACCGCCTGAATTTAGGAGATGTGTTCTTTTTGAAAAGAAGTATGGCCCAAGGATGTCGGTGGTCCATCTGATTCGGTCGGAAACATAGGTGTAGCTTAGACGACATTTAGATTTGAGGTGTAGCTGCCGAAAAAGTTATCTTTAAGCATTGTTTACGTTCTTGTAATGAAGCAACTCATGTGCTAGCGAATTTTAGTTTATGTAACATATACTCTCTTGGTTGGATGAGCCTCCTGACCGTTTGGTTATTTTTTTTCTACTCAATAACGCTAGTCAACTCCGCCTATGTTGTCTCAACATAGCCGGTCCCAAGCCCGGGTGAAGGAGGAGGGTTGTGATAGGCTTGGCGAGCCAACGTAAAAACTCAGCCACTCTTATGGAGATGCAATCCAAAATATTTTCGTTGGGGCGTAACCCTCTCAGCGAGGCGCCACATCGAAACCGGGGTATGGTGGAAAATGGGCAAGGGCCGGGCCGTCACCCCCTAGTGGCGCACCGTATCTTGATCCGGATACGGTGGCAAGTGAGCGAGGATCGGGTCGTCGCATCTTAGTGGCGCGCTACATCGACGCCCAGATGTAGTGGAAAATGAGCAAGAGTAGCAAGGGTCTTCGCATTTGACTCGACGAGTGCGAAGGGTAAGGAAGCTAGCCGAGCGTAGGAGGATTCATTTAGGTAGCTGGAACATAGGGTCTCTGACAGGGAAGCTTCAGGAGCTAGTTGATGCAGCGGTGAGGAGAGGTGTTGATATCCTTTGCGTCCAAGAAACCAAATGGAGGGGACATAAGGCGAAGGAGGTGGAGGATACCGGCTTCAAGCTATGGTACACGGGGACGGCTGCAAACAGAAACGGCGTAGGCATCTTGATCAACAAGAGCCTCAAGTATGGAGTGGAAGACGTCAAGAGACGCGGGGACCGGATTATCCTGGTCAAGCTGGTAGTTGAGGACTTAGTTCTCAATGTTATCAGCGTGTATGCCCCACAAGTAGGACACAATGAGAACACCAAGAGGGAGTTCTGGGAAGGCCTGGAAGACGTGGTTAGGAGTGTACTGATTGGCGAGAAGCTCTTCATAGGAGGAGACCTCAATGGCCATGTAGGTACATCTAACACAGGTTTTGAAGGGGCGCATGGGGCTTTGGCTATGGCATCACGAATCAAGAAGGCGAAGATGTCTTAAGCTTTGCTCTAGCCTACGACATGATTGTAGCTAACACCCTCTTTAGAAAGAGAGAGTCACATCTGGCGACTTTTAGTAGTGGCCAACACTCTAGCCAGATTGATTTCATCCTCTCGACAAGAGAAGATAGGCGTGCATGCCTAGACTATAAGGTAATACCTGAAGAGAGTGTTGTACCTCAGCATAAGCTGGTGGTTGCTGACTTCCACTTTCGGATTCGTGTCCAGCGGGATAAGCTTGCCAAAGTCACTAGAACGAAGTGGTGAAAGCTAAATGGGGAGGTAGCTCAGGCGTTCAAGGAGAGGGTCATTAAGGAGAGCCCTTGGGAGGAAGGAGGGGACGCATACAATGTGCAGATGAAGATGGCGACTTGCATTCGTAAGGTGGCCTCGGGGGAGTTTGGAGTGTCCAGGGGAAGAAGAAGCGAAGATAAGGATACCTGGTGGTGGAATGATAATGTCCAAAAGGCAATTAAAGAGAAAAAAGATTGCTTCAGACGCTTATACCTAGATAGGATTGCAGACAACATGGAGAAGTACAAGATGGCGAAGAAGACCGCAAAGCGAGCTGTGAATGACGCAAGGGCATATGAGGACATCTACCAACGGTTAGGCATGAAGGAAGGCGAAAGGGACATCTATAAGATGGCCAAGATCCGAGAGAGAAAGACGAGTGATATTGGTCAAGTCAAATGCATCAAGGATGGAGCAGGTCAACTCTTGCTGAAGGACGATGAGATTAAGCATAGATGGCGGGTGTACTTCGACAAGTTGTTCAATGGGGAGAATGAGAGTTCTATCATTGAACTGGATGACTCCTTTGGTGAGACCAACATGCGTTTTGTGCGGAGAATCCAGGAGTCTGAGGTCATGGAGGCTTTAAAAATGATGAAAGGAGGCAAGGCGATGGGCCCTGATTGTATCCCCATTAAGGTGTGGAAAAGCCCCGGGGACATAGCGATAGTATGGCTAACCAAGTTTTTCAACCTTATTTTTGGGCAAACAAGATGCCAAAAGAATGGAGACGAAGTATATTAGTACCAATTTTCAAGAACAAAGGGGATGTTCAGAGTTGTACTAATTACCGTGGAATTAAGCTGATGAGCCATACAATGAAGCTATGGGAGAGAGTCATTGAGCACCTCTTAAGAAGAATGACAACCATAACCAAAAATCAGTTTGGTTTCATGCCTGGGAGGTTGACCATGGAAGCCATTTTCTTGGTACGACAACTTATGGAGAGATACAAGGAGCAAAAGGACTTGTATATGATGTTCATTGACTTGGAGAAGGCCTATAATAAGATACTGAGGAATGTCATGTGGCGGGCCTTAAAGAAACACAAAGTCCCAACAAAGTACATTACCCTCATCAAGGACATGTACGATAATGTTGTGACAAGTGTTCGAACAAGTGATATCGACACTGATGACTTCCCGATTAAGATAGGACTACATCAGGGGTGCTGCAACCCAAGTTAATTAACCACCCATAAACGAGCTGAGATTTTCAAATTACTGGACAGATATTTACAAAAACGCTCAAAGATAAATGGACTGAGCTAATATCAAAAGGAAATATTTCAAGGCATGCAGATTTCAGGTTGTACGTTCATTCAGAATAATTATGTTGGCGTCAGCATAACCACAAAAACTTTGAAGGCAAAATATATTGGATCTGGGAGCTCATGAGAACCCCTCAGGCTGGACTATTTGGCCGTATATCTATCATCAAACCCGATTGAAGCACTTGTGACTAGCTATTCAGTTTACACTTTACACGTGAGGTGAGATAATAGAATGACACTTTGAATTGTGGTACTAGAACCGTGACTCGGATTGTACTGTATTAGTGTATTTGTGTTTACCTTGAAGCTGATGCATTATGACATTTATAAACTCATTTGTCCTAGCCCACTGATCCAAGAGCAAGCTCCTGAGCTGCGGTCGTTATAGTGACCAGCATTCAAAATCAACTCGCTGGTTGGTGAGCTGACATTCCAATCCTGTCTTTATTAGTTGGCCTGCAGAGATAGTTTACAAGAATTCAGCATTGCATGAAATAGAAACAGAAGACACAGAGAACAATATGAAATCAAACATTGGTCGCACAGTTCATGAACTGACCATTCATCATAAGAAAAAGCAAGTACAGTATAACATACATATATCCCATTTCTGCAAAGTGAACAAAGGTGTTAAGCTTTGTCGTCATCGAAAAGTGGACAGACAGGACAGTCGGTAAGACTATCACGTTCAGTTTTAACAACAGATAGTGCTGCAACCCAAGTTAACTAATCGACCAAAAACAAGCTGAGATTTTTAAAGTACTGGACAGAGATTTGCAAAGCCACCCATAAGATAATTCATTTGACTGAGCTGAATAGCTAAAACATGGTACTGTGTAGCGTAACCTTGAGACATTACTCACGTGTGTGCACCAAAAGGAAATGTATCAAGGCATGTAGATTTCAGGTTGTGCGTTCAATCAAAATAATAATGTTGGCGTCCGCATAAGCAGAACAACTTCAAGGGCAGAATATAATAGATCTAGGAGCTCAAAAGAACCCCTCAGACTGGACAATTTGGGCGTACATCTATCTTTAAACCCAACTGAAGCACTTGTAACTAGCTATTCAGTTTGGACTTTACACGTGAGGTGAGATAATGACATGACACTTTGAATTGTTGTACTAGAACCATGACTTGGATTGTAAAAAAATTACCTTCGAAGCTGTTGCGTTCTGACACTTTGCAAACTCAGTTCTCCTAGCCCACTGATCCATGTTCAAGCTGCTCCTTAGCTGCTGTCGTTGTACTGGCCAGCATTTAAAATCAATTCATTGGTGAGCTTCCTCTCTTTGGTTGGGCTGCAGAGATAGTAGTTCACAAGAAGAATTCAGCTTGCATGAAATACAAACAGAGGACACGGAGATCAATATGAAATCAAGCATTTGTCACATAGTTGATGAACTGAAGAATGCATGATTAGCAAACATTGAAGGAAACATAACATCCATTAAAGAGAAAGACAGCAATGATTACTTCTTTTGAGCTTAAGCATCTCTAGAAACAGGCTTTGGATTGCGGTGGAAATAAATATAATTTGGAGCTTCTTTTACGTGTTAACTAGTGTAAAGTCTACAACATCCCTGAGCTTAAATCACATCCTAAGATACAAGAAACCCATCCAATGAACCAAGATACCCATCCAACGTACATAAGTTTGCAGCGACAGAAGGAAAACATAAGTGCTGTTGAAGGAAGAGGGGAAAAAAAGATCACAGGACTGTACAAGTAGTTCCAAAAGCAATGTACATCAGGAAATGCAGGAAAGATTCCAGGAGCTCATAATATCATTTTTTACATGAAAAAACATCATCAGTAGTGCTTGCAGACCTACAAAGTAAAGATCATAAAAGACCCATAGGAAAATTATTTCTACGCATTGTTTTGGATGCTGACAACAGACCATTTGGAGCCTATGAGAAGGGTATGAAACATAACCCATACAAAAAAGGGAACCACTATATGTATATGCATCGGACAAATATCTGAATATCACAGTAAGATGTACCTTGGATGTTCTTCCTGACGTCAAGGCCACCGGGTACATGGATCTTCGATTTTTTTTTGAAACTATGATGATTTTTATAGCAAATTCGGAAACTATACACCCTAATGTAGAAAAATCAAAAGTATCACCCTGTCGGCCTCCTGTTGGCCGAAGAGGGACTTTTCGGCCAACCGCTAGCCAAAAAGGACTTTTCGGCCAACAGTTGGCCAAAGAGTCCCTCTTCGGCCAACACCGGCTCTACTGTTTTAGAAAATTCATATCAATTAGGATTTTTAGTATTTTAATTTGATTATTTTTGCATTATATTAGAAATTTTATGAAGTTTCTGTAGATATCAAGTTTGACTAGATTTGAAAGTTTGAATTTGAATTTTATGAATTTGCTCAAATCACTAGATTGCCTATAATTTGAGCTAGGAGTATTCTTTTTAGATGGTTCTTTTTTCTACTGTGTCTTTGTGACTTTGTTTATTAGTTGTAATTAATTAGTGAATTTTAGGATTATTTAGAATTAGGTTTTCATGGAAACAGTTCTGTTTTAGTGTTTTATAGGTTTTGTGCTATTTCTTTTAATTTTAATTGCTTTACATTGTTTTTTTTTATTTTTTGACATATTCTTTTAGTTTCTGTTAAGTTATTAGTAGATATTTTATTTATAGTATTTTTTGTATTTTATTTCTTTTATCCTCCATTTTCTTTCCCGTCGTTCTTTCCCTCCATTTTCTCCCGCTATTTTCTTTGCCGCCATTTTTTCCCGCCATTGTTTGCCGCCATCACTAGTAGAAAACAGGGCTTTGGTCCAGGCCAGGTCAGCCCATTAGTCTTGGTTCAGTCCAGAACCGGGACCAATGTGGGCATTGGTCCCGGTTCGTGAGCCCAGGGGGCCGGCCGGGCCACGTGGGCCATTGGTCCCGGTTCATCTGGACCTTTTGGTCTCGGTTGGTGGGATGAACCGGGACCAATGGGCCTCGCTCCTGGCCCACCACCATTGGTCCCGGTTGGTGGCTTGAACCGGGACCAAAGGCTCCCCTTTAGTCCCGGCTCATGCCACCAACCGGGACCAATGAGGTGCCTATATATACCCCTCGCTCGCGAGCAGAGCACCCCAGTGCTCTGTTTTTCTCTGGCCGAGGGGGAGAGGGCTTGGTGGTGCTCTAGCTCACCTCCTATGCACACAAGGTGTTCGATGGAATGCCCGAGCCACACTACTTAAGCTTTCTCCTCTTCAAGCTCCATTTTCCATAATATTTGTCTAGGTTTAGCGGTCCGTCACGCCCCGTCCCCGTCTTCACCGCCGTCGATCACCCGCGCCGAACTCATCGCTAGCACCACCGTGGTGAGCCTCTTGTTCTTATCTTCTTTCTGAAAGGAAAAATATTCTTACTTGTATGTTTACATAGATACTTGTATTATTTTCTTACTTTTATTATTGCATCTTATATAGTGTGATGGTTTTGGTATCCGCCCCCATCGTCCCTCGTCCTGTCTATGATTCGGATGTGGTATATATATTATCTTTATAACTATTGGTTCATTTATTGTTTATGAAAATTATGCCGACCAACGTGACATAGATTTTATTTATGTAGGATGTATGTGAATCGGAAATGCCAACCGATCCTATTGTCGAGAGGTTAAATTTAGTTGAAGAAGAAAACAATTTGTTGAAGGAAAAAATAAAAAAAATTGAGGAGGAGAAGATGATATTGGAGTTGCATGTTGCGGATGTCATCGATGATCACAAGATCAAGATGGATGCAATGCGCTTGAAGATTAGAAAGATTAGAAAATATGCCATTCATACCGAGGCTTGGTATCATTATGCCGTTGGATCAATTGTTACCTTAGTTGCGATTATGATCGCATTTGTTTTTGCATTGAAATGTTTTACATAGTTTCAATGTATGGTTTAATTAATTAGATGCTCTGGAGAGCTATATGTTGTTAGATGAGAACTATGTATGCACTTTGCTTTTAATGTGATGATGAACTTCTATTAATTTGGACACTTAATTGTATATAATGCACGCAGATGAACCGACAATGAATGTATGGTGACAGACACACCCGCGAGTACATTAAGGGCGTGCATGAGTTTCTCGATGCAGCTGAGGCAAACAAGCAGAATGGTTTTATGTGTTGTCCATGCACTGAATGTGGGAATACGAGGTCTTACTCTAACCGGAAAATCCTTCACTCCCACCTGCTTTACAAGGGTTTCATGCCACACTATAATGTTTGGACGAGGCACGGAGAAATAGGGATTATGATGGAAGACAGCGAAGAAGAAGAGTACGATGACAACTATGTGCCCCCTGAATACGGTGATGCTGCAACGGGGGGAGCTGGTGAAGATCAAGAGGAACCAGACGATGTGCCCAATGATGCTGCAACGGGTTATACCCCAATTACGAAGATGGCATGTTAGAGGATCACAAAAAAGGGTTATACCCCAATTACGAAGATGGCAACACAAAGCTCGGTACCGTACTGGAATTGCTGCAGTGGAAGGCAGAGAATGCTGTGGCTGACAAAGGATTTGAGAAGCTACTGAAAATATTGAAGAAGAAGCTTCCAAAGGATAACGTATTGCCCGACAGTACATACGCAGCAAAGGAGGTCGTATGCCCTCTAGGATTAGAGGTGGAGAAGATACATGCATGCCCTAATGACTGCATCCTCTACCGTGGTGCATACAAGGATCTGAACGCATGCCCGGTATGCGGTGCATTGCGGTATAAGATCAGACGAGATGACCCTGGTGATGTTGACGGTGAGCCCCCCAGGAAGAGGGTTCCTACGAAGGTGATGTGGTATGCTCCTATAATACCACGGTTGAAACGTCTGTTCAGAAACGAAGAGCATGCCGAGTTGATGCGATGGCACAGTGAGAACTGAAAGAAAGATGGGAAGTTGAGAGCACCCGCTGACGGGTCGCAGTGGAGAAAAATCGAGAGAAAGTACTGGGATGAGTTTGCAAATGACCCAAGGAATGTATGGTTTGCTTTAAGCACGGATGGCATTAATCCTTTCGGGGAGCAGAGCAGCAATCACAGCACCTGGCCCATGACTCTATGTATGTATAACCTTCCTCATTGGATGTGCATGAAGCGAAAGTTCATTATGATGCCAGTTCTCATCCAAGGCCCTAAGCAACCCGGCAACGAAATTGATGTGTACCTAAGGCCAGTTGAAGAACTTTTACAGCTGTGGAATGGAAACGGTGTACGTACGTGGGATGAGCACAGACAGGAGGAATTTAACCTTAAGGCGTTGCTGTTCGTGACCATCAACGATTGGCCCGCTCTCAGTAACCTTTCAGGACAGACAAACAAAGGATACCACGCATGCACGCACTGTTTAGATGACACTGAAAGTATATACCTGGACAAATGCAGGAAGAATGTGTACCTAGGCCATCGTCGATTTCTTCCGACCAACCATCAATGTCGAAAGAAACGCAAGCATTTAAAAGGCGAGGCAGATCACCGGAAGAAGCCCGTCATGCGCACCGGTGATCACGTGCTTGGTATGGTCAACGATTTAAAATACGTAATCTTTGGAAAGGGTCCTGATGGACTAGCTGTTCTGAATGACGCTGAGGGACGTGCACCCATGTGGAAGAAGAAATCTATATTTTGGGACCTACCCTACTGGAAAGACCTAGAGGTCCGCTCTTCAATCGACGTGATGCACGTGACGAAGAACCTTTGCGTGAACCCGCTAGGCTTCTTGGGCGTGTATGTGAAGACAAAAGATACACCTGAGGCACGGGAGGACCTGCAACGTTTGCACGAAAAAGACGGCATGCCTCCGAAGCAGTATAAAGGTCCTGCCAGCTACGCTCTTACAAAAGAAGAGAAAGAAATCTTCTTTGAATGCGTGCTCAGTATGAAGGTCACGACTGGCTTCTCGTCGAATATAAAGGGAATAATAAATATGTCAGAGAAAAAGTTTCAAAACCTAAAGTCTCATGACTGCCACATGATTATGACGCAACTGCTTCCGATTGCATTGAGGGGGGTTCTACCGGAAAACGTCTGATTAGCCATTGTGAAGCTATGTGCATTCCTCAATGCAATCTCTAAGAAGGTGATCGATTCAGAAATCGTACCAAGGCTAAGAAGTGATGTGGCGCAATGTTTTGTCAGTTTCGATCTGGTGTTTCCACCATCCTTCTTCAATGTCATGACGCACGTCCTAGTTCATCTAGTCGACGAGATTGTCATCCTGAGGCCCGTATTTCTACACAATATGTTCCCCTTTGAGAGGTTCATGGGAGTCCTAAAGAAATATGTCCGTAACCGCGCTAGGCCAGAAGGAAGCATCTCCATGGGCCATCAAACAGAGGATATTATCGGGTTTTGTGTTGACTTCATTCCTGGCCTTAAGAAGATAGGTCTCCCTAAATCGCGGTATGAGGAGAGACTGACTGGAAAATGCACTCTTGAAAGAGACTTAATAATATGCAGGGACGGATATTCTTGGTCTCAAGCACACTACACAATTCTACAGAACTCTACCTTGGTGACCCCGTATGTCGATGAACACAAGAACAGTCTGCGCTCCAAACACCCGAAGCAGTGCGACAACTGGATTACATGTGAACACATCAGGACTTTCAACAGTTGGTTGAAAACACGTCTCAGAGGTGACAACACTGTTTGTGATGAGTTGTACTTGTTGTCCAAGGGACCATCTTTGACTGTATTGACTTACAAAGGATATGAGATAAATGAGAAATACATTTTACACGATCGCCCAAGATCAAAAGAGCATCAACCAAAACAGCGGTGTCCGCTTTGATGCAGCAACCGAGAGCGGAAAGGACACATATTATGGTTATATAGTGGACATATGGGAACTTGACTACGGACCTGATTTTAAGGTCCCTTTGTTTAAGTGCAAATGGGTCAATCTGTCAGGCAGCGGGGTACAGGTAGACCCACAGTACGAAATGACAACAGTGGATCTGAAAAATCTTGGGTACACTGACGAACCGTTCGTCCTAGCCAATGATGTGGCACAGGTTATTTATGTGAAGGACATGTCTACCAAACCGAAAAAAAGAAAAGATCAGAAAGCGAATACATCATACGATGAGTCAAAGCGCCACATAGTTCTTTCAGGAAAAAGGGACATCCTGAAAGTGGACGGCAAGACAGACATGTCTGAAGATTATGAAAAGTTTTATGAAATTTCTCCCTTCAATGTCAAGGCTGACCCAAGCATCCTGATAAACAATGAAGATTATCCATAATTACGGCGCAATAAACAAATGACACAAGCGAAGAAAAAGTGAAGACTTTCTCCCACAACTATTATGATGATGCCATGCCAACTTTGTAACACACGAACATGCTACCATTGTCCGTTTTGTACATGCACAGGCTATGTGGGTGAAATTATGATACCATCCCAACTTTCAACATTTTCAAAGTTCATTTGAAATGCTTTCATGTCTTATGGTTCGCCCCTGGCCCATGACCATTAGTCCCGATTTGTGCCACAAACCGGGACAAAAGGGTTGGTCCTCGTTGCGGGCAGAGTTTAGTCCCACCTCGCCAACCGAAGGGGCTCACACCAGTTTATAAGCCCTTCTCCCTCTGCCTTGTTGAGCTCCTCTCGAAGTGAAAATAGATGCCCTAATAGAGAAAAGTTTAACCTAAATTCATAGTGAATTTCTCTAAAATTCATAGAAATTTACTAGGAATTTAGGTTAAATTTTCTCTATAAGCGCATCTATTCTCATTTTTTTAGTAAGTTAATCACAAACTTGTGATTCAAACAACTTTCAAAGAATTCAAATTTTAATTATTCAAATTTGAAAACTAATGGCACTAACAAAAAATTTATAATTTTTCTAAAACTAATGGCACTAACAGAATGTTTATAATTTTGCTAACCTAAAAGCAAACAGAATTAAAAATTAAAGCAAAAAACAAAAGAAAATAAATAATGCAAAAAACAAATAAAAAAACAGAAAAAAAAACTATTTTTATAGTAAAGTTAATCACAAAATAAAATAAATAAAGCAACAAAGAAAACAAAAAACTAAAAAAGTGTTTTCAAATTTGAAAACTAATGGCACTAACAGAAAGTTTATGATTTTTCTAAAACTAATGGCACTAACAGAAAGTTTATAATTTTGCTAACCTAAAAGCAAACAGAATTAAAGATGAAAGCAAAAAACAAAAGAAAATAAATAATACAAAAAACAAATCAAAAAAATAGGAAAAAACTATTTTTATAGTAAAGATAATCACAAAATAAAATAAATAAAGCAACAAAGAAAACAAAAAAACTAAAAAAGTGTTTTCAAATTTGAAAACTAATGGCATTAATAAAAAGTTTATAATTTTTCTAAAACTAAAAGCATAAAGAATTAAAAAATAAAAAATAAAGCAAAAAACAAAAGAAAATAAATAAAGCAACAAAAAAACAAAAAAATGCCACCTACTGGGCCACCACGGCCTGAATACGACTAGAAACCCTAACATGGGTCAGCATTCATGCCCGCAGTAGGCCCAGTAGGCCCACAGGCATTGCAGTGACAGATTAGGCCCGAAAGCCTGCAGTTGAGAGGAGCTCGGGAGGGTGGGCGCAACAGCGCTTATAAACCACTTCCGAGCCCTCTCAATTAGCGAGGTGGGACTAAACTTTTGGGCGCGGGGCAGCACAAGGCCATTGGTCCCGGTTGGTGCCACCAACCGGGACTAAAGGGGTGCATTGGTCACGGTTCGTGGCTCCAACCGGGACCAATGCCCCCCTATGGCCCCGGTTCGTGCCACCAACCGGGACCATAGGCCTCTACTTCCCGCCCTTTCGGCTGCTGAAAAGAGACCTACGGTTCCAGTTGATGGCACGAACCAGGACCATAGGGGGGCATTGGTCCCGGTTGGAGCCACGAACCATGACCATTGCTCTGGGTATATAAGGTAGCACTTGTGAAAATTTCGCCAACTGCTCCCATTCCCCCCCGACGCTGCCAGGCCGTTCGTCGTCATCATCGCCGCCCCGAGCCCGTCGTCGCCCGCTCCCTGTCGCCATCGCCCCGCGCTGCCGCAGGCCTTCTCCCCGTCGCTGCGTGCGCCGTCGCCGGCCTCCTCCTCGTCGCTGCGTGCGCCATCTCCGGCCCCCTCTCCGTCGCCCCGCGCCGCATCGCCGGCCTCCCCCGCGCCGTCGCCGGCCTCCTCCCCGTCCCCGGCCTCCTCCCCGTCGCGCCCCCAGTGAGCTCCCCCCTTCCCATCAATCCCTGTCGCTCTGACCATCGCCGCCGCCGCTCTCTGTGTGTGATAAATTTTTTCATATGTGTATGTATATGCTCATATGTATTTGGATTTGGCTATATATATGTATGTATATGCTCATATGTATGTATGTATATGCTCTCTGTATATGGATTTGGCTATGTATATGCTCTCTGTATATGCTCATATGTATGTATGTTCATATAGCATTTTTTCTATATATGAATTAATTTTTTGTTCATGGATATATGCTAAAGAAAACGAGGAGGGTGATAGATGATGATGAGGGGTCGAGAGGGGGACGAGAGGTCGAGGGGAGAAAAAAAATGTTATCAGGGACGAGGGTCGTCGAGGGGTCGAGAGAGGGACGAGGGGTCGAGAGGGGTACGAACCGGGACCAATACTCTGTGTATATAAGCAGGACTTAGAAAGAATAAGAGGAGAGGAAGAAGAGGAGAAATAAATAAGAAGAAGAAAAAAGAAGAAAAAGAAGAGGAGAAGAAGAAAGGAATAGTGGAGAAGAGAAAACAGAATATATTCTATTTTTTCTTCTTCTCCACTATTCCTTTCTTCTTCTCCTCTTTTTTTTTCTTTTTTTTCTTCGATCTTCTCCTCTAGCAATTCCTTTCTTCTTCTCCTCTTTCTTCTTCTTCTTCGTCTTCTTCTTCTTCTTAATTTTTATCGGGAACGACGGTGTCGAGGATCGTCGAGGGTCGAGGGTCAGGAACTAGGGTAGAGGGTCGAGGGTCGTTAAGGGGTCAAGGGTCGAGGGTTTCAGGGTCAAGGGTTCGAGGGTTATATAGGGTCGAGGGATCGAGGGTCGAGGGTTCCAGGGTCGTCTAGGGGTCGAGGGTTCCAGGGTCATCGAGGGTTCGAGGGGTCGAGAGAGGTTTCCTAGTGTCAAAGTATTGAAGAAATCCATGGCTTTATCATTAGCCGGAAGTAACTAGGGCATGACGAAGTCCTTCAACGTTATTTTGGAATGGTGTCCCGAATAGGATAATTTGCCTTTTTGTATGAATTTCAGCAAAGGCCTTCCAAATAACGATATTTGGAAGCTTCTTGCTGAACTTTGTACCAAAAAGTGAATTATCCTATCTAGGACTCCGTTTCAAAATAACTTTGAAGAGCTTCGTACCATCATGCACCTGTTACTTTCGCCTAATGATGAAGACATGGTTTTGTTGAATCCTTTGACACTAGGCAACCTCCCGATCCCTCGGCGATCCTCTCCTTTTTTTTCTTCTTCTTCCTCTTTTTTTTTTATCGGGAACGAGGGTCGTCGAGGGACATAGATGTAGTGTCGTCGTTGTCGATATATACCCCCTCCTGATAGCTTCAACACGTGGGGGGGTCGATATTACCCCCTCCTTGAAGCGTTCTCGAGGCCACCCCAAACCCTTGAAGCGTTGTCGAGGCCACCCCAAACCCTAGAGAAGCAGCATCGAGGCCACTAATTAATATATATGATTCCTTACTACGATTAGGTAGCTAGTTCTACGTTTGCCACTAATATATCCATCTATCATGTTTGAATAATAATTGCCAGGTTGTAAATATTTGTAGAAACTATGGACACCGCCCGAGACGAAGCAAAAGGAGCATTGTTGAGGGACATAATCGCAGAAGGATGATGCTGTCTCGTTGTTTCTCAACGACACCGATGGTCTGGAAGGAGAGGGTGAACAAGCTGGCTACGGTGACCTAATGCCGGTGCAAGAAGAAGAGCATGAGGATGGCTCCGGTGACCCAATGCCGGTGCAAGAAGGAGACCGTGATGACGGCTCCGATGACCGAACCGAGTCCGGCCAGGTATATATATTAGTTAAGCGTGTGCTGACTAGCTGATTGATGCATTCATTGTTTTGGTATGTACACATATTAATTAAGTCTTTATTCTTTTTTCTAGCCCTCCGGATCGAGCACAACTTCGGTAAAGAGACGAGGCCCAAAGAAAAAGTTGAGCTCGGATGAAAAGTATGAGATCATAGCAATCGCACCCGACGGCCAACCGATTGAACCCATCCGAACAAAGAACGCATTTGTTGCTCAGTGCGGGGTTCTGGTTAGGGACAAGATCCCGATAAGCATCTAGCAATGGTTTAAGCCGGCTACAGAAGACCCTGAGGTGTCTTATGTCAATGATATGCAGAAAAATGATCTTTGGACTGAGCTGAAGTCAAATTTCACCCTACCGCCAGAGGATAATCCAGAGAACCCAGTTAAAGAGCAATTAATCAAGTCTTTTGCTCTGAAGAGGATGGCAGAACTATTCAGGAGGTGGAAGAAAGAGCTGAATAAGTTTGTCGAAAATAATGAGACACCAGAATTCAAGGGTAGATATGAGAAGATCAGAGATCACTGGCCCGCATTTATGGCCCACAAGACATCGGAAAAGAGTAAGAAGATGTCAGCGACAAACAAGCAAAATGCTGCGAAGAAGAAGCATCACCATCGGACGGGGTCAGGTGGCTACCTCGTAGCCTGGCCTAAGTGGTCCAAAAATGAGAATGATCTGGTTCATAAAGGGATCGAACCAGAGACAATTAACTGGCCAAACCGTTGCCGAACTTAGTTCTTCGGGGCTGGCGAAACCTTGGACCCTGTAACAGGGAAGTGCATTTGGACGAACGATTGAATGAACATACCAGTCAGAAAGCTTAAGCAGTATATCGAAGCAGCGCAGCAAGGGACGTTTTTACCAGACAGAGAGAACGACGAGCTCACAATGGCCCTCGGGAATCCTGAGCACCCTGGACGGACACGAGGCACGCCAGGCTCCATTCCGTGGAAGGTAGGGTTTCTAGACGCAGGCAGTTACAAATCCCATGAGAGGAGGAAAAAAATGCAGCAGACCCAAATGCAGGCGCTGCAAGCAAGGGTAGACACGATAGAGGAATGAAAAGCAAATCGCAGTAAATGTACTGCCAAAACTTCCCTTGAAGCTACCCCGCCATCTCAGCGCAGAAGCAGCATGGCTTCCACCGAGCTGCTTCAGCCGGAGAATGCCTTGACGGCTCCTGCCAGCTATCCTGTGGATACTATCACGGAGTCTCAAAATTGTCATCTTATGACGCAATGGATGCATTTGAAGGTCAAAGCGGCTGTTGGCTCTATTTATCCTATTGAACCCGGCGCAACTTTTCACTGCCGGCCGATTCCAGAAGGATATGCTAAGGTGATGATGGATGAAATAACGGAGGGATTTGAGGACCTCCAGCTTGACCACCCTACCAGTGAAGGGGAGACTCGGCTGGGGTCTGCTCTGAAGACTCCATGCCTATGGCGGAAGGAGCTCATCAACCTTCCGAACTGAACGCCTCCGCCTCCTCCTCCTCCTCCGGCGAGTCAAGGCACTCCGCCTCCTCCACCACCTCCTCCTCCGGCGAGTGACGATCAGGGCCCTCGGCCGGCTCCTTCTCCGGCGCGTGGCGGCACTCCGCCTGCGCCGGCGCGCCCGAACAGTCAGCCTCCTCCTTCTCCGCCTCGTCAGCAAGGGCGAAAGAGACCCGCCGCCGCTCCGGCAGCTGCTCCGGCGCGTCGTAGTCCTTCTCCTCCGCCTCGTAAGCAAATAAATAAGACAACCGCTCCGTCTGCTCGGCCGGCATCTAGCAGTACAACCAGAGGCGGGAGGACATACAAATTCGGTTCTTCTCTAAAGAGTCCACAGAAGTTACCATACGAGAGGACCCTGGAGGAGAACGCAAAGATCGCGCGAACCGAAGTGGATGACTGGTTTCAAGGGTTGAAAGCAAAGAGACATCCACCTCCGAAGGAGAAGGTAGATCCGATGAAAGTGAAGCGCACTCTGGCTGCGCTGGCAAAACCACCCAAGTCTCCGCCAAAAGGCAACTATGAGCGCATTATTGCGAAGACATGGGCCAAAGCGGAGCGGTGGGGAAGTACAGTCAGTGATCAAAGGCTGAAAGAACGACGAGCAGCTGGGAAACAAATTGCCCAGCTCGGCGAACAAGCAAAGCAATCGTGCCCCCTGCTCAAGGTGCCTAGCGACATCGTCGATCCGAGGATGGTGCCCGGTTATTGCAATGTTGACGATTACCTGCCCGATGATGTACATTATGATACCATGGAGGTGCAGATACACAGATACTAGTACGAGAAGCCTCTCGTCAAAGATGAAAAATCTTTAACAACGATGATGCGAAGATTACATGATTGATACTTGAAAATCTGAAAAGAGTCTGGGGGAAGGAGTACTTTGTATGCGAGAGTTAAACCGGAGCATGACCTCGTTGGAATTGAACTGTTGCCTATTCCATTTGAGGAGTTCTATCAGTTTTTCAATCAATTGGCCCTCGATAAAACAACGGTCACCTGCTACTGTTTGTAAGTACTACTACTTCTGTCATTAAGTCTCTCTATATAGCTCATCTCTTTCATTGCATGTATTTATAATTATCCTCACTATATTATGTAGATTGAAGATCGCCGAATTGAAGAAAAGACAAATCGGTGATATTGGGTTCGTTAACACATATCTCATAGATGCAACTGAGGTTGAACATCATCCCGAAGATACCGAGGCCAACTTGCTACGATCATTCAAAAAAATGAAAACAAAGATATAATACTCTTTCCTTACAACTTCAAGTGAGTGTTACTGTCTTGTGCATATTCGGTTTCCCTTATATATTAGTTCAGGTTATAGTAATGTAATTGATGAGTTATGCATGCGTGCGCAAGTATCACCATATTCTTCTAGAGATTAGGCTTGAGCAGGGAGTAGTAACTGCCTTTGACTCTAAACAAAAAGATCCCCAGGAGTATACGGACATGACTGAAATCCTCAAGAAGTAAGTTATCAATCATTATCCACCATATCAACAACTTTGTTTATTTCCTGATATCAAGTAATTGTTTCCTTTGTCCGGCAGGGTTTGGAGAAAATTCACCAGAAAAGTTCCGGGACTGCCGAAGGAGCTGAAATTTAGACACCCGAAAGTAAGTATTATAGTAGCATGTTCCGCGCATCTCCTAGTGATTCAAGCGCTAGTTTCATCAATACCATTTAGCATTCTTGCTTATCAATTTGATTGACATCTATTTCTTGTAAAGTGGTTGTGGCAGGAATAAGGGAATGATTTCTGTGGATACTACGTCTGTGAGTCCATCCGCCACACGACCTGTGAGCGGGGCGGGTACTCTGACGAACAATATGAAGTACGTAAATAACAACATTCACAATTTTATTTTATTACCATTATTTATGTTGAGTTTCATTCATTCATATATATATATATATATATATATATATATATATATATATATATATGTATGTATTGACCCCCTTCTTCAAATTAGATGTTTCAAAAGCGGGATGAACTCCTAGCACCAGCTCGCATGCGAGCAATTCAAGAGGAATTGGCGGCATTCTTTCTTAACCATGTGATCGCTGAAGACGGAGAATACTATGTGAACCATGAGTCCATATGATTATATTTGTAAGAGATAATTATTGTATATATGTAGCCGATAGTGTCGGATAGATATACGAGAACTTGTTGTTCGACCAATCTCTCGGAGAAGGAGAGGTGGTCGATATCACTTCTCTCTATATGCATATATGTTCATGACGATCTTCTGTTTCCTTCGTTTGCTTACTAGCTAGCTACCGTGTCTAGTCCTCTCTATACGTATGTATACGTACGTAGCATCGACCAAACACGGACATAAGAAAGGACACTTCTCTCTATTAATTATAGCTAGCTAACACAATATATGAAACACCTAAATTAACCCCCCAAAACCCCCAAATCCCCCCTTTTCAAAAAAACAAAAACCCCAGCCACAGAAATGCTGACGCGTGGATGCCTATTGGTCCCGGTTGGTGCCACCAACCGGGACCATAGGGTCTCCTGCCTGGGCTCCGCGCACAGGCCACGTGGAGGCCCATCAGTCCCGGTTCTGGACTGAACCGGGACTAAAGCGCCGTGGCATTAGTACCGACCCTTTAGTCCCGGTTCAGCCCTTACGAACCGGGACAGGCCCTTTTTCTACCAGTGCATTCTCTCCTGCCATTTTCTTTCCCGTCATTTTATTCGCCGCCATTCTCTCCCTCCATTTTCTCCGCCATTTTATTTCCTGCCATTCTCTCTCGCCATTTTCTTTTCCGCCATTCCCTCCCGCCATCTTCTTTCTCGCCATCTTCACTTCTCAACTTATAAAACGAGCCTCATGTTGTCCACGACCGTAGATAACATCGTCTGACACGGTCTGTGTAGTGTGAAACACTGTCTAAGAGAAGTCATAAGTGTTTGCAGCTTCGTCATCATCATCGAAGAGTGTTTCACACCTATGACTTCTCTCACACAGTGTTTCACACTCCACATGAAGGCATCATAGTCATCCTCCGTCGAGGCAGCACTCCTTATTGTGGCGGGAGAGAATGGCGGGAAAGAAAATGGCGGGAGAAAATGGCGGCAAAGAAGATGGCGGGAAAGAAAATGGAGGGAAAAAGATTGCAAAAAAGTTTTTTTTCATTTATAAAACGGAAATGGTTGTATAGGATTTATAAGGAACTTTTAAATATAAACCCATATGAAGCTCAAAACAAGTTTTCTAGCAGGATAAAAGAAATAAAATATAAAACAAATACTACAAATAAAATAGCTACTGATAACTAAACAGAAACATAAAGAATATGTCAAAAAACTAAAGAAAAAATTTAAAGCAATTAAAATTAAAAGAAATGGCATAAAACCTATAAAACACTAAAACAGGACTGTTTTCATAAAAACATAATTTTAAATAATTATAAAATTCGCCAATTAATTACTACTGATAAACAAAGTCACAAAGAACTAGTAGCAAAATGAATCATCTGAAAAAATACTCCTAGCTCAAATTATAGGCAATCTAGTGATTTGAGCAAATTCATGAAAATTCAAATTCAAACTTTCAAATCTAGTCAAACTTGATATCTACAGAAACTTCATAAAATTTCTAATCTAATGCAAAAAGAATCAAATTAAAATACTAAAAATCCTAATTGATATGAATTTTCTAAAACAGTAGAGCAGGTGTTGGCCGAAGAGGGACTCTTTGATCAACTGTTGGCCGAAAAGTCCTTTTTGGCCAACGGTTGGCCGAAAAGTCTCTCTTCGGCCAACACGAAGCCGACAGGGTGATACTTTTGATTTTTCTGCATTAGGGTGTATAGTTTCCGAATTTGCTATAAAAATCATCATAGTTTCAAAAAAATCTGGATCTTCAAGGTCTGATTTTTTTAAGCATATCATGTACTAGATTTCTAAACTAGTAAGATGGCGTGAGTGTCAATCAAAAGCATGTGTGGCCACTAAAGATCACAACTGCCTATTGGTTCCATGTGTACCTAGTTACAGTTCAACAAGATTAAAAATTCACATTGCTATAGGCCTTGATGAAGTACCCATACATTCGGCTTAATCATCTAATAGAGAACATATTTGGTTGCCGTGGACCATTCATAAAAAAAGATTTCATATTAATGTAGAACAATATGGAAGGAAAAGGATGCTTCAATTATCTAGGAAGCTGGTAGGTAATCCTTTGACAATTCCAAAGACCATGCAAGCCTAAGCTTGAGAATGAACCAACAATACATGTGAACCTTGAATTTGAGTAACCATCGGACGAGAGATGGAACATCACAACAAGGTGGAACCTTTCTTCCAATGGAAATGGAAGGGGTAGCATACTTGCAAGTAAAGATAACATATTAAAAGGCAGAGAGTAAGGGTGATGAAGCGAGTGGCTTACCTATACCGGAGTGGAAGAACCGTAGCGCTGGAGGCATCGGAAAGCCTGCTTCGCCGCCCAAGCTCATGACGGCATGGTCCCCAAAGGTGCGCCCAGCAACAACAATGCGGCCCAGACATGGTGTTTTCGTACTGCTTATAGTGGAGCATGCAGAGCTCCCTCCAGGCTGATGTCCCTGTCGCTTCTCGGCCAGATAATCTGAGACGTCCACGATAAGAAAAATAAATCTTTTAAGTTAGTAGACAATAGCTGGCTTGCTATCAAAAGGAAATGTATCAAGGTACGTGTATTGCGGGTTGTGCTTTCAAACAAAATAATCATGTTGGTATCAGCACGAGTAAAAAAACTGCAAGGGCGGAATATATTGGATCTAGGACCTCAAAAGAGGCCGTCAGACTGGGCATACATCTTTAAACCCTACTGGAGCAATTGTAATTAGCTATCAAGTTTGGACTTTACAGGACAATGCAGTAACACTCTGAATTGTTGTGCAAGAATGACTTGGGTTGTAAAAAATATACCTTTGAGCTGTTGTGTTGTGACATTTGCAGACTCATTTCTCCTAGCCCACTGATCCAAGAGCTGATGCCCTTGTAGTGGGCGGCAATAAAAATCAACTCACTGGTGAGCTTACATTCTGATCCTCTCTTTAGTTGGGCTGCAGAGATATTTTACAAGAATTCAGCCTAGCAT
This sequence comes from Triticum aestivum, assembly GCF_018294505.1. Lineage (NCBI taxonomy): Eukaryota > Viridiplantae > Streptophyta > Magnoliopsida > Poales > Poaceae > Triticum > Triticum aestivum. The sequence continues at coordinate 741,645,548 of NC_057800.1, forward strand.
GAAATGCAAATAGAAGCAGGTACAGTATAATATATATCCCATTCCCGCAAAGTGAACATTCCTTCTTAAAATAACGGAGAATTTCCCCTAAAAAAAAGTGGACAATCATGTTAAGGCGCAGAATATTATTGGATCTAAGAGTTCAAAAGAGCCCCTCAGGCTGGGCGTATATCTTTAAACCCAACTAACACACTTGTAATTAGCTATTAAGTGTGGATTCTACAGGTCAGGTGAGACAATACAGTAACACTGAATTTGTTTGTGCGAGAACCAAGACTTGGGTTGTAAAAAAATGACCTTTGAGCTGTTGCGTTATGACATTTGAAGACACGTTTCTCCAAGCCCACTGAACCAAGAGCAAGCTCGTGAGCTGCTGTCCTTGTAGTGGGCGGCAATCAAAATCAACTTGGTGGTGAGCTTACATTGTGATCCTCTCTTTATCTTTAGTTGGGCTGCAGAGACAGTAATTTACAAGAACTCAGGCTTGCCTGAAATGCAAAAAGAAGCAGGGGTGCAGTATAATGTAGATCCCATTCCCGCAAAGTGAACATTCCTTGTTGAAACAGCGGAGAACTTGCCCTAAAAACAGGGGAGAATTGTTCGTACTTATGGCTGTCATGAGCAAAAACCTGCTGCTGTTGCTGCTGCAAGTTGCCGGTCCTCCGCGCCGCTACGCCGACGGCCGGCAAGGGAGGTCTGTACACGGTGATAAACAACCTGCGAAATCAAATCGAATGGGTTAAGAAGCCTGCAGTACAGAGGAAGAGAAAAGGAGGAGCGAGCAGAGGAAGCACGGACACGGAGGAAGCTGGCGATCTTGATGGTGGTGGTGATGCTGAGCAGCTTCTCCTCCTTGACACCCGGAGCAGCCTGGTGATGGCCTGCGCAAACCAAACGCACGGATCAGACCAGATCCAGAAGAAGAAGATATGCGGCTAGGGTTTCGGGCGCTGGGAGGGAGGGAGACCTTGGCGCGTTCATCTCCATGGCTGCGTGGTTGAGGAGGAAGAGGAAGAGGAGGAGCTCCATCTCCATGGCTGCGTGGTTGAGGAGGAGGTGCTCCATCTCCATGGCACGCGACATCCCACCAACTCCTCCTCTCCCGGCGGGCGGGTGGTTGTGCAGCCGAACCCTTCCTCCTCCGTGGTGGCAAAGCTCGACGCCGGCGCGCGGATCCGGAAGCCCCGCTATGGCCTGGGCTTTCCCTTGGGACAGAAGGTGAGGGTGGGGTAGAGGCCGCCGGCGGCGGGGTTGGGGTTGGGGGAGAGAGATTTGGGGGAAGGACGGTGGCGTTTGGGTTCGGGATTGCTTTGATTTGGTTTTGTTTGGTTTGGTGGGTTGGATTTCAATCTCATTTCGTAACCGCCAGCCCCAAAATTTTCGCTTGCAGAGGCCGGAAGATTCGATATTTCGCAGGGAGTTCACGCGGATCGCTTACGGCTGACTGGTGGATCTCCGATTCCCACGGATCCCTCTTCAAATCCAACGGCGCCGTGAGATGGCCCTGCATTCTCATTGGCCAACCTCGCCCTCCCACGAATTGCCCCCTCGAGCCTCACTCCTCTTCTCTCTCAAATCTGACAGGCGTTACTACGGATGGAGGCCTCACATAACGCAGATCGTGTTCTCTATAAAACCCATTAAATTTGTGTTTGTACTGATGCTCAAAAAAAAACCATCAAAGCATCAAATCTATATATATAGGGTCGCGCTATTCGTCACCCTGGGTGAGAAATTATTCCTCACCTCAGCCACCCCGTACGAGCCACACATACAACCAAACAACAACCACCGTATAAGAAACAATAGTTATTTAGGACAGTATAACCGAGCCTAATCCGAGTCCTCTCACGCATCCTTGCTCGTGAGCCGTTAGATTTCGTGTCTGAAACGTCTATGGCCGTCTGATCTAGGTTCAACTCGCGCACTGGGCCCGCTGTCCTAATGGGCTGCTATTCCCGTAGCTATTTTGAAAAAAAAACCCAAGTCTCGGCGAGACACCACCTGCACCCCTCGTTGGACGAGACGTTCCACCCCCGCTTAAGCCGCCACGGATCCCTTCCCTCAGGCCTTCACCCTCCTCATCCGGCGGCTCCAGGAGGGGCACCACAACAGCAGGCCAGTCACGCCATCCAAACGCGCCCGAACCCAACTAGCCTCCATCGGCCGCGGCGGCCAGGCCGCGCCTCTCCTTCCACCGGTCACGAGATCCGCCGATATCAACTCCGTCCTCCAGCGCTGGGTGCCCAGGATCAACATGCCTCCTCCTGATGTGAGTTTCGCTTGATATCTTTCTCTACTGTTGGTACTTGGTAGGGATGAAAGTGAAGCGTATTTGCCTGAATTGACGTGCCAATTTTCTGTGCAATGGTTGCAGCAGAAGTCACAAAAAAAGAGATCACGGTGATGGTGGTGGCAATGGGTGCCTACTTCCTCCGATGATGTCCCCATCACCTGGGTTTCAATATCAGTTCCATCCTCTACAAGTAGGTCTGTGTCTCTTCCCCTTCCGTGCATCCCCTGATTTTTTATTGATTCGCCTACTTGATCCGGTCTCGTGTTGGTAGAAGGGGAGATGAGAGGATGAGCACCAGAGGGTCACAGGATTGGATGACAGAGTCAAACTGGGAGAAAGCAGAGGCTTGAAATCTATTCTTCCTCGAGGAACAGCACCCCTTGCAGGACCTGGACCTTGAGGGGCTCCGCTCACGGCAACCTATCAGTTTGCCGGCTGCAGCCCGCCGGTTGAACCAGAGTCCAGGGCATGCTACCGTCAAGATAGCCTCTGCGCTGCTTTCGTACACCCACTCTAGCCATGTCTTCCCCTAGACCTGTGAGGAGGAGTAAGCAGGAGGACAAGGAGCAGCACGCCCCTATCATCTACTTTTCACTTTACAAAATTGAAAGTAGAATACCGTGCAAAGTCAGATCTACCTTTTGATGTTTCTGGTTTCCATCATTTTAGTGTTGCTTTTATAGTGTGAAGTTACCAATCCTTCTCCATATATGTAGTTGTGGAGTTCTACAACCGGAAATATACAAGTTATTCTGTATTTGATTCGCGCATAAATATTCAGAGATAGTTCAGTACTTCATTCAGGAGTTAGATGTGTGATAATCAGGTTTTAGTTTGGTGCCCGTCATGCCACCTTTGGCTTTTAGGTGAAGCTGAACCAAAAGTACTTGATTAGCATGTTTCTTTCTAACTTTATTCTTGTTTTTTTTGCCCCTTTTCTACGCATAACAATTATTTGTAAATCTACAAAAAAATGTCGGGAGAATCCTACAGGTTCGGTCCAAGGAAAAAACATGTGTATTAATGTTCTTATCATTAGTCCCCAACTTGCATATTCTACTGACATTTAAAATTCTTGCATAACTGTGGAGTTTACGGATGTAATATGTAGACACTCTCTTTTTCGCCTTTCCTTTTTTCGAGGTCAGTTTGGAGGCTAAAGTGATTACATCTCAAGGATTGCAAGAACACTCACCCAGGAAGCTATCTTATTTTCACCCTTTAATGTGGAGTTGTACTCACATTAAAACTTCTTGCAAGTTCTGTGCTGTGTACTGTCTCCGGAAATGCATTAACTAATGCAACTTCCTAATTGTTGGAAGATCAAGAAATACATATCTGAGGTGATCTTAGCAACCTCTTGAAAAGTAAAAAAAAAAAACTTCCTTATTCATATTCAAATGTTTAACAAAAATTTTAAAGTTCGCATTGTGGCTGATTTAGTATGTAGTTTATCTATGCATCTCAATGTGAACTGTTTATGCCCTAAACCTCAACCATACCATGTGTAATTGATGATTGTGTTAGCATGCATAGCAATATTCTTGATGATTGTAATTGATGATTAGTATGTATGCATAGCAAAATTGAGTATAATGACGTTGACCATCCGTCAGGTTAAAGACTCACTGAATTTTTAATTCTGAGAAAATGAGTTAGTAATCTGAAGGAATTTGCGCTACTGTACTACTCTTTAACGAGTATTAAAAAGTATGAAAATAATGATACGAGTTTAAGGAGTATATTGTAGGAAATGATACGAGCGGGATAGTACTTGTATTCTTTGGTGCTGGACAATAAAAAAGGGCACGGGTATAAATAAAACGCCTTAACCAAGATTCTGTGTTTTGCCTTTTATAGAGTATACTGTAATGCGATTCTCTATATTGTCAGTTGAGCTACTGGAGATGTGCAAATATGTTTATAATTTTATGTAACATGTTTCTAATTGTACGCCACATTCATCATGTTCTAAGCACCAAACATGCATGCAATGCATGATGCTTAAAGTAGAAAAGACAAAGTCCTCTATCAAGCCAACATGATTTGTGCAATATAATGTTTACTGTTGAGTTAAGGTACACTTATCTACTGCTAGCCAGATTTAATTTGGAGTTTGTCATTCTATAAATTAGAAAAGTGAATTTGATTGTCAAAGATTTCTTTTCTGGTTGTCATGACCATTACTTCATGCTTTTTATATATTTACGTAATTCCTACCATTTTCATTGCCAAAATGACGGGCGCAGCAACGCGCGCCATCATGATCTAGTCCAGCATAAAAACATAACACTTGTGAGGTAAAGTTACGACATGGAGCAGAGGAAACTGTCCTGCTCTCCACTCGCCAGGCGTGTGCGAGGTAAAGTTACGGCGTGGATGGGGAGAGAAGGTAAGCAGATAATTGTTTTTGAACCTGACTCGTAATTCTATTAAAGAACCATGAGACGAATTTTCAGCGTCATAAAGCTGCAATTCTCGGTGAAATCAAGGAGATTAGCATAATCTTTCCGGTTATTGGTACGACAGCAAATGCAGTTGTGCGCATGGCTGAGCTATGCCCCTGCTTTCCAGTGTACTAGCTCTGCAGCAGAAGTATACTGTTAAGGAATGAAATAGCTCCTTACGGTTATAGTCTTTTTTGACAATTAAGGTTCTATAGGAATGTGTCCGGAGCCTGCCAGGTAATGATATTACTAGCCAACTATGCAAATACACAATGTAAATTTCTGAGCACAAATTACCTACAGCATCATGCAAAATACTGATGGTTGGGGTAACACATACGGATAAGGCGACCTATAATTACAAAAACAAACTGACTTGATAATGTTATACTGCGCTATATGCACGGAAACATCAGATCTTGCTAAAACAGCCTCAAAATGGTTGATACCTAGCATCTTCCAGTCTTCCTGGAAGCTCCCTTGCACCCATTGTTCAGACTCGATAAATCGTCATGGTGAATAAAGTCTACAAAACTATGAGACAAAACTGCGCTTACCACATCCTTTGCTCACATGCAGGATCATGAACTTTAGAATGAGCAACCTAGCAATTAAGTGGAACTCTTAGTCAAAGCCAATGGGATAATTTCAGTCGACTGTGTCAAACCCAAGTTGGTCTGAACTCTGAAGATCAAGATTCAGAAACTGAGACTGAATCCACTCGAACTAGCTATCTTTATTGGATGAATTAGAGAGTTTGAGCGCAATACAAGAGGAACCTAAGGTCAACCAGGAACACTTGCGGCTAAGGGGGAAACCCTAATACTACATGAAATGGTTTTCCAGCGATCTAGAAACTGGGTTTTATAGCCTTACAAAATGAAGGAACAGTAAGAAAGTAAAAAACAGAAGCTGGTAGACACTGTTCTCTTTGCCCGAAAGGTGAACAGCGACGCGCCCCCGATCTTCAGCCGTCCGATGAGGGATGGACACTATCCAGAGCTTGAGGAGGCGAAGCGGTATGGGCGTCGGAGGAGCATCTCAGATTGCAGATGGATGGTACTAGGAGGTTTGCGCCAACGGCTTCGAGTTCAAACTGAACTGAATCTTTGTCTGCAGTGTTCTAACTTCAGATGCTCGCAGTTGGGTCCTCACAGACTGCACTTGAATGAAGCTTGCAGAGTGAACTGTTGAAGCTTAATGACAGATTTTACAACTACAAACTGTAGTCACAAAAACATTAAAACATGGATAGATTCTTACCAACAACCAGTGAATGAGATATGATGGTCCAAGATAAATAGAGCAATGCTCTTTGCTAGAGGAACACACGCATGCAGATTTTTACTTCTAACGTTATACGTACAGAGAATTAAATTAGATGATAACAGAAATAGAGGAATGCTCTTTCCTAGAGGAAAAAACGCATGCATAAATTTACTTACAACATATACATACAGAGAATTAAACTAGATGATAACAGAAATTGCGCAAGCATCAGGCAGAAATAATACCTTTTAATATAGGACTTTATGGTAATTGAAGTTCAAAGTCTCTGGCTATTGTGCTCCCATTTTATGTCCACATTTTTTTTTGTCTCAAATGCTATGTGTAGTTGTTGTCATACTGTTAATTATAGATCAAGCTAATGTCAGGCTTATTTGAAGTATGAGCCTAAAAGTGTCTACATTTTATCTCTTCTGTTATGCTTGCATAATGTAAAAATGGCTCCAGGAATCTGTAGATTAAGAGCACTCGCCAAGACTCCTGCCATCTGTTTAGTGGTTTTCTTTGTCTGGATCACTAGCTACTTATGCTTGTTACACTACCTTCTGCTAGATGGATGAATACATTTTTCCAAATCTATGTCACATTAAAGGAACTAACTTCTGGATGATTGCTGACAATCTAGTAAACCACAGCAGAAGGACCATCTAATTACTTTATGTGCTGAGCTGAAACATGTTGGCATATCACTGAGGAGAAGAAAGAAACTACAAAATTGACTACTTGGTAGAATGACAGAATGAGAGGCATAGATGCATAGTTCTTTATTTCCACATATACCATTTCCAAAGACCAACTAGAGCGTAAATTATTAGGGGCCCAGGTAAATAAAATAGGAGCATCGTAGGTGCTTGTTACTATACCATTAACTACAGCTGAAACTATATTAGGGGCCCAGGTAAAAACAAATAGAGACATCGTAGGTACTTACTCCCTCCGTTCCCAAATATAATGCCTCCTTTGGTTTAGAGGAATTTCATAGGAATTCTAGAGGATATGATTCTTATAGAATTTTTTCCTTTAGAGCCCTTTGGTTCATACGAATGGATTCCTATTCCTACATAGAATTGGTTCCTATCCTCCATATTTCATAGGAAAATAAAAAAGAGCCTAGACTCAATGGAAAAATTCATTTGGTGTCAACCAAATGACATCTTGTTTCCTATTCCTACTCATAGGATTTGAGATACATGTCATCTCATTTCCTACAAGATTCCTATTCCTATGATAATCCTATCCTATGAACCAAAAGAGGCCTAAGTCTTTTTAGAGATTTCAACAAGGGACTACACACCAAGCAAAATGAGTGAATCTACACTCTAAAATATGTTTATATACATCCGTATGTTGTAGTCCATTTGAAACTTCTAAAAAGACTTATATTTAGGAACGGAGGGAGTACTTGTTAGTATACCATAAACTACAGCTGAAATCACAGTAGGGGCATGGTAGGTGCTTGTCAGTATACTATTTTCTGTTCCTGCATGTAAGTAGCATTTTCGAAGCATTTTTGAAACATTTTGAAACTAGTTAATGGCAAACTATAGTTAAGTTATTAAAAAAATTTACATCTCAGTGATCCACGGAGAGGTATATGAACTACAATGCGAAAAGATTTCAAATAAGCATGACTGAATGCTTTCAATTGATAGAAGAGCATACGAGATAGAGCTAGGCTCCGAGAATCTAATTAATTACTACACTGGCATTCGTGATTCAAGTCATAACACCTTCAGAGGATAGAAAAAATATTCACAATATTTGCATAAAGTCTGAAGAAGTGTTGAACTATTGGGGGAATTTATTTTTCTTCTTCTTCTTTTGATGCGTGATTTTTTTAGTCCATAGGTTTGATGATGTGACAGTGAAATCTAGCAGAAAAGTAGTCGTAGCAGAGTAGTACTAGCTGGTAGTTCTCCATGATCTCATTACAAAGAGTAAAAATGATTATCTAACAAGCGTTGGGACACACACTGACCTGCGAAAGAAAAAGAAAAAGTCATGCGAATTAACCAAATCAAGTTATCAATATGTAGCACAAACAAATTAACCTACAATCAAAGTAAATCTATTATCATGCATGATACAACGATTGCATTTCTTATTCTCTAAAAATATCCATAATCTAGTGTTCTTATTCAGAAAAGAGGAAACACCAAATCTTGGGAAAAAACAAAAAGAAGAAAGAACACATCAGTGCAACGTAATGCAGCGACTTGAGTCTGCAGAGGTAGTGTTTCTATGTTGCACTGCCCACTGAAACAAACATGGTCTACACAAGCGACTACCAAAACATCAACGCAAATATCCTTTGCCATCAATTCCTTGATAAAAAAACAAAAAGACACCTTTCTACATATAAGCAACTGACTACGACCAATCTGCTTCTTTTAGCCTGAAAAAACAAATTTAGCTCGCTATTGATAACTGACGAAGCAAGCAATAGTACGTTCTCTATTAATAAGTGAGGATGAACCGCGTACAAAATAAGGGCTTTTTGTTGTCGGATAGAATGAGGGTTCTTGTTGGGGCTGAATCCCAAATTTTGCGCTTGAGATCAACGAGGAGCTCCACTCTTCCCGTCCACTGCCTTCTCATTGTGCGGCGGCAACCGGAGGAGAAGCTTGTTGGGAAACCCGTGCTTCCTTTGCCCCGCTCCTAAGAAATAAGAACCCTCACCCTAAAAAATCAGAAATTAAATGATGAGAAAAGGGGAAGAGGAGGAGGGAGTTCTTACCGGCGAGAAGACGGACAGCGGTGGGGAGGGATGCCGGAGAAGGCCGCTGTCGCCGCCGAACTCGCGTCGATCGGATCTTTGCACTGCCGCCACTTCGACTCCTGGTCGCATGAGAGAGGGAACGGGGGAGTACTCCACACGCCAGGGTGGGGAGTAGCCCTCGCCTCCAGGTCGTCCCTCCGGCACAGTTGTCGTCACTGCTGCCGCCTCCGCAATCGGAGGATGGATAGGGGAGAGAAACGGCATCGACCCAGCCGCCGCTTGCTATTCATGCTCGAAAATTAACCGCTCACAGCTGGTTAGAAAAGATACAGGTACCGGACCCCAACTAACGACGGGGTGGGCTTCTTGAACGACCAGCGAACCCCTCCCATCGACGTAATTTTACAGGGCTGAAACATAATTTTAAAGCGATCGAGGTGTCAAGGTTTGCTTAAGCCAGACCGTGGCTCGGTGGATGCACCAGGGTGAAGAATTACTTATTCTTCACCCTAGGTCTTAAATAGAGTTTCTAGCTTAAGCAATCCGTCCAACATCGTCGATCTTTTTGTTCATTGTAATGTATATATAATTGAGTATTACAATCGATGGACCAGCCACAAGCTCTCCGCCCTGCTTACAAGAGAAGGTCAGAGCATCTGCAGTCGGGCACTCCAAACCGTCCCCAAACGCTCAGATGGACGTCCCGTTCACTGGTCGGTTGGGGAAAAGGGTCAAGTGGGGCGCCTTAAACCGGCCTCAAACATCTAGGCTGTCCGGCGCTCCTCATATCCAGCCAAAATATAGGCCAGATATGGGGCGGCACGGTGTGTCTGGGTGAGTCCGCCACGGTGGCTAGGCCTAGACTGGCCCACCCGTGGCCCACAAATATCCCCACCCAGAAAAACCCTAGACAACAGTCAATCCGAATCGATGGCCGGCGATGGAAGCAGCACTGGCTTCGGTGGAGAATCTGGCGGCTCCGATGACTGGGCGAGCCTACTGCGCCAAGTGGAGCCTGACAATGTGAAGGAGGTCGCCCTCGACATCGCGTTGAGGCGATCGCGGCTCAAGCTCGACCAAGGCGGCACTGACAGTGGCGGCTCATCTTCCTCAGCGCCCGTCGACGGAACACCAGTGACATTGTCGGCCCGTCCTGCCCATCGCGCAGCTCCGGCCACTTCGTTCCCAACGTCCTTCAGGTATGCCACTCACCACCAACAATGCGGGTTCCCTCTGCTCCGGAAGTGGTATCCAGGCACCGCTGGGTCCCCGTGCCTGCGCCGGCGCTAGTGCACGAGGACGCCCTAGTCCGAGTCATCTTTCTTTTTCTTTTTCTTTTTTGACGTGAAAACAAAGAGAGAGATGGAACTAACAACCCCGTGTACGTCGTGAGGCTGACGTCAAGCAGCGTGGTCAACGGAAGACGGAACTACCAGGAGCGTGACCGATCCATCAATTCAGTCCTTCTCGAAAGATCAATCAAGAAAAAAGACAGGAAAAACTAACGCCCACACGCGTGGCATCTTGCATATCGCCCACATGCATCCTTTACCACTCATTTCGCCACATCAAAACAAATGACATCAGCAGGAATCTTTTTAGTTTTCGGCTTAAAATGTTTTATTTCCTAATTAAAAAATCGAATTAAAAATCCATTTTCACCATTAAATCCGTCTCGACGAGATCTTCAAAACTAGATCCCATGTTGATATGTTTTGATGAATTTTTTTTGTCCAAAAGTTGCCATGATGTTTACATTGTAGTTGCCATAGTGCTTAAACTAAAGTTGCCATGTGGCAATTTCAGTTTGTAGAGCATGGCAATTTTAGTATTTTGATGATGGCAACTTCAGTCTTTGACCATGAAAACTATTATTTTTATGAACCATAGCAATTTTAAGTGCATGTATCATGGCAAATTTAGTTTATAGTTCATGGCAAGTCTACTTTCTTAATTCCCCATTTTATAAATATTAGAATAAGTTCGACGCGCTCCGTCGATCTACCGGGGATCAAGCAATCACACAAGCACGACACCGAGATTTGTTAACGAGGTTCACCGATAAGGCTACATCTCCGGAGCATGACTACGGGCGCTCCTTCCCATGACACCGTCACAATACCGCACCCCGGCCGCCCGGGCGCCGGCACACGCCGCCGGCTTCCCCGCGTGCCCGTGCTATTATGTTGGCATAGGTTACATCGTGTGTCTATCCTCGCTATATATGAGAGGTCTAGGATACAAGTGTCCTACTTGGACACGACTCCATATCCTGTCCACACACCGTACGACTCCAAGTCCAACTGTAACATAACTTGTACAATAATATTCGACACAACTCTAACAAACTCCACCTTGGCGAATATTCTCCACCACCTTGAATTCATCCATGCGTCGAACCTCCATGTACATTGGACTTGAGATACGCCATGAGCACCGCTGCTACTCCCAAACTCCATATGACTCCACCTGCAACTGTAGTCCCTTCTCGTCTTTTTCACAGTCAATACTCAAGCAAAATTAAGTTCCTCAATACTCTACTTTGTGCTCCCAACTTTCGAAGAATCCGTTCAACACCATCACACACCGACCACTGTCTGCGTGAGAATGAACAACTCATGTATTGGACGCCACAAATAAGAGTTACCTGAACTCAACATCACCACTCTTTCTTGACCGTCTGTCTGAAACTTGAAGGAATTTCACCGTCGCCCTGTGTCACCCTGAGTCAAATTCACAGTTGTCTCATCTTTTTTTGCCGGATAGCCTATGACATGTCCCATAGCTATAGCACTCCGCCTCTTTCTGTACATGTCATCCACACTTTGCCATGTGCACTGAACACCACAGAATATACGGCCATGTACTCTTCTAGCTTTTGACAATTTCAGACTTTCCGCCACTTTCTCAGATTCTCCATGGTCAACTCCTGTCCATCAACCGACACCGATAGACTCAGTCACCAACTTAAATCCGGTACTCGTCAACACTGCTTCAGCACCCCTTGCACACTTTGTCTAACAACAGACCACCAGTGCCCTGGCCTGTCGCTGTGTCCCGTGCATACCGCATGCCTCGCCGCTATCACTGCGTCGAGCCTCTGCTGTCCTGGTCGAGTCTCCTGGGTAGCTAGCCCCCACTGCCTCAACTCCTACTGCAGAGAACCATCGATCATCACCGACCGATGCCGAGTATCACGCCTCCATCAGATCACTGGCGCCCAGTCCGATCCACGTGTCTCTCGCTATACCGCTGAAATAGGCTTCGACTCTCCGAATTCTTACGCCGTAGCCCCTCCATCAGCACAGAGTGAAGTCGTCCATCAGACTCCAACTCCATCTTCAACATGACTCTATGTAGCTGGCCGCGCTACCCTGCGCCCTGTCGACTTCAAGCTCTCTCATGTGTACACCGCCTTGAATCAACCCTGCGCCATAGTCTTGTCGAAGCCGCACAAGCCCTTAGACCTGCACCACGTGTCTCCATGCCCCAGAAGTCGGTCACCATCAACATCACGCTCCTATGTCGTCGTCGCTGAAATCACCACCGTCTTTTGCTTTGACCAACATCCACGTCGATCCGCCAGACTGTCCAGTCCAACCCAGCCGAAATTATCCGACTGCAACCATGCTCCATCCTGCGTCGTGTCCGCCCGCACATCTCCGTGCATTGCTTGACGCCTTGTGTTTGCATGGTCCTGCCACGATGCACTCCAGACTCCTAAGCCTTATACGTACGCCGCCATCCTCGCCACGCGCACCATAGACCATCATGCTACCATCCATGTACACAACCCGCGTACGAAGAAATAAAGACAAACTCTACCATAAGCCTTCCCTGTGCACTTAGCCGTGGAGATCACAAAAAAAAAGTTTCCAAACTCCATCACGTGCCCTTGTAGGATGTATGTCAAGTAGCTTTTTCTATCTCTTCCCGCCGATGGATGCTTCAATCTGTTGCGTAGCTCCCTTTTGTTTTACAAACAAATCTCTCCTCTAATCAGCACATCAGCAGCAAACAACAAGCAAACAAGGCATATGTCTCGCTCATCAGCTCCACCGCGACGCCATACCAGCTCCTGGAAGTTTGCACGGTAGCTTCTTGCTGCCACCAGCCGCCTTGCGCATGACTTGGGCCTTGGCCTGCTAGGCCAGCTGCCACCCGGGCCTCGGCGCCTCAGCCCACCACCACCACGCTCCGTCCGCCTCCGTTGTAGGCCAGATCACCATGCGGAATCGATCTGAGTCGCCGCCGCTTGTTCTACTGCATCCCGCCGAGACGCGCCAGATCGATCTGGTACCGACCCGATCTGCAAGACTCCTGACGCCATCGCCTGCTTCCGATCGCTATCTCCAGCAGATATATTCGCCACACCGTCGAATTGTTGTTCGATCAACTCGATGGGACGAATTCTTCCGCTCCTTCCTCAAGATCAACAGTCCACAGCCTTCGAATAACCTACCTTTGATACCACTTGTTAGAATAAGTTCGAGGCGCTCCGTCGATCTACCGGGGACCAAGCAATCACACAAGCACGACACCGAGATTTGTTAACAAGGTTCACCGATAAGACTACATCCCCGGGGTATGACTACGGGCGCTCCTTCTCATGACACCGTCACAATACCGCACCCCGGCCGCCCGGGCGCCGGCACACGCCGCCGGCTCCCCCACGTGCCCGTGCTATTATGTTGGCATATGTTACATCGTGTGTCTACCCTCGCTATATATGAGAGGTCTAGAATACAAGTGTCTTACTTGGACACGACTCCATATCCTGTCCATACACCGTACGACTCCAAGTCCAACTGTAACATAACTTGTACAATAATATTCGACACAACTCTAACAATAAATGTCAAAATTTACTTTTAAATGTAGAAGAAAATAGCTGAAACATATTATGTCAACTTCAGTGTAAACACCATGGCAATTCATGTGCAATAGACATCGCATCTTTTAACTCAAGAAAAATGTCGAAATATATTGATATGAGATCTAGTTTCGAAGATCTCGTCGTGAGGGATTTAGTGGTTAAAACTGATCTTCAATCGGATTTTTTATCTAAGAGATAAAACATTTTAAAAACTGAAAATCTAAAAAGATTGCCACATGCATGCGGTGACGTGGCGCAGTCTATGTGTTATAGGGCGTATGGGCGGGTGTCGCTCCCACCATACGTGTGGACATTAGCGTTGTCCAAAAAGAGAAAGTTTAGTAGGTAGCATTGAAGCCAACTGGCTCGCAAACAACAAGGTGCACGTTCACGGTCCTTGATGAACAATCCGGCGAAGGATGGGCGCGCTTGCTCGGGCCACCGGAGCCGTAGGAAGGATGGATCGGTGACGAGGCCGTACCATCACTTGCATGTCGGCCGCATCGTTCAGTCGGACCAGGATCTTGTCGAGGACGTCGTCGGAGACCGCCATTGCCGCCGCCTAGTAATCCGGCCATCTTTCCTTTTTTTCTTTTGCGAGAAAGAATCCTCCCTCGATCCGAGGCGAATATATTTAGTTTGCGTACGGTTGGGCTGCTGATTTGCATAGGGTTTCCGAACATTCGTCTGAACTCCGTACGTATATTTCGAGATCGTGTTTTTTTAGCATTAGTACAAACATAAGCGTTCATATACACGCGCATACACTCATCCCTATAAAAGTATACACGTACATCCTACCCCTATGAGCACCTCCGAGAGACTGAGCCGACATATCATCTTGAGATTTACGAAGTCACCGTAGGCGTCTCGTCGTCGACCGGAACGTCTCCTCCCACTGAAAACGCATCGTGGGAAATCCTGAAATAAATCCAGAAATAATGAAAGCACCAGGATTTAAACCCTGATGGGCTGAGAATACCACTGTCCACCTCACCATCTCAACCACAGGTTGGTTCGCTTTGAGATTGTACTTAACACGATATCTAACCCAATTGCATGCTCCCCTTGAAAAAGAAAAAAAAACAACAATTGCATGCCACTGCAACATGTACGTATTGTGACATGCATGCAATCAGTTACTAGGAGTAGATGTTAATTACTCCATCCGTTCCCTAATATAAGACCTTTTATTTTTTTCTTGATTCGTATGTATTTAGACACATTTTAGTATGTATGTTCACTCATTTAAGTATGTATCTAGTCAATATTTCAAAATAGCTAAAAGGTCTTATATTAGGGAACGGAGGGAGTATATTATACTAATTTGTGAACCAACATGTGCTTCGATGATTAGGAGGATAGTGGTATCCCCAGTCAACCAGGGTTCATAGGGGTGAGTTTACGCGCGTATATATGAGCATATTCTAACTTTTTAAACTAATTTCCTTCCCATTTTATTTTGCAACATGCATGCGTTGCAACATGCATGCGTGGGACCATGACAAATTGATTTTTGTGGCATATAACTCATATTTTGTTGATAAAATTAGTGTTCAAATTTAGACATAAAAAATATAAAGTAATCTCGTATATAAACATCGGAGGGAGTAACCATGATCTATGTAAGGTTTAGATGAGAGGTTGGATCAAGAACCAACTTGTTGGATGGTTAGGATTTAGGAGGATAGAGATACCCAGCCCATCAGAGGTCAAAAGTATCATGTTTGATGCTTTGGTGCCTCGTTACTGCGGATTATATGCATTTGGGAGGTTATGTTTCCGTCGATGTTGAGGCGTCTGTGATAACTTCGTCAATCTTCAAACACTGCAACCTCAACCCGGTCTTCAGTAGGCGCAACGTGTGTGTGTGTGGGGGGGGGGGGGTGATTGGTGGTGGTGTGAGGGTGTGCGTCGCAGTTGTATGGTGTTTCTCAAAAAAGGCTCATAAGAAAGCAAAAGTGTCTATATTTTTTATGCCTCGGTTATTTGCAAAAGTCCAACTTCGGTCTCTTGAATTTTAATATCATATATTCTTGTCCATAATTGTCAAAACTGTCTAGGTTTGGCCCCTCATGTTAAGCTAAATATATTGGGAGTGACTAGCTGATTAGACTTAGAAATAATCCACAATAATTGAAAATCGCCCTATGGAGTTCTTTCCAACCCATTTTTTACTAGAAGGAATCTTGTCTATGAAATGGAATACTGATAATTTTTCTTTCAAAAAATACTCATATCTATTATAAAGATTCATCATAAGTACAAAGCATGCCTAACATAATAAAAATTACATCAAAGTCTATAGACCAACGAACTACCACCGCGGCCGCTAGAACGAGCCATCGATGCACTGACTTCACTGCTGCCATACCAGAGTCGCCTGACCTTGCCAATGACAACCGGGAAGTCGTCATGCATGTCCCCTTAAGGACCGGCGTCTTTGAACCCTTGAATCAGTCTCAAACATACCTGACACCCAATCTTGCCGTTTGATAAGCACGGAGAGAACCCTAACGTCACCGCCCCATGAAGCCTACAGGAATTTGTGCCAAACGGAGTCTGGAAGACCGATTGAGAGAAGAGTCATTGCCCCTGTGAGGACTAAATCCCTAACATATCTACTAACTGGAGCCAGGCACTCGGGATCCCCTCACCGCCACTGGCCGCCGAAGTGGCAGGCATAGGGGAGGTGAATCTACGGGCTCACCAACGAAGAGGAATAATTTGCACTAGTCGCCCTTTTTTAGGGGGAGGAAAGAGTCCCATATGTTCTGAATCATAATGTTTTGAACCAGATAGTTAGCATTGACTTATAAATAGTTATTTCTCGGTGATTATAAATAACAAACTAAAATGTGTGTGTGTGTGTGTGTGTGTGTGTGTGTGTGTGTGTGTGTGTGTGTGTGTGTGTGTGTGTGTGTGTGTGTGTGTAAACATTTATACTAATGTTATTTGGTTATTTGTCAAGGAGTGTGTTGTATACTAAACAATTATCAAGCATATCAAGCATGGAGTTTTAGAAAAATCCTTCAGCAATCGTAGGACAGGGCAATGCCGGCAACACCAACGCATGCATGTGTCTTGAGCAACGTACGCAAATAGATTTGGAGGTTGTTTGTCTACAGCAAAAAATGGGGAGAGACTTGTGAGATCTCACATCAGGCCAGATCTATGAGATCGATTTTTTTTGAAAAAAAAGATACATGTTCAAACATTCTCAATTTAAAATTGTCCCCAACGTCTCTTGTTACTGTACCAATGGCTAGAGAATTTTAATTTTTGAAATTCATTGAATAACATCCAACAATTTTTCCACAGTATTTCCTTTTCCTATTTCTTAAACTAGTAAGGTGGCCCTCACATTTGTGAGTGTATCATTTTAACATATTGAAAGTGTATGATATATACAATAATGATACATAGAAACTATGAAGTTCTAAACAATATGGTTCTATTGTCATTTCAAATATTATGTTAAATAAAATATAACCTATGCATAAATTATTTTTATAAACTATGATTTTTGGATGAAACTTTATTATAAAATTTCAAAAAACACCATGTCAGCATATCCTAGAATATCGTCTACTTTAGGTAGGTAGTGGTAATGCAATATACTCTTACTTGTTTCCTGCTATTCGCTGCTCTCGATCCAAAATTCCTATGCATGTGTTGTGTTGTGTAATTGTTACCATCTCAATCATTTTCCTAGTAAAATATCCTAGTTTAGTTTCGGCCACTTTGCCAATGTGTTAAAGTTTCTCGTGCATGTCATGTTACGGTGACACTGCTGCTGTTACCATCTCAATCTTTATTCATGATTGCTTTACTAAATCTCTCTCTCTGGATGACCCGTTCGACGGAATCTAGAAATCTAACTTGTTGAGACCGCTCGAAATGGTCGGAGGGACCAGGCGGGTATCGATCGACTGCGAGACCAGTTTTCGTTGGCACACATGAAGAATCACCCAAAAGGGATATTCACACCGCGGTGGTTGGCCAAGGGGGGGGGGGGGGGTCTTGTCCTATGAGTTTATGTTTGAGTAGTCCTACGGAATTCATGGGTCGTCGCACATTTAGCAGAAATAGAAAATTTTGCCCCAACTGAAACCGAAAACTTCACGGCTTTCAGATTCCCCAGAACACAGTGGTTTGACTATTGATGTTGCAGTGGAGGCTGGAGTTTCTCTACGAGCCAAGGTATGTCAACATATCAGCGAACACTTGAATCTTACATATTCCCGCTAGACGAATTCATGTTAAATGGGTCTTACATCCTTATCATGGGGGAGGGGGGCATTGCCCCCCCTCCTCCCCATGAATAAATTATTTTTGGATGGGTCTATTGTCACTTCAAATATTATGTTAAATAAAATATAACCTATGCATAAATTATTTTTATAAACTATAATTTTTGGATGAAACTTTATTATAAAATTTCAAAAAACACCATGTTAGCATATCCTAGAATATCGTCTACTTTAGGTAGGTAGTGGTAATGCAATATGCTCTTACTTGTTTCCCGCAATTCGCTGCTCTCGATCCAAAATTCCTATGCATGTGTTGTGTTGTGTAATTGTTACCATCTCAATCATTTGCCTAGTAAAATATTCTAGTTTTGTTTCGGCCACTTTGCCAATGTGTTAAAGTTTCTCGTGCATGCCATATGTTACGGTGACACTGCTGCTGTTACCATCTCAATCTTTATTCATGATTGCTTTGTCATCAAAATGCCTAGTTTGCATAGCTACATTACTAATCACATGGCTTTACTAAATCTCTCTCTCTCTCTCTCTCTCTCTCTCTCTCTCTCTCTCTCTCTCTCTCTGGATGACCCGTTCAACGGAATCTAGAAATCTAACTTGTTGAGACCACTCGAAATGGTCGGAGGGACCAGGCGGGTATCTACTGCGAGATATTTTTTCCAGTTGTTGACTTTTTTGGAGATACCGAACCACTCATGCCAAGCGGTTACTGTGAGATCATTTTTTGTTGGCACACGTGAAGAACCACCCCAAAGGAATAATTTGGCATACATACAATCAATCAACATTACGTTAGTTCCAGAAGGACGATTGGACAATCAGTAATGAGCGTTGCTGCCGTCGGTCATCTCCTACTTCACTCCTCACTCGAGTGATGGACATCTAAGCTAAGATGATGAGGGCTACTACTATTACTCTAGAGTTGCAACAACAAGTGCAATACCTCTGCTTATACACCTGCTGCTGAGAAAACACTACTAGCGACATGCTGCACAGTACCTGCAGGCTTCGTCGCCGCACGTGGAGTACTCGGGGATTTCCTACTCGTAGTGTTGTTACAAAATGCTCAACAAAGGTCCAATTAACTGCTACCTCCTCCTCTCCCTCCTGGTGCTCCACTGCAATTCGTCCGACCTGTCAAAGAAAAAGTACACATTATATTGCCTGTAAAAAGAGCACACAATGTAAGGGAGGAAAAACACACTATAGTACTCTTGCATGATACTCCATAAAAAATATTCAACAAGTGTTTTAAAATCTCACCTCAACTATTTTTAAAACTAGAGAGCGTTTTTGTGCATAACAATATTTAAAATCCAATACAGTCATAGCAAAATAACTATTCACACAACTACACATCCAATTGGTCTTTAATTTGCACCAGGTGGGCATTTTTGCCAAATATGTCACCTGTCGTGGAATTGTCACGGCAGATGTTCTCTTGCAAGGACTTGATCGTGGAGCCATCGCGACTAGGAAGCTTAAAGGGGTTAATCGGGACAAAGGACACGCTAGGTTTATACTAGTTCAGCCCCTTACGGTGAAGGAAGGCCTACGTCTAGTTGGGTTGGTATTGCTTGAGGTTTCGATGACCAGGGAGCGAGATACACTATGCCCGGTTTTCGATCTCTTGTTTCCTCTCCCTAAGCCGCCAGCGGGTCGTCCCCTTATATACACGGGTTGACGCCCTACGGCTTACAGAGTCCCGGCCGGCTCATAAATAGTGTCCGGCTCGGTGACTAGTTATTTCTACCTTACAATACAAGTTGTGCCCTTATGGTGGCTTATCACCATGGGCCCTAAATCGTCTATGGGCTTTTAGACCCTTTACTGAACCGCCATCTTCACATCTTGGTCTTGGGCTTCTCTTTGCGTAACCCGGCCCCTCTTGGCTGGCTTACGTACATAATTATATTCCCAACATCACCCTTGTTTTAAATTTTGGTCCATATAATGGTAATCTAGGGAATATCTAGAGGAAAATAAGAAATACTAATAATTTGAGTGTCTCCCAAAAGACTAGGCACTGAAACAGGTAGATTATAGGGATTTGAGAAAACATCTATTTTTGTCATTTAAAAGATGACCCCCTGCTCTTCTATTTATTGTTCAAACATCACAGGATGACACAAATACTTCACACCACAATAAAAATGCAAAGAAATCAATTGTCATTTGCCTGGGCTCACTTGGTGAAGTGCTGCATCAAGTTACCAGCGGGGAGCTACAAATAAATAAAACTCAGTTGAAGCAAATGTTTTACAAAGTTAAAAAACAAAGCTAGTATTTATATCCATGTAAATGAAGTCAACTACACATATAAATATAGTTTTATATGCACATTGTTTCTCTAGTGTAGGAGGATGATAGTTTGGCAACTGCTCAAGAAAATCTTCAAGCTATGGCAACTTATTTCTACAGTAACCTTTTCCAAGCCGATCTTCGTCCATAGTTGGTGATCCAGTACATCCCAAGAAAATTCATAGCTGATATGAATGCCTTTCAGTGTGCTTTGTTCTCAGAAGAAGAGGTGAAAAAGGTTCTGTTTATGATGGGCCCAACAGGATCACGGGCATTGATGGTTTTACATTAGGCTTTACCAAGAGCACTGGTGCCTAATTGGTGACACCATCACTAAGGAAGTTCTTGGCTTTCTAAATGGCGTTCTCGTGCCACAAGAGGTGATAGAGGAGTGTAGGTCCTCATCCCAAAGGTAAAAATATCCTCTGTCTCTTACTCAATTTCAGTAAATTACTTTGTGCAATGTAATATGTAAGATCTGTTAGGAAGCTCATACAGATAGACTGGCCGATTCTGGATGATATTAATTGAGGAGGAACAGAGTGCATTAGTGCCAATCACGTTAATTCCGATAACGTTGTCATGGCATATCCGAAGCTTGTGATATCAAAGATTTAATAATACCAAAGCATATGATTGGGTTGAATGGGATTATCTCAAGTAGTTAATGACAAAGATGTACTTGAAACATGGAACAAACAATATAGCTCATCTTTAAATAAGACTTGGCCGAGACAAAATGCATACGTGTTGCATATATGGTTCACAATATTCACTGTCTTCAGATACATTCACCGTTAGTACGTTGATTCTCCGAAGTTCTGTACGCGTGAAGTATACCTGAATCTGTAAAGCCAACGAGACATATTTCTTAGTGACAAAATTGTGCTAATCACGGTTCCGTATAAAGCACGAATGCACATATCAAGTAAATCACTATTAAAATAAAATTACCTCCAAATCCAGATCAGAATTAATGTTATCTCCACTCTTCTCCATTATGCTCAGCAACATGTTTTCCAACTGATAAACAACAGCAATAATTTAAAGAGAAGAATAGCATAAAGTAATACTCCCAACATTTGAAAATAGATAACATTTTAGAGTTGCGCACAAGATTAAGTGTGAGCTGGCATACAAATTAATTGTGAGTGAAATGTTAATATTTCCAGCAAACGGTATCAAGAAAGTTTCAGGTGATGTTGACGACAGTGTCTGAGAGAAGGAAACCAGAGACCAAGTAACTCCATATGAAGATAGACATGATCAAGAAACTGAAAGATGCAGATGGGAATTGGGTGGACAATGCAGAAACATCTGAACAGCTGGTCTCAGATATCTTCAAGGTGATGTACACCAAAGACTGCACAAAGTCAAGGAGTATAGGAACACATCCTTGTAAAGAGAATTGGGTGATGGTGAAATACGTGATGCTCTGTTTGAAATAGGTCCCATCAAGACACCCAGCCCTTCCAGCGAGATTTTCCAAAGTGAGACACACCGAGAGAAAATGTCATCAATGCAGCCAAGGAATTCTTCAGATCAGGGATTATGTTGGCTGGGTTGGACAACACATTTATTGCCTTTCCTAAAAGGTAATTAACCAGAAAGAACTCACAGATTTCAGACCTATTAACCATGTGATGTGATTTACAAAGTTGTGGCCGAATGCTTAATCCATTGCATGATTCTCTTGAAGCTTCACTCTAAAGCTTAGAGTGCTTCGTACACGGGTGGATGATTTGGATAATGCCATCATGTCCATTGACTAAGTGCTTTCATGTTATCCAATTCAACAGTGCAAGAAACCTGATGACAACTGCTCTACTTACAAGTTTGATCTGACAAAGGCATAAGAAAGTTGACTTTTTGTTCTTGGAGGTAGTTCTGAATAAGATGGGCTTTGAGCAGCATTGGGTGTTATGGATTACAGCGTGCGTTTGCTCCACCCGGTATGTTTTCGTGCAGTCTTGATTTTTTCCAAACAAAGACACTAAGTTACCTCTTTTGCATCGCAAAGCAAGGCACTCAAGCACAAGAAGTGTTAATTGGGAAGCACAAGCATCAACCAGAGTTAATTAGTCCTTTTCATGATGAAATCAATGAAGGGCAATATAGGAACAAAGTGACCTAAACTGGAATAGGAATTGGAGGGAAAATATTTTGAATAAAAATGGAGAGGCTAAAGACATGTATTCTGAAACAATGATAGTAGAATGCAAATGTCATGTAAATATCATATATCTATTCATTCTACTTAAACCTAACAATAATAAACATATAATGCACTAACCTCCACAGTATTAGAAATACGTTTTCCATTGAGACATTCAATAACGTCCCCGTTTCGAATTCCACATTTTTCGGCAGGAGACTCCTCAGACACCTGAGGTTGAATTGCAATAACTAATACTTAGTATGAACGATCAAACAAGAAAACTTACAAAAGCAACAACAAACAATATCTACCACCGTAATAACAAGACAACCATCAATCTCACACTCGACCAATATATGCTCAACATGAGCAGGGTTTAGAAGGCTGATGGCATTAAATTTCGATCGAGGGATGCGCCTGTAGAAAAAAATAAATTAAATACATTTCAATTATGTAAACATGAGCACATAAGGCATCCTAAATGAACAATTCTTGTTAAAACCATCTACCCAACATGTTTATAAATAGCCAATACCACACTAGATAAAATAATTTGACATAAATAGCATTCTAAGAAGCTCAAAGAGGACATGCCATAACCTTATATACAAATAAGAAACATATTTTGCTAGAATCAACACCAATAAAGTTACGACAAAACCTTTGTCCGTTACATATTAGAGTAGATACACCACATACCTAGAAATATGATTGTGGTACATGGAAAATGATTATCGAAGTTAAGAGGAAACTTGGCTTTGCACCTAATTTTATGTGTGTGTCCTTTTGGAATGCATGCCACTCAACATTTTAAGATCTAGGCATTAATATCGAGAAAAATGACATCACCTTAAAATATACTTGCATAATAAATAATCGTTTTTATGAAAAGACACGCATTTTAGGAAACATATGATCAAAGTGTAACCTTGAAGTCCATATAAATGTCCAAAACAACACATAATGAGACATAAAAGGAGTAACGATAACACATGAAAGCCAATAGAGTGTTAACCACCCATTTCCTCCATAAAGATTTCACGATGAATCATTCACAATCTTGGTTGGTGTGGTTCTTTTTTGATCCTTTCCACTTACGCCTCATCAAGATTCCACCCCTGGCCTCACTTGTACATGATATTTGCTATATGTGTTATTTAACAGAAATCTATTCAAACATACTCATTGTAAACATATAAGATGACAACCTAGGACTCATCAAGTTTATGTCCCTAGCCTTACTTATACATGATTTTTACTACATAAGTATTTATGGATTCAAATATAGCAATTGTAAAATATGAAGAAAAAAATGAATGGGAAAAGAGAAGCAAAAGAGATAAAACAGACAACTCCAAATGCAATTTTCCGAACTTATTCTTCTTAGAATAAGAAATAATCAAAGGAATAAATCATGTTGAGAGTAGAATAGAGCTGAAAAGGAAACATACTGGAAGTCCCTCCATAGATGAAAGCACTTGAGTAAAGTTGAAGAAGGTATAAAAGACCCTCCTGAACAACTGCCGATCATTTCCACAACCTTCCCATCTAAGTCAAAAACAGGACCTCCTAGATCATACTAGAACATTTTAATTGATAATATTAGAAGTTACATTCAAATAAAGCATTAAAAATACACTAGATACGATTCGAGTGGAGTATATGTGTACCATACGATCTCGTTGTGGACCTTGAATGTACATATGGTGATGCCGCTCATCATTGGTTGGATTTGAATATTCCACTCTACCATGATTTATGAGCAGATTGAAACATTCATCCCTTCCAAGCTCAAAAATGTCTTGAGCACATTTCACTTTATCACTAAAAGAGGGTAACTGAACAGATGGATCCACTCCCACCCTGAAGAAAGCAAGATTATAGTGCTTCTGGTAATAGAGCAGGTAGCCCTCTGCAGCGATGTAACCCTTGTAACCCCGCAAGTCAACATAAGCCTAAAAAGACATTTGTAAGAGAATGATTACTAAAGAGACCATCTGCACACCATAACAATCCATTGGACAAAACTTGTAAAAAAGTTCCTAGACAAGTAAACATAATGATACATGTAAATTGCAACTAGTGATGATACATGAAACCATAGTAGAGAGTTATTTGAGATAACTTAAGATGGAACAAAGTTAGGTTAGATTAGAAGCAAAGTCAACCAGAACACTGGCGAGGCAAATAAATAGAAAATGCATTTGCCTATCAGCTCACCTTAGCAAGCATACTGATCTTTGCAATGCCAAGCACCATTGGATGTGTGCTTTGTGCGGATCACAAGTGCATTCATCACAACGGTACCGGTTTTGTTCTCATTATCAAAATCAATCCAGAAACCAGAGCACCACGTTAGCGGCTCACCATCTGCAAATCCATGGATATATATAGTAGCAAATAAACATCAAGTTTTCCACAACAATATACAAAATAAAAGAGACCGGATGATGTTACAGTACCTATCGAGGATGAAACCCCAACAACGAATTGAGTGGCACGAAGCACCGTCTTCCTTGCGGGTTCACGGATGTGAAGAAGCATTGGATCATCAACGAGGCAACTTGGAGGCATATCTTCAAAAAGCATGGGCAACTCCATCTGCCGAACTACAAGAAGACCAACACACGCAAAGTAAACACCAGCATCCATAAAAAGAAGGATTTATGCAGTATTGCACTACAATTTGGAGATGTATATTCATATTTTTGGACCTGAAATACTCTGTTTTGTTGGTTAGATAAGATGGTATGTGATGAGCAGAGAAGAGAAACTTGGGAATATGACGAGAGATGATTTCATATTATCAATAAAACACTACCTTCCCAAGAGTATATGATTTCATATTATGAATATTGTTGATGTAAAATAAAACTTAAAAAATATATAATTATACACATTATTCAAAGAAAAAAGTCTATCATATATTAAATCAACGGGTGGGATAATCCCCATCTATTTGTTTTCAAATCACCGGCACCTAGATTCCTAGCCGTACGACTCTTAGCCATGACTCTGGGTTTCCACTGGTTTTTCGTTTTTCTGTTTTTTCTTTATCAGATTTGATTCTGGTTTTTTGCTTTGCCCGATCAGGCTGTGGACCGTAGTTGCAGCATTTTGGGGAGGGGGGCAAAGCAGCGGTGACGCGAGGGAGAGCAGGGTCTTCGAGCGGTGGCGGCGCGGCTTAGGGTTCCCCCGTGTTGCGTGGAGTGGGATAACCCCAAAAATTCTACACCCCCATAGGTAGCCTGTTCATGGGTGTGTGCCAGATAAATATCTTGATTTCCTTAGGAAACTACACGCTGAAGATACTCTTCTTGCTATTTGTCCACTCCCCTCGGTCAATTAACTGCCTATAATCCGAGCTAGTGGTAGACTGGCCAGAGTCGTTCAGCTCAGCTCAGCCTCCCCAAAGAGAAGTTTTATGACTCATATATTAGTTCGTCCCACACAGGCGTTCTTCAGCCCCAAAGTTCCCCCTGACCTAGAAGCTTCACATACCTTGATCTTAGGATCACCAGATTTATTGAATGGTGGGGAATCTTGTAGCAAGTATCATTCCCCCACCATAGGTTCTTCTTGAACGGTAGTCCTCTCCCCATTTCCAACTTGTTGTCTTGTATCCATTTTCAAGAGATATTTCACTTTGACATACCCTCTCCGGTACTAAGAAACTAGTAGATGATACCCCAGGGCCCACCTGTTGCTAGTAGCGCCGTATGCATGGGGCAGGGAGCTAAACAGGGTTAGCGGTGCCAAAACCCTAGAGATGAGGTTCGAGAGGTGATATCAGTTAAACGAAGAGGGCCATACGGTTTGGGGCGGAAAAGGAAATCGTATCTAAGCGGCGGCGTAGCAATTGATCCAAATTATTAATTGGCTTACCAAGGATCGGTTACCATAATTGCTCCTTTAGGAAATTTAAAACCGGGTGTGGGTATAGAGGTGTAAAACCAGGTGAGGGGTCGAGGGCAAACTTATGTGGGAGAGGGGTGCGAGGGAATCCGACAAAAGGAAAGCCTTAAGACATGAGTTAGATTCTTTTGAAGTAAAAAACTAGATAATTGCATTTGGGTTTTAATGCGATATTCGCATCATCCCTTGATTTACCTACCCATATAATTAATGTGATTGTGTAAAATAATATGTTTCTTGGTAAACATTTAGTGGCTACCAACAAAATATAATTTCTATTTAGTAGGTAAATAAGATGCGGTGTAGCTGAGATGGTTTCATGGGAATCCGATGGGAGAAAAAAAATATTAAAACAAAGGGGGGGGGTGTACGTAAAGTTGGATGAAGGATGAGCGGTCGAGTCTTTTTAAAGTAGGACAGATGAGTAAACATCTGGCGTGTAGGAGATGGGAACAACATCTGGATGCCAAGCAGTCCCAATAGAAGGATTATGACTAGGAGAGGCAACATTGTGCTCACAAAAGTAGCTGAACTAATTGACAATGAAGCTCGTTTGTGGGATGAAGCACTAGTGAGAGAGCTCTTTTGGCTGGCGGATGCCGAAAGAATCCTCAAAATACTTCTAGCGATTGGGATGATGGAAGACTTTGTCTCATGACATTATAACAAGAATGGGGTCTACACAGTTAAATCAGCATATTACCTAGAGTGGGATCATCAGCACTGTCGGAAGCTTAGAATCACGAGTCCATATGATTCATCTATGCTTAATGCGGTCTGGGAGGCACTGTGGGACTTAAGGACACCGATAAAGGTGGAAATTCATTGTTGTGGATCACTATATGGTGCGATTCCTTGCTATGGTGTCCTGGCTAATCGCCATATCTAGAGTTGGAGCCAATTCCCTATATGATTCATTGATTGTGGAAGTATAAACCATATGTTCTTCTCATGTCCAAGGGTAAAGAAATCTGGTCGCGCCTGAGGATCATAGAAATCATCGACGAGGCTTGCTTTGCGGTGGTCGACGGGATCGGTCCCCTAGAGAGGCTACTGTTAGATAATAACAATGCTCCTTTGTTGGTAGGAGTCCAAAGGTACGACCTGGTGGCTGTTGTATCCTGATACACATGGTGAGGACGATGAAAATTTATTCGGCGCGAGTCTTTGCAAGCATCCGTTAGATCTGCTCAAGCAATTTCGGTGTTGGCATTGATTTACCCCAAAGTGAAAAAAATCAAAGACGGCGCAAGTCATCAGGCATGGTTGGAAGAAGCCACAAGAGGGTTTTGTCAAACTGAACGTGGATGCAACATTTGATGTGGACACGGGCTCAGGGAACACGGGTGCTATTATACGTGATAGAACTCGTAGCTGGAGCATCCTTACAATCGATACACCGTCAACCGCTGAAGCATGTGCACTTCGTGATGGCCTGATTATTGCAGGAAACGTCGGATGCAATAAGATCCTGGTCGAATGTGATTGCATGGAAGTGGTGGAAGTCATGCAGAATGGCGGAAATTCTCTAGGTGTGGCGGTAGCCATCTATGAGAAATACTTTCCTTTGTCACAATTTTACTCGTGTAATCTTTTTGCACTGTCCTAGAGAGGCTAATAGAGCAGCTCATAGTCTAGCTCAGCTTAGGGTGAGGAAACATATGTGGCAAGAATCCCCAGGTTTTATTCGAGCTGTTCTAGCAAACGATGTAACTCTTATTCCTGGTAAATAAAAACCGCCATGATGGCTTTCCTAGAAAAAAGAAGTAGGAGAGATGAATAAAATTAGAGATAGAGGCTAGATCACCATGAGTGAGAATTCACAGTCGTGTCAGCCCTAACATCACTTTCATTGATCACTAAAGAGAACTCACTTTTCATTGATGCGAGGACCAAACCTAGACAGTTTTCACCATTGAGGGACAAAATAAATTTCCGGTATGTAGATAGAGTTTAGACACCAAACTTAGACATTCAGTCATTATGGACGAGTCTTCTTGTTGTTTGTTTGTTCATTTCGAAAAAACTGACATACTGGAGAGATCAATATTAAACTCACTTTTTCCTTGCTAGCCCTTTTGCACTCCAGAACTAAATTTATACTGTGTAGAACTTCTCTAATTAATTTAGTGAAAATTAGAGACGATTGGCTTCGAACAGGGCATATAACAATTTCAGGAAAAATTAGTGATAACATCACAAATTGGTAAAAAAAAAACAATGGTGAATACGCTGGATGTGTATCTTTGCATTGATAGAAGGGTAGAAATTACATAGTGCGATCATTAGGCAACATACACAATGAGGCGTCGCCGAGGATGCAAGATGAGCAGGGAGCTGGGTGTTCTCAGATGCACAGATCGGTAATTGTCAGTTTGAAAGCGTATTGGATGCAAGATGGCAAGTGGCGAGATCCATATTTTGATCCAAATCAGCAGCAATTATTAACAAAAAATAAAGGTGTAGTACTAATACCATATATATATAGTGCGTACTTTTTTTTTTGCATGGTCATATAGTGCGCATTACTACTTACGTTGGATACTTGGACGGGAGAGCGAGTCGACAACCTAATACTACCTATAAATACCTAATAAGACCTAGGGTCAGTTTGGTTCGCGTCCACATCCATAAGTGCCTGTGCCTGAATGGTGCCTGGAACTGGCCTGGTCGTTGTTTGGTTCGTGCCCTGGGAGAGAAAGCACGTGTCTGGGCCTGGTTGTTTCACCATGTGATTAGCCTGGTGAGAATAAAAAAACAATGGAAAAACCCCAGGCAAAGTAATCAGCCTGGACCAGGCGTCCGGTTCCAGCTACCTGGACATTCTGCAGCGTAGCCTGGCATTAATTAAACACAGGGAAGGACACACTATTGTTTGGAGAAATATTCTAATCGCTAAAAGATAAAAGGGGCCGGCCAGGGTAGAAACAAACACGTCGGTGCGTGGCTGGCCTGGCCAGGCAAAAATCTTGGATACCTGGACTCGAGAGCGAGTCGCCGACCCAAAAACCCAAATTAATCATCCCCTGATCTGTCCAACATAGGTTTCACGCAGCCACGCGCTCCCTTCATAGAATTGGCGGCGCGGTCATGGTGGCAGTCTTGCTCCCGGACGACCTCTTCCTTGAGATCCTCATCCGCGTGAAGGATGCTGCTGCCCTGTTCCGATGTGGCACGACGTGCAAGCAGTGGTGCCATCTCATCGCCGATCTGTCCTTTCTTCGACGCCGCTGGCCACAAGACGCCAGCCACTCATCCTCCACCTTCGTCGGCTTCCTCGCCATGGGCGACAGCGGAGGGCCTTTTCCTGGCCGGGAGCCGTGGTTTGTCCCGACGCCGCGATCGGCTCTGAGCTCCTTCGTGCCCGCTGTCCGTGCAAGCCTATTTGACCATGCGGCGCCGCTCGTATCGCGCCATGGCCTTGTTGTCGTTCTCCTTGAACAGCGCGACGCCCATGACCGCGTGGACCAGACCATCGTCCAATTGGCGGTATGCAATCCGCTTGTCGGCACGTGCGACATGCTCCCTGCTCTAAAGTTCAGCTCGCCCTTCGATCACATGAACAACGGCTATGCCATTCTAACCGGTGCGGATTGTTGGTCCGACTGTGAGTCATCGCAGCCGGTTGAGCCGCGCAACTCGTCTTTCTTCAAAGTGGTAATCGTCGGCTGTGGCTGCCAAGACGTAAGTATAGTGTCTATGTGTTCTCGTCTGACAAAGGAAGCTGGAGTGTCCTGCATACCAATTTCTTGGACATTACTCGAGAACCGGGCCACTACGGGCTGTTTAGCGATGCCATTGTGTGCCGTGGCATGGCACAATGGGTATTTATTTATACCTCAGATCAATATTTTTGTGTCATCTTTCCCTAATAATAAAGCACGGACTGGGTCTCCAGGTTCACCGTCGCGGCGTTTTACACAAAGGCCCCTCTGATTTTATGAATTGAACCCGCCGTCCCTTTTTAAGTAAATTTGAAAAAAAAACGCTTCATTTTTTCATAAAACACCCTGTCGTTTGGACTATTCAACCCGCGGTCCGAGCTGATTTGTAAAGAAAAAAAGAACACGACACGGGCTCGCCTCCTCTGCCTCTCGCGAAGTCCCACTAAGTCATCGCCGCCGCCGCCACCACCCACGCCGGCCGCTTCCGGCGACCTCCGGCGCCGCGCAGCGCGCCCCCGAGCTCCCCACGGTCCGCGTATCCTTCCCCTCCGGCCAGATTCTCTGCTCCCGTCCTCTGCCGCTTGCTCGCAACGGGAGCCCCCGATTCGACCTCCCCTGCTGCGCCACCGCTCCCCAATGGTCGCGCCGCCCAAGATTCTCGCCGGGGACCGGGGCCTCTCGCAGCCGCACCCTTCCCCTTCACGCGCCCCCATGCCATCGTTTCTATGGGTGCTCAAATCCATGGCTCTGGCGGCAAGCCGTAGGCCGGATGAGCCGGCGGCATACAAAGAAGGGGAAGGAGGTGGAGGTGGAGGTGGAGGTAGCGGCGGCGGCAGCGGCGGTGGAGGTGGATGGGGACAAATTCGACTACAACATAGAGGATTGCCGCCGCAGGTTCCAGGCCGTCTACCCTGGTGAATCGTTCAAGCACGACGCCTAGGGTTCCCCATCGCTATCCTTTGGTTCGCCTCTGGTGTCTACCACGACGTTCCAATCGCCAGAGTCGGAGCCCCGCCATCGTCCAATCCTCGACTTGGGGCCGTCTCTCATCAATTCCAGCCATTAGAGCACTGCACCAACAAAGGGAACCCAAGAGCAGCTCCTCGCGAAAATCCTCCATCGCATCGAATTTTTGAGTTCTTCCAGAACTTCGGTGAGATTGCTTCTGCACTGTTCGTCACAGGACGGTGAGTTCCTTCTCGCTGAAACATCTCGGTATATTATGTTTGGCATCAATTTTTTAGCCCCCTACCAATTGTTGTCAAAAGTAGGCCTGGCATTGTCAAAATAGCTTTTGAGGGATTTTTTTTAGAAACAAACTTCTGCGAGGCACAACCATAATCTGTGTGTTAGAAATAAGCTTTGTTCATGTATATTATTATGCCCAATTTAAAACTGAGTATGATCAGAATGGTTTCATTATGGTTATTGTGACTTGTGACTGAAGGACTATGCCATTGTTGCCCCGTAAAGATTTGTGCAGGTCCATACTTCCTTTTTCCAATGTGGTCGAGGTCTCTAGCAAGGATACCCTCCATGGGGTGTTCCGCAACTTCGTGGACTGCGTCTGCTCACCCAACGCCAGTGGAGATCCGCTGCTGCAACACCTCAAGGAAGCGTCCTGCAACACAGCGCAACGGCCGCAGGATTGTCCTTCAGGAACTCGGCACCTGGACCTAGGCAGGGCAACGTCGTCTGTGCTATCCTTGTCTTCCTGGTGAGCCATACTTTCCTTTTCCGATCCGTCCGTTTGGAAACGGAAAAGCTTTATTACTTTGTTCGTTCACCTATCTGGAGGTCCTAGAAATTGGGGCATGTTGGATGAAGTATTAGCGGCTGGATTAACTGTGCTCAATACCACCAATGTTTTTCTTGAAAATGTGTTTTACATGCTTCTGTACAGTTAAATGATGTGCTTGCTTGTTACATAGTTTTTTTTAGCTACCTTTCTGGGTGTGATTTCCCTCAAATTCAGGGGCGATCGGCAATATCAATGGATGATACTTTGAAGGCTGTTGCATCTAGGTAATTTGGACCTAGAAGGGCCAATTAGTATGCAGATGATGCCTTGTTAATGTACAAGCAGAAAAATACTCGAACACTCATGCTATGCTGTTCATTAATCTGTTTTTGCAAGTAAACTGGAGCTGGTTCTTTATAGTTGCAGATTTTTTAGCTTGCAAGATCACTAGAAGTTGAAACAAATTATATGTATGTGATGGATCAGCGAAAGTATATCAATCAAAGTAATGTTCAACTCCATGGACCAGAGAAAGTATATCAACTGGCAAAACAAATTAATCAAAGATAGGCGACCCTTGTATTTGTACAAATCTTTTGTGAGGCACTACTATAATCTGTGTGTTAGAAAAAAGCTTTGTTCATGGATATTATTATGTTCAATTTGAAACTGAGTATGATCATAAAGGTTTCATTATGGTTGTTGTGAGTTGACTTAAGGACGATGTCATTGATGTCGTAAAGATTTGTGCAGGTCCATGCTTCCTTTTTTTGAAGTCTGCGCGGTCGAGGTCTATGGCAAGGACGCCCTCCCTGGGGTATTCCGCAACTTCATGGACTGCATCTGCTCACCCGACGTCAGTGGAGATCCACTGCTGCGACGCGTCAAGGAAGCGTCCTGCACAGCGTAGCGGCCGCGGGGTCATCCTTCAGGAACTTGGCGTGCGACCTGCTCACCTAGACTTGGCGGGGCAGCGGCGTCTGTGCTATTCTCGTCATCCTGGTGAGCCATACTTTTCCCATCCATCTGTTTGGAAACGGAAAAGTTGTATTACTTCGTTCGTTCATCTATCTGGAGATCCTAGAAATTGAGGCATATTGGATACAGTATTAGCGGCTGGATTAATTGTGCTCAGCACCACCAATGTTTTTCTTGAAAATATGTTTACATGCTTATGTACAGTTAAATGATGTGCTTGCTTGTTACATAGTTGTTTTTAACTACCTTTCTGGGTGTTATCTAAGCATAAGTTTTCTCTCAAATTCAGGGGCGATCGGCAATATCAACGGATGATTCTTTGAAGGTTGTTGCATCCAGGTAATTTTGACCTAGCAGGACCAATTAGTATGCAGATGATGCTTGTTATTGCTATGTGCAGTACTATTGCCAAATAATTTAGCTATGTGCAATACTATTGCCAATCATCTGTTTAGATGCTTTTCACATCAAAGGGGTGATTTTATACTAATTTAGTAATTTTCATATGTGGTTGCGATGATGGATAACATAAAAAGACATGTAGTTCAAATCGCCATCAAGCACATCAGTCCTTTGAACGTTAAGCACATCAAATGTGTTAAGTTCCTGCATCAGCTCCAAGCAAGCCACTTCATGACAGGAGTCAGGAGGCTACAAGTCCTTAATAATAGAAAAAAAAAATACTAGAAACCTTATGTGTTCTATTTTTTTAGATCAGAATCCTAGACGATGGCAGTTTATAAAATATTTCCAGAACCTCTGTTCTTTATATATATATTTCTCAAACTAATTCTGCCATTGATTAGCAGTGACATTTCCAAGCCTTGTCTTCCATTCTCAGGTCGATGATACCTGAAATTCTTCGGAGTTCTTTTGAATCGAAAGATCAGGAAATAAGCTTGTGGTGACTTTCTGAGGTTTTCGCATTGGACCGTTTGGAACTTCGGATTGGCAGAGAGCTAGAGACCCCGGTGCTCTGAAGGATGTTGAATTTGAGAACAGAATTTATTGTTGTTAAATAATATTTGCTTCTTTCATATGGAAAAGTTAGCGTTGTTGGGAGCTCGATGTTGCAGTGGGCCTTGACAGTGGCTAGCTGGGAGTTGGCGAGGTAGATGTCGTCGTCGACAAGGGCCGTGACCTTATCTCCTTTGGCCCCAAGTCCGACTACCACCACAACCAGACATGCTCCTCCATAGGTAAGGAACTTTTTATACAGATTGCTTCAACACATTTGTGATGACACTGCAGAGCTTAATAAGTTAGTATATGCAAGTTCTGTACTTTGTGGTTGTATCAGCGTAATGAATTTGATGTTCCAGACTGTTGCATGTACCACTCAAACTCACTACATTGATCCTTTTTTGTTTTTCCCCATGGCTCTCGCTTTGTCCTTGCACATATAGTTCAAAGAGTAAAACAGGAACACTACGCCATCACTGAATACACAAGTATGATATCCATATCATTTTCGGTAAAAAGGGGTTGAGATATTTAGCTCCCTTACAATCAGTATGATTTTATATCTATATGTCAACAAATAATTTCAGGCTGAAAAATATCACTAGAACCAGCATGAAAATTTGACCTCTTGGAACATGAAAACAGTGGCTTACTTCAGCAGGCAAGCTTAAGAGATGGTTCACAATTAACATCTGAGTTCACAATTATGGCTCCTGATTTCCATCTCAGAGGTTGATAAATACATATGTTGTTATGTTGATTACATCTGCGTGTGCACTCAGTGGTCATGGTGAATTAAAAAATAACAGAAACAGAGGGCCCACTTTTAAAGTGCTTGCAATTATTTTTTAGTTTGATATGTCTCCACAATATGGTTGTGTGCATTTCTCGAACTATGATCTTAACTTATCTGAAAAATATTATTCGACATTTTAGGCCTTGGATTACTGTCAGCTACAAGATAAAGTTCGGAGAAAGGAGCTAAAACTTGACTCACCAGGTCTGCTCTATATTGTACCATATAGTTCATATTTTGGTAGTCTTGCTTCTTCGGAAATTTCTGAAATTCAAAGTTACCCTCAAAGTGGTAGAGAATGGACAGAACTAGAGCATGGGCTGTCAGCTTCTGTGTTGGTAGGGCAATTCTTAGGCCCACCAAGATACTGGTCCTGGACAAAGCCACTGCTTCGGTGGACAGTGCAACCATTAACCTGATCCAGAACACACTAGAACATCATTTCTCAGGGTCAATTGTCATCACGACTGTGCATCGAACATTAAAACAAAACATTGATCCCCATGTGGGTAGTGGGTACACAAACATTGTCCTTTTGATTTATTTTTCCAGTAAATGATTGTGGACCATGTTTTTTTTACTCCATGCCCTTTTGCTGTACTACATAAGACAATAGAAAGCTGGTTCATACAAGAATGTATGAACATCTGGGTGCCTTCATCAACAAAGGAAAAAATAAACCAAAAAGTAGAGGTTGTGAAACTTCACTTATATAGAGAAGATAGTTTGAGAGTAGTACTCAATGAATTTCTACTTAAGATGAAGTTATAATTTAGGAAATCTACTTCCTAATACACCTAACCATTTCTAAGTTGTACAAATTCCAAAAAAATGTTAACTCCAGCTTCACTCTGGTTGCCCTTTTGCTAAGGCCACATAAGATATATTGCTATACTGAAGTGTTGATATTAGTATATGTAGCAATAGCCTCTGCCAACATTCTGAAAATTGTAGCATCCTTTATACTAACATTAAATGTTTTGGATGGTTCTGTTTCTTGAGCGGCTGCTCCCGTCCACGGCCTCCTTGATCTCAGGATCTGCTCCTTCCCCACGTCTGCCCACGAGGACAAGGAAGCACAGCGGTGGCCACTATCACCGCCAGAAGGACCGTCCATTAAGGCAGGATGGTGTACAAGTTCCTCTTTTTTCCTAAGCTCAGGTTCCTCTTTCTTGCATGAGTTATTCTTAAGTAGGATTTACATTAGTTGGTGGAATCTGATTAACTTGAATTTTTTTATGGTGGCCACTATAATTTTTGTGACTTTTTGTTGTTCGCCCGTTGCAACGCACGGGCACTTTTACTAGTAAGTCTAAAAGCACCGTTTCAAAATTAACTACAACTTCCTCCAGACTAACCCGTGCCTTACTCTAGCCATGGATGAGAGACTATCACTGCTAAGTACTCAATGGAAAATTCCCCAACTGGATATCTGGCAACAAAAAGAAAACCAACAAAATATTAACTCTACATCCGAATGGCTATGCACCCGGACCATCGAGCTAAAACTACTTGAGAAGATGACTCGAGGAAGAGAGCTACATGTCTTGGGGGAGAAGTGCGGCACACTGCTCATCAGCGACGACGACCGCAAGCTCATTTACACCATCGCCCTCGAAACTGGGACGATTGAGGAGGTGGAGGATTGGCCACGTGGTGTCCACATATCCTCGTCGGATGCCATAGCCATGGAGATTGAGTGGCCTGCAATGTTCGTTTCTCGGCTTACAAGGTAGTAATGCTTACCATTTTGGCATGTATGCATTCATCATTTTTGTTTTCTTTTCACAAAGTATTCTTGATAATTTATCTTGTTGTGGTTCAGGGTTACTACTCAGCTTGCTCACTCATCTAATGCAAGTGTATTAATAGTATTTTCTGTTTTGAATAGGGAGTTCAAGTGTGCCCTGCCACCTCCAAATGACGAGACAACATCACACTGGTAGAAAAAGGGCCTTTAGTCCCGGTTCTGAAACCGGGACTAAAGGGTCGGTACTAAAGGCCCTTCACGTGGCCGGTCCATCTTTATTCCCGGTTGGTAACACCAACCGGTACTAAAGAAAATTTTCTGTTTTTTTTGAATTTTTTTTGATTTTTTTATTTTCAAATTTCTGAATTATTTTAACCTCTAATCTCTAATCACCCCTCATCACTGCTCAATTTAATCTCTAATCACCCCTCATCATTCCAAATCATCTAACTTCCCGAACGGTCACCCACCCTCTCACTACTCCAGACTGAGCACGCTTAACTTCCGGGTTATATTCTCCCTCGTTTCCAAGTCTGCACTTGTTTTCCTGACAATAGTAAGATGTCAATCCTATTAACCCTCAGGAATTTAGCTTGAGCATGAAGTCACATATTTCACTGTTTGAGTTTGAAACTATTGTTCTAAAAAACAATAATTTTTTAGTAACACTAATATTTCTTGAATAAGTAGTTTGACCATTGTTTGACCACAGTTTGACCATAGTTTGACCAGATTTGACCAAAATTCAAAAAAGGTGACATAATTATTTAATAACACTAATATTCTTGAATAATTATTTAGTAACACTAATACTTCTTGAATAAGTAGTTTGACCATAGTTTGACCAGATTTACTGAAAATTAAAAA
Source organism: Triticum aestivum (assembly GCF_018294505.1). Taxonomy (NCBI): domain Eukaryota; kingdom Viridiplantae; phylum Streptophyta; class Magnoliopsida; order Poales; family Poaceae; genus Triticum; species Triticum aestivum. The sequence continues at coordinate 741,682,575 of NC_057800.1, forward strand.
AAAACTGAAATTTGAGCATAACTTTTTTTCCTTTTGGAATTTGAGGATTCTACAAATTTGCAAACAGGCCATAGGCCGTCTCCATCGGATGTAACTTTTCGAGTAGATGATTTTTCATATAAAAACTTTTTAATCCGAGTTCGTATGCAAAAGTTATGCCCATTTTACAAATTCCAGAGAGATTTTGTAAATAAAGTCGAAATTCATATTTGTAAATTTTCCCAACAACTAGACCGCATATCACATGGGAAACTTATTTTATTTTATTTTTATTGACATTTCCATCATTTTCTTTTGTTTTTTCTAAAACTGAAAAGGCGGTCCAGGGGGGGGGGTTGAAAATGGGACCTTTAGTACCGGTTCGTGCCATTAGTCCCGGTTGGTGGCACCAACCGGGACTAAAGGTCTAACCTTTAGTACCGGTTGGTGCCACCAACCGGGACCAATGGGCATCGCACCCTTTAGTCCCGGTTCGTGGCACGAACCGGGTCTAAAGGGCCCAGGTGAACTGGGACTAATGTCTTAGCCGCACGAACCGGGATAAATGCACCCATTGGTCCCGGTTCTAGACTGAACCGGGACTAATGGGCTTACCCGGCCTGGACCAAAGCCCCCTTTTCTACTAGTGCCAATGATTAAAAGGCGGCATCGAAAAAGAAGCAGCAATATGAAGGGTATGGTCCACATCAGCATATCCAAGAAGGTGAAGCAGCATGGCACGGCGGCATAAGGAACTGGATTCGTTCTTTATTATTATTATTTAGAGCTCACTCCTTAAAAGAGGCACTCCCTCCGTCCGAGTAAGTGTACACCTAGGTTTTGTCCTAAGTCAAAGTTTTAAAACTTTGATCAACTTTATAGGAAAATGTAACAACATTTATGGCACTAAATTAGTACCACTCGACTCATTTTGAAATGTAGTTTCATAATATATCAATTTCATGTTATACATGCATGCTATTACTTTTTTATATAAAGTTGTTCAAACTTTTAAAAACTTTAACTTAAAACAAAAGGTAGAAGTACATTTATTCCCGGACGGAGGGAGTATATACTTGGCACAACTTCACTTATGGTGCTCTCCATATGATTGAAGTGTTGTTTGCCTGATACGTTTGCAATCTCACAGGAAATTCTGTAAGGCTGGTCATAGTGGATAAATAAAACCATCTATGATACTACTTATATATTACTTTGCACTATGAAGATATTACATATATTAGTGTCCTGCGCATGACACTAGTCAAAGTTACTCCTCACTACGACTAGCCTAAGCGAAAACCGCCCTGCACCAGGTGTTCGGGAAGGGCCCCATAATGTGCTGACATGGCTGGATGACAGACGGTGTCCCATCTGAAGCCAGTCTTGCAGTTCAGGATTTTTGTTTGCTACATATATAATTGAGGAGTGGGAAACTGAGTATACAGGATTTTGTTAGAAGGTGTCGGCGTTGGCAGGTTTGTTGGTTTTGATGTACAGGCAGCAAGCAATGTCTGGTTGTCTTTGCAGAATCAGCCGCTGTTCTTGGGCCCTTTTCTTTAGGCACGTGCAAGACGCTGGCACCAGGCGGACTGAGGGGGTCCGACAAGTTTGGTCAACGCCTCCGAGGCACAAGGAATGAAGCCCTAGCTAGCCTGGCGCTGCATGTGTTGACATTCCTCCGAAGCAACTGGCGGCCGAGCACTTGAGGACTTGACTCGGCAACCCGTGGGCGGCGGTACTCTTGGGAAAGAAGAAAAGGGAAGGATTGTTTAGGTATAATCAATGCATATGCAGCATGCGTGCATATGCATTTGAGCTTACTAGGACTGGCATCTACTCCCTCCTTTACGGTTTAAAGGGCTCATCTCAAAATTTTCAAATCTTCATTATATTAGGCTCATTTTGAGTCCAATTGAGTTAAAAAGCTTTGAGTCTCATGTCACATTTAATGAGAGGGAGAGAATAGTGGTCATGCATGCATCTTTTTGTTTGAGGGGTAGTCATGCATGCATCTTATTCCATAATACATGCATCATGCAAGTCCAATGTGAGGAAGGGTGCTGCACTTATTGCTTGGAGAGTTGAATAACTGGTTGATATCTCATTGGGCAGTTTTGTATTCATAAAACTCATGCCATCTCGTCACAATTTACCTTGGTTCATGAGATTTCAGATTTGAAACCAAAAGAGATGGCGTAGTAAGTACGCTCTCTGTAAAGAAATATAAAAGTGTTTACATCACTAAAGGGGATTAGCTAGCTAGTGTATTGGTATTTAGCTCCGCCATGCTGCAGCAGCCACTAAAGGTAGCAAGGATGGGTGGTCACACAAAAGTTCCGTTTTTATTTTCAAACTCTCCCTTGTTTAAAGAAGGGAAAAGTATATTTTTCATCCCTCAACTTTATCGATGGTTTAGAAATGGCCCCCCAACTTTAAAAGGGGAAAACCTAATCCCTCAATTGTTGAAACCAGATATTTTTCGTCCCTCAAACTGCTTCAAGTGGTTTTGTGCTAACATGGCATTGTTTTGACCGCTGACTTCACCACGTCATCGTCCACCTCACATTTTTCTTCTTCCTCTCTATTCTCTCGGTCACACTCTTTTTCCACCCTTTGAGCTTGTGCAGCCGGCCAAGATAAAAATCTGACACGTAGTTGCCATGGGCTCGTGGCCTCAAGGCGCTCCACACAGGAGCAGTGGTTACTACTGCTCGCACACTCCATTGACGACATGTTCAGCTGCGCGGAGGATAAAGTAGTCCACGGTGGCCACACCCTCAGACACTAGCATTTGTGCATCCACCGCATGCACAATCCATGGCATGCACATCCCGAAGGGCACCATCGCGCATGACACTCCCGACTCCAGCGTGTGCGGCAGCAGTAGGCTAAGCACGACTGGACGGCTCGCCTGACCCATCGCCACTGCCGGTGGCACGGCAAGGTGTAAGATGTTGGAATAAGCCACGACGTGTGTGGTCGGGTTCGTCGGGCGCGTCGGGTGCGCGCGGGACGGGCGGGACATACTGGTGCCGTCGGGCTCGTCGGGTTTGTCGGGCGTGTCGGTGACGCGCGGGACGGACGGGACGTGCGGGACGCAGCAGCGTGGCGTGTGTGTGTATGGGCAGTGTATGGCAAAGTGTGCGTGCGTGTGTGACGTGGTGGTGTGAGTTAGCTAACTAGACGGGCGTGCATGCATGAATTAGTTGCTGTGTAGTAGTCTGGCTGTTAGCAGCGGCGGCCGCGTCGTGCGCGAAGACCGAGTGGATCGCCTGCATGTAGTTGGGCACGTTCGTGCATGCGTAGGAAGCGTAGGCGTTGCGTTGCTGCTGGGCTACAAAGCCAGCCGGTTTGTATGTGTTTGAAATGAGCTAGTGTAGTGAGAAGAAAAGAAAAGACGCCGGGGCACTGAACGCCGGGGCGTTGGTCACTAGAAAGTGTTTCTTTCTTCTACCTCCATCTATCCGTGTGAGAGAGCTGCAACAACAATTGGTATCAGAGCTTCGGTTCGGGCGATCACCGGCGACCATGGCGCTCGTCCCACACGGCGGTGGCGCGGGCGGATCGGCGACGATGGCGATGCCGATGCTGACCGCGGACAACTACACGGTCTGGGCCATCAAGGCGCAGGCGATCCTCGACGTCCACACCGTATGGGAGGCGGTGGCGCCGGGCGACGCGGCGGTGAACGCGCGGAAGGACAAGATGGCGCGTGCGTTGCTTCTCGGGGCGTTGCCGGAGGATGTGCTGCTGCAGGTGTCGACGAAGCTCACCGCCAGGGAGGTATGGGACTCCCTGAAGGTGAGGTTCGTCGGCGCCGATCGGGTCCGTGCGGCGAGGCTGGGGACGCTGCGCGGCGAATTCGACCGGATGAAGATGGCGGACGGCGAGGAGCTCGATGTGTACGGCGGGAGGCTCGCGGCGATGGCGGCGAGGTATGCCAACCTCGGGGAGACGCTGGGCGACGCAGCACTTGTCAAGAAGTTGCTGGATACGGTGCCGGATCGCCTCTTCCCCGTCGTCGCCGGCATCGAGCAGTTCCACGACGTGACGACGATGGCGTTCGACGAAGCGCTCGGGCGGCTGCGTGCGTTCGACGAGCGGGTTCGGCGCCGTGGACAAGACGGTGGCGAGCGCGGGGGTGAGCAGCTGCTCATGACGGCGGCGCAGTGGGCAGCGCGGGAGCGTCGACATGGCGGTGCTCGGGACGACGACGACGGGCGCAGCGTGGCGTCGGGGAGCGGCGGCAACAGGCGCAGGCGCTGCTACAAGTGCGGGGAGCACGGGCACTTCCGGCGCGAGTGCCTGCAGCTGCGGAAAGGACCGGCGGCGGAGCAGGCTCTCTTGGCCGGTGCCAACGTCGACGACGACGGACTCCTCTAGGCCGTGGCTTAGGGGGTGTGTGTTGGAATAAGCCACGACGTGTGTGGTCGGGTTCGTCGGGCGCGTCGGGTGCGCGCGGGACGGGCGGGACATACTGGTGCCGTCGGGCTCGTCGGGTTTGTCGGGCGTGTCGGTGACGCGCGGGACGGACGGGACGTGCGGGACGCAGCAGCGTGGCGTGTGTGTGTATGGGCAGTGTATGGCAAAGTGTGCGTGCGTGTGTGACGTGGTGGTGTGAGTTAGCTAACTAGACGGGCGTGCATGCATGAATTAGTTGCTGTGTAGTAGTCTGGCTGTTAGCAGCGGCGGCCGCGTCGTGCGCGAAGACCGAGTGGATCGCCTGCATGTAGTTGGGCACGTTCGTGCATGCGTAGGAAGCGTAGGCGTTGCGTTGCTGCTGGGCTACAAAGCCAGCCGGTTTGTATGTGTTTGAAATGAGCTAGTGTAGTGAGAAGAAAAGAAAAGACGCCGGGGCACTGAACGCCGGGGCGTTGGTCACTAGAAAGTGTTTCTTTCTTCTACCTCCATCTATCCGTGTGAGAGAGCTGCAACAACATAAGACAATAAGTTTTGGGAACCAGCACAACCCTCTAGGGGTGGCTTATCTCATTATATATAATGGTTCTGTTACAATACGTACATAGGTATAGAAGTTATACATAGTCTAACACCCTCCCTCAATCTTAGCCACTTTCTAAAGAACTGAGAAGGGTAAGATTGCGCCTACCAGCCTCAAACTGTGGCAGTGGTAAAGGCTTAGTGAAGATGTCTGCAAGTTGATCCTTAGATGAGATAAACTTGATCTGGAGTTGCTTCTGTGATACACGTTCCCGTACAAAGTGATAGTCAACTTCAATGTGTTTCGTTCGGGCATGAAATACTGGATTTGCAGAAAGGTATGTAGCACCGATGTTATCACACCAAAGAATAGGAGGCTGTGGTTGAGACAAACCCAACTCCTGAAGCAAAGACTGCACCCAAATAATCTCTGCAGTAGCATTAGCCACGGCCTTGTACTCAGCTTCAGTACTGCTACGTGACACAGTAGCCTGTTTCCGAGCACTCCAGGCGATCAAATTAGGGCCAAAGAATACTGCATAACCCCCCGTGGATCGCCTGTCATCTGGGCTACCAGCCCAATCTGCATCAGAGAAGGCCGAAAGGACCCGAGAGGAAGTCGGCCGAATATGCATACCAAATGTCAGGGTGAACTGAACATAACGAAGAATGCGTTTAACAGCAGCCCAATGAGTATCTCTGGGAGCCTGAAGATACTGACAAACCCTGTTAACAGCATAAGAGATATCTGGTCTCGTGATCGTCAAGTACTGAAGTCCACCAACAATGCTCCTGTACTCTGTGGCATCCGCAGGAGACAAAAGCTCACCATCAACAGCTGTTATCTTGTCAGTAGACGACATGGGTGTGGTGGTCGGTTTGCACTTCAGCATGCCCGCTCTTTGTAACAACTCCAAGGAGTACTTCTTCTGCGTAAGGACAAGACCAGTAGCACGAGAAGTGACCTCAACTCCAAGAAAGTAGTGAAGCTTCCCAAGATCTTTGACCGCAAAATCAGCACCAAGAGAGCAGACAAGAGCATCAGCAGCATACTGAGAAGAGCTGACAAGGATAATATCATCGACATATACCAAAAGATACATAGTGACTTCTGGCTTCTGTAGAAGAAATAATGAAGTGTCAGCAGTGGACGGCACAAACCCATGAGCACGAAGGGCAGAGGCAAGGCGGGCATGCCAGGCATGAGGAGCTTGCTTCAAACCATATAGTGCTTTGGAGAGACAACAGATATAGTCAGGACGATCAGGATCAGAGAAACCAGGCGGCTGTTTCATATAAACCTCTTCCTCCAAAAAACCATGTAGAAAAGCATTCTGCACATCAAGTTGACGAAGTGACCAACCACGAGAAACAGCAATGGAGAGAAGAAGCCGAATAGTGGTAGGCTTGACGACAGGACTGAAGGTGTCCTCATAGTCAAGACCATGGCGCTGCCGAAAACCGCGAGCAACAAGTCGCGCTTTGTAACGCTCAATAGATCCATCCGAATGCTTCTTCACTTTGAATACCCATTTTGAGTCAATAATATTTACCCGTGGTGGTGGAGGAACGAGAGTCCATGTCTTGTTACGAAGGAGAGCATGAAACTCCTGCTCCATAGCCTCTCGCCAATGTGGAATGCGCAGGGCAGCCTGATATGAGCGAGGCTCAGAAGATGCATCCGCAACAGCAGCAGCCAAACAAGCAGCCAACCAAGCAACCGTACCATCCTTACGTTCCTTAGGTTTGAAAATGCCACTGCGACTGCGTGTATGTGGTCGGGACACAGGAACCACCGAGGTCGACGGAGCAGCCTGCAACGGGCTGGAGGACGGCGACGTTGACGAGTCAGCCGGTGACGAGGAGCCAGACACAGTAGCCTCGGGCTCGGTCGGCGAAGAAGGTCGGCCCACCGGCGAAACCGGCAGAGCGGACGAAGCAGCTGGCGACGCCGGCGTCACAGACCGGGCCGATGGCGAGCCCGGCATAGTGGGCCGTGGCGCGGCCGATGTCGCGGGCCGATCCGCGGATGAAGGCGACGTGAGGACAGCGTCGTGGACCCGAGCTGCAGGCGAAGACGGCGTGACGGGCCGAGCCGCGGGCGAAGACGGCATGACAGGCCGAGCCGCTGAAGACTCGGCGGCCGCTGGCGAAGAGGGCCGAGCCGCTGGAGACTCGGCAGTCGCTGGCGTAACGGACCGAGCAGTGGAGATGCTCGGCGCGACGGGCTCTTCGGGTGACCATGCATGGGCACGCAAATCGATGCCATGCAACATTTGTAACCTTTATGAAGACATTTGTAACCTTTATGAAGAGAGCTATAGCCAAGAAAAACACACTTCTTAGAACGAAACTCAAGCTTGCGCTTATTATATGGACGAAGATGCGGCCAGCAAGCACACCCAAATACCTTGAAAAAGGTATAATCAGGTTGTTCATTAAGGAGAACCTCAATGGGAGTCTTCATGTTTAAAACACGAGTGGGAGTACGGTTGATGAGAAAGCATGCAGTGGTGAAAGCATCACTCCAAAACCGAAACGGAACAGATGCATGGGCCAAAAGAGTAAGACCAGCTTCAACAATATGACGATGCTTACGTTCGACTGAACCATTCTGCTGATGTGTATGTGGACATGCTAAACGATGAGCTATCCCAAGCGACTGAAAGAAGGAGTTGAGGTTGCGATACTCGCCCCCCCAGTCCGACTGGACATGAACAATTTTGTGCTTGAGAAGACGTTCAACATGTTTTTGAAACTGAACAAAAATATCAAACACATCAGATTTGCGTTTAATAAGGTAAAGCCAGGTAAAGCGACTATAAGCATCAACGAAACTGATATAGTAATTATGACCACTGACAGAAGTCTGAGCAGGACCCCATACATCTGAAAACACAAGTTCTAAAGGATGTTTCACCTCACGACTGGACTCCGAAAAAGGAAGTTGATGACTCTTCCCCTGCTGACAAGCATCACACACTGCTACATCTTTATTACTAGACAAACTAAGACAATAAGTTTTGGGAACCAGCACAACCCTCTAGGGGTGGCTTATCTCATTATATATAATGGTTCTGTTACAATACGTACATAGGTACAGAAGCTATACATAGTCTAACACAAGGCAAGAGCGGGAGCCTAGCATCAGGGTCGGAGCAAGCAAGGGAGCTTCTGTAAACAACAACCGTGAAGAACCAATAGACCAACAAGAGTCATAGCCAGCCTACGTGTGCATGCGTGTGTTGTGTTTCTAGCCGGTTGGCTTCAACGAACGTGCGCGAGAGTTCCGCGTTTTCTGAGCGGTGGCATAATCAATTAGCTTGGCTAGCTTCGCACAGCAGGATCGATCAAGTTACTTGATGCTTTGAATGCGTATGGCTGTCAATCAGAACTACTTATCATTGTGCAAGATCATCAGGAGCGAAGGAAGAGACAGAGCAGCACGGAGGTGAGGCCACAGGCTGCCGGGTGCGGCGGAGCAGATGTGCGGCCAGGTGCTTCTGTGGGCACAGAGAGAGGAATAAGACAAAGGTGAGGTGGACGATGATGTGGCAAGGTCAACGGTCAAAACCATGCCATGTCAGCCCAAAACCACCTGAAGCGGGTTGAGGGACTAAAAGTATCCGGTTTTGACAATTAAGGGACTAGGTTTTTTCGGTTTTGGAGTTGAAGGATCCTTTCTAAACTTTTGATAAAGTTGAGGGACGAAAAATATACAAATAAGTATATTTTTTGTCCCTCAACTTTTTTGATAGTATACAAATGGTCCCTTAATTGTAAAACCAGCAAATTTTAGTGCCTCAACATTCAAAACCGAATAAGTTTAGTCCCTTAACTTTTAAAACTGGATAAGCTTAGTCCCTCATACCGCTCCGGATGGTTTTCTGCCCGAGGTGCAGTGGTTTTGACTCTGCGCGGTGGCTGTCTACCATGACGCCACCCCTTCCGGCCGAGGCAGCACCCAACTAACGGTCATTCTGCTGTACAAAGCTAGCTTCGTACTGAACTCTCCACCAAAATACCCGAACTCTGAAAAATGCCTGTTCCCCTCCCGAAACCTGCAACGGGCGACTTCCTCGTCCCCTCTAGGAATCGCGGATGGCTGATCCCTGAAAACAGAGAATCCACGAAAATCAATCCCGATATTCTCCCCTACAATCCTACCCAATCAGGCCCTAGGCGCTCAGCCAGTATCAAAAGCCATCTCAGAGTATCCGCCGCGACCGTCGAGAACTTGAAGAACCGCATCGCGGATCTGAAGTTTCATTTGGAGATCGTTAAGGCCAATCTTCTTGTATTCCGTTTCTCTCTTGATGACAGAAAGGGGCCGCCGGATCCGGGACATGGGCAATCAACAGAGGAAAAATCTAATTCAAGCATTAAGGGACTTGAAGAGCAGGACGATTCATGGAGGCCGTTTCTGCTTAAGGAGATGGAAGGGCTCCCATTCACGGGGAGTAATTTGGGGCACAATGAAGGTATTAATAAGGCCATGGAGGATTTGCTATTTAGAGGAGGCTCTGCTCTGTATAATCCATCACCAGTCCCTCGTATCCAGTGTTGTGCTATTCTGTGGCACGGTAGGTGTTCGTACTTTTGCCTCATGGCTGAAAAGGAAGTCCATCAGGAAAAGGGTCTCGGGGAGACGTCGGGAGATGTTGATGCAGCGGCGTTGGGGGCTATCGGGGCTGGGTATGCTGCTGGTACCTCGGTCGGCCTGCATGTCGACCTTCCCCTAGGCACCAAGATCCAGAGGCCGGGGAAGGAGATTGCCAAGGCCGAGAAGGGTCCATTGAAGAAGACCCTGGTCATCAACATGACTGGAGCCTGGAAGGCGGTGAAGGCTCGCTTCCTAGCGGTCGGACTTTTCCTGTCTGTTATGCTGGTGAATTCCAAGCAATTGATCGATCACATGAAGAAGGTCTGGAAGGTGAGAGGGGAGCTTGGTGACCATGAACTGGTTGCAGTGGAAGGGCGAAAATTTGTCCTCGAATTCTATGAAGATGGAGACCGGCAGCACGTCATCAAGGGGGAGAGGGCGTGGCAGTACAGGGGCGATGCGTTCCTAGTCGTTGGCATGGAGAATGGAGTTGATCCTGCTTCGGTTAGTTTTTCTCATGTGCCGATGTGGGTACAGTTCAGAGGCATCCCATTCTATCTTCTCACCAAGGAGCTTGCTCGTAGCCTGGGTGATCAGGTAGGAACAGTGGTAATGATTGACAATCATGCGAGAGGCAATATTTGCGACAAGTTCCTCAGAGTGAGAGTGTTGCTGCCTTTGTACTCTGCTTTGCAGAAGGAGATCATGCTTGCTGATGAAATATCAGATGAAGAGGTAACAGTTTACCTGAGGTACGAGAGATTGCCAAATTTCTGTTTATTTTGTGGATTCATAGGACACATGGAAGCGAGGTGCGATTTCCCAAAGGCAGAAAAGAAGCTCAGGTACAGTAAGGAGCTTGGTGTTTTCCCGGTCCATTTTGATGACCCCCGTGTGTGGTTTCTTCCCGAGAAAATGGGGCAAGCTTCGGATCCCCAATCGCCAACCCTCCTTTGGCGTGTCCCCAATCCTGCCAGCCAGGCCATGGCCATGTCAGAAATGGAACAGGTGCGGGACATTGTTGCCCGCCTCTCAGTGGGCGATGAGATGGATACTTACACAAAACAGGAAATTCAAGGCGCAAGTGCACCGGCTGACTCTGAGGCTGGGGCAAAATCCGGTGAGGCACAGAACTTTGAAGGAACAAATACCAGGGTGGACGCAACCTTGACAGAAGACTCCACAAGCCTAAAAGTTCCCGACTGCATCAACACCTTGCCCTCTGTTGTGTGCAACAAATCCATGGCTGATGAGAACAAGGCAGAAATGCCGGATGAGCAAGAGGCGGTGGCTGGAGTGGATGTGTTTGCGTCGGCGTCCAACTCTTCTGCCCCTGCTTCGACCCAGGCAGCTCCGACGATCTTGGAGACAAATACTGCAGTGGATCTCCCTGTGGTTGCTGTTTTACCACTGGCCCATGCTGCAACTGTCTCTACTACATCAATGACAGTGGCAGGGGGGCTGACCCAGCAATGGGTGAGGATGCCTTGACGCCCAGGGAGGAGGATGGCCGGCCCAATGCTTATACTAATGGGCAAAAGGAGGCGGAGCCACAAGGTTCAGAGGTCCAAAAGAAAGGAAATACAGGTAAATATTCAAGTTTAGAGATACTGTAGGGCAAAGGCAAAGTGTGTGAAAAGGGTGGTGGTATGGCCACCTCTGTACTGGGCAAGAGGGGTGGCCGTAGTGAGGTGGGAAGAAACATGCAGCCAGAGGACAGTGCAGGGGAAGAGACAGAACGAAACAAGAAGAAGAAAGGGGTAAAGACAAATGGACAGGGAGATGCCATGGATGGTACAGGTGGAACGAAAGCGACCGGCCCTGGGGCTGCCGGCAAACTGACGTGCGCTAAAGGCGGTGCCCGTCAGGAGTCATGACAGTCCTAAGTTGGAACTGTCGGGGCTTGGGGCAACCCCGGATAGTTTAGGAACTTGTGTGCCTAGTGCACACGTACAAGCCTAAGCTTGTGTTCTTATCAGAAACTCGGCAAAGCAACTCTTATGTCAATAAGTTGAGATGGAGGTTAGGTCTTAAACATTGTATAGCGCAGCCTGGCGTTGGTAAGGGTGCCGGTATTGCGCTCTTTTATGATGAAAGTGTCGAAGTAATAAAGCTTGCCGTTGGCCCGAGGTACATTGATGTGTTAATTCGTTTACATTCCAGTGATATGCAATGGCGAGGTACCTTTATTTACGGTGAACCTAGAGCTCATGAAAGGCACAATATGTGGGAAGTATTGAGAAGAATCAAGGGCCAGTCTAACGCACCATGGTTGATGGTTGGAGACTTTGACGAGACGATGTGGCAATCGGAACATCTCTCGGCTTCAAATAGGTCGGAGAAGCACATGGAGAACTTTAGGAGAGTGCTCTCGGATTGTAACCTATTTGATCTTGGGTATAAGGGTCCCAGCTGGACATACAACAACAAGCAGGGAGGAAGGAAAAATGTAAGGGCCAGGTTGGACAGGGGGGTCGCATCACCTGCTTGGACTGAAAAGTTCAAAAATTCCTCAATGGAACACATCTGTAGCTCGAGGTCAGATCATCTCCCTGTCCTAGTGCGGTTGGGAGGCTGGAAGGAATGGCGACCTGTAAAGGAAAGTGGACAGCAAAAAAAATCCAAGACTTTTAGATATGAACAAATGTGGGAACGGGTTACATCCCTGCAGAACACCATCGCAGTTGGATGGAATGACCTGGGCTCAGTGGTAAAGTTACATGGAGTGGGTACAAAGATTAAACATATGCAACAGGTTCTAAAGGCGTGGGCTGATAGGGATTTTGGATCAGTAATTAAGAAAACTGCAGAACTGAGAAACAAACTCAGTATCCTATGGAGATCCCCTTATTCACCTATGCGAGATCACTAGTAGAAAATAGGGCTTTGGTCCAGGCCGGGTCAGCCCATTAGTCCCGGTTCAGTCCAGAACCGAGACCAATACCCACATTGGTCCCGGTTCGTGAGCCCAGGGGGCCGGCCAGGCCACATGGGCCATTGGAACCGGTTCATCTGAAACCTTTTGGTCCTGGTTGGTGGGATGAACCGGGACCAATGGGCCTCGCTCCTGGCCCACCACCGTTGGTCCCGGTTGGTGGCTTGAACCGGGACCAAAGGCTCCCCTTTAGTCCCGGCTCATGTCACCAACCGGGACCAATGAGGTTCCTATATATACCCCTCACTCGCGAGCAGAGCACCCCAGTGCTCTGTTTTTCTCTGGCCGAGGGGGAGAGGGCTTGGTGGTGCTCTAGCTCACCTCCTATGCACACAAGGTGTTCGATGGAATGCTCGAGCCACACTACTTAAGCTTTCTCCTCTCCAAGCTCGACCTCCAAGCTCCATTTTCCATAATATTTGTCTAGGTTTAGCGGTCTGTCACGCCCCGTCCCCGTCTTCACCGCCGTCGATCGCCCGCGCCGAGCTCATCGCCGGCACCATCGTGGTGAGCCTCTTGTTCTTATCTTCTTTCCGAAAGGAAAAATATTCTTACTTGTATGTTTACATAGATACTTGTATTATTTTCTTACTTTTATTATTGCATCTTATATAGTGCGATGGTTTTGGTATCCGCCCCCGTCGGCCCTCGTCCTGTCTATGATTCGGATGTGGTATATATATTATCTTTATAACTATTGGTTCATTTATTGTTTATGAAAATTATGCCGACCAATGTGGCATAGATTTTATTTATGTAGGATGTATGTGAATCGGAAATGCCAACCGACCCTATTGTCGAGAGGTTAAATTTAGTTGAAGAAGAAAACAATTTGTTGAAGGAAAAAATAAAAAAAATTGAGGAGGAGAAGATGATATTGGAGTTGCATGTTGCAGATGTCGTCGATGATCACAAGATCAAGATGGATGCAATGCGCTTGAAGATTAGAAAGATTAGAAAATATGCCATTCATACCGAGGCTTGGTATCATTATGCCGTTGGATCAATTGTTACCTTGGTTGTGATTATGATAGCATTTGTTTTCACATTGAAATGTTTTACATAGTTTCAATGTATGGTTTAATTAATTAGATGCTCTGGAGAGCTATATGTTGTTAGATGAGAACTATGTATGCACTTTGGTTTTAATGTGATGATGAACTTCTATTAATTTGGACACTTAATTATATATAATGCACGCAGATGAACCGGCAATGGATGTACGGTGACAGACACACCTGCGAGTACATTAAGGGCGTGCATGAGTTTCTCGATGCGGCTGAGGCAAACAAGCAGAATGGTTTTATGTGTTGTCCATGAACTGAATGTGGGAATACGAGGTCTTACTCTAACCAGAAAATCCTTCACTCCCACCTGCTTTACAAGGGTTTCATGCCACACTATAATGTTTGGACGAGGCACGGAGAAATAGGGGTTATGATGGAAGAGGCGAAGAAGAAGAGTACGATGACAACTATGTGCCCCCTGAATACGGTGATGCTGCAACGGGGGGAGCTGGTGAAGATCAAGAGGAACCAGACGATGTGCCCAATGATGCTGCAACGGGTGAAGCTGCTGAAGATCTAGAGGAACCAGACGATGTGCCCGATGATGATGATCTCCGCCGGGTCATTGTTGATGCAAGGACGCAATGCGAAAGTCAAAAGGAGAAGCTGAAGTTCGATCGCATGTTAGAGGATCACAAAAAAGGGTTATACCCCAATTGCGAAGATGGCAACACAAAGCTCGGTACCGTACTGGAATTGCTGCAGTGGAAGGCAGAGAATGCTGTGGCTGACAAAGGATTTGAGAAGCTACTGAAAATATTGAAGAAGAAGCTTCCAAAGGATAACGAATTGCCCGACAGTACATACGCAGCAAAGAAGGTCGTATGCCCTCTAGGATTGGAGGTGGAGAAGATACATGCATGCCCTAATGACTGCATCCTCTACCGCGGTGCATACAAGGATCTGAACGCATGCCCGGTATGCGGTGCATTGTGGTATAAGATCAGACGATATGACCCTGATGATGTTGACGGCGAGCCCCCCAGGAAGAGGGTTCCTGCGAAGGTGATGTGGTATGCTCCTATAATACCACGGTTGAAACGTCTGTTCAGAAACGAAGAGCATGCCAAGTTGATGCGATGGCACAGTGAGAACCGAAAGAAAGATGGGAAGTTGAGAGCACCCGCTGACGGGTCGCAGTGGAGAAAAATCAAGAGAAAGTACTGGTATGAGTTTGCAAAGGACCCAAGGAATGTATGGTTTGCTTTAGTTGAAGAACTTTTACAGTTGTGGAATGGAAACGGTGTACGTACGTGGGATGAGCACAGACAGGAGGAATTTAACCTTAAGGCATTGCTGTTCGTGACCATCAACGATTGGCCCGCTCTCAGTAACCTTTCAGGACAGACAAACAAAGGATACCACACATGCACGCGCTGTTTAGATGACACTGAAAGTATATACCTGGACAAATGCAGGAAGAATGTGTACCTGGGCCATCGTCGATTTCTTCCGACCAACCATCAATGTCGAAAGAAAGGCAAGCATTTCAAAGGCGAGGCAGATCACCGGAAGAAGCCCGCCATGCGTACCAGTGATCACGTACTTGCTATGGTCAATGATTTATACTACGTAATCTTTGGAAAGGGTCCCGGTGGACTAGCTGTTCCGAATGACGCTGAGGGACACGCACCCATGTGGAAGAAGAAATCTATATTTTGGGACCTACCCTACTGGAAAGACCCAGAGGTCCGCTCTTCAATCGACGTGATGCACGTGACGAAGAACCTTTGCGTGAACCCGCTAGGCTTCTTGAGCGTGTATGGGAAGACAAAAGATACACCTGAGGCACGGGAGGACCTGCAACATTTGCACGAAAAAGACGGCATGCCTCCAAAGCAGTATAAAGGTCCTGCCAGCTATGCTCTTACAAAAGAAGAGAAAGAAATCTTCTTTGAATGCGTGCTCAGTATGAAGGTCACGACTGGCTTCTCGTCGAATATGAAGGGAATAATAAATATGCCAGAGAAAAAGTTTCAGAACCTAAAGTCTCATGACTGCCACATGATTATGACGCAACTGCTTCCGGTTGCATTGAGGGGGCTTCTACCGGAAAACGTCCGATTAGCCATTGTGAAGCTATGTGCATTCCTCAATGCAATCTCTCAGAAGGTGATCGATCCAGAAATCGTACCAAGGCTAAGGAGTGATGTGGCGCAATGTCTTGTCAGTTTCGATCTGGTGTTCCCACCATCCTTCTTCAATGTCATGACGCACGTCCTAGTTCATCTAGTCGACGAGATTGTCATCCTGGGGTCCGTATTTCTACACAATATGTTCCCCTTTGAGAGGTTCATGGGAGTCCTAAAGAAATATGTCCGTAACCGCGCTAGGCCAGAAGGAAGCATCTCCATGGGCCATCAAATAGAGGATGTTATCGGGTTTTGTGTTGACTTCATTCCTGGCCTTAAGAAGATAGGTCTCCCTAAATCGCGGTATGAGGGGAGACTAACTGGAAAAGGCACTCTTGGAAGAGACTCAATAATATGCAGGGACAGATATTCTTGGTCTCAAGCACACTACACAGTTCTACATAACTCTACCTTGGTGACCCCGTATGTCGATGAACACAAGAACAGTCTGCGCTCCAAACACCCGGAGCAGTGCGACGACTGGATTACATGTGAACACATCAGGACTTTCAGCAGTTGGTTGGAAACACGTCTCAGAGGTGACAACACTGTTTGTGATGAGTTGTACTTGTTGTCAGGGGACCATCTTTGACTGTATTGACTTACAAAGGATACGAGATAAATGGGAATACATTTTACACGATCGCCCAAGATCAAAAGAGCACCAACCAAAACAGAGGTGTCTGCTTTGATGCAGCAACCGAGAGAGGAAAGGACACATATTATGGTTACATAGTGGACATATGGGAACTTGACTGCGGACCTGATTTTAAGGTCCCTTTGTTTAAGTGCATATGGGTCAATCTGTCAGGCGGCGGGGTACAGGTAGACCCACAGTACGGAATGACAATAGTGGATCTGAAAAATGTTGGGTACACTGACGAACCGTTCGTCCTAGCCAATGATGTGGCACAGGTTATCTATGTGAAGGACATGTCTACCAAACCAAGAAAAAGAAAAGATAAGGAAGCGAATACATCATACGATGAGCCAAAGCGCCACATAGTTCTTTTAGGAAAAAGGGACACCCTGGGAGTGGACAGCAAGACAGACATGTCTGAAGATTATGAAAAGTTTCATGAAATTCCTCCCTTCAATGTCAAGGCTGACCCAAGCATCCTGATAAACAATGAAGATTATCCATGGTTACGGCGCAATAAGAAAATGACACAAGCGAAGAAAAAGTGAAGACTTTCTCCCGCAACTATTATGATGATACCATGCCAACTTTGTAACACACGAACATGCTACCATTGTCCGTTTTGTACATGCACATGCTATGTGGGTGAAATTATGATACCATGCCAACTTTCAACTTTTTCAGAGTTCATTTGAAATGCTTTCATGTCTTATGGTTCGGCCCTCATAATACCATTATTCAAATTTTAACTATTCAAATTTGAAAACTAATGGCACTAACAGAAAGTTTATAATTTTTTCTAAAACTGATGGCACTAACAGAAAGTTTATAATTTTTCTGACCTAAAAGCAAAAAGAATTAAAAAATGCAAAAAACAAAAGAAAATAAATAATGCAAAAAACGAAAAAACTGGAAAAAGTAAAGTTAATCACAAACTTGTGATTGAAACAAATATCAAAGAATTCAAATTTTAACTATTCAAATTTGAAAACTTATGGCACTAACAGAAAGTTTATAATTTTTCTAAAACTAATGGAACTAATAGAAAGTTTATAATTTTGCTCCTCGCCGCTGGCCCATGACCATTAGTCCCGGTTTGTGCCACAAACTGGGACTAAAGGGTTGGTCCTCGTTGCGGGCAGAGTTTAGCCCCACCTCGCCAATCGAAGGGGACTCACACCGGTTTATAAGCCCTTCCCTCTCTGTCTTGTTGAGCTCCTCTCAAAGTGAAAATAGATGCCCTAATAGAGAAAAGTTTAACCTAATTTCATAGTGAATTTCTCTGAAATTCATAGAAATTTAGTATGAATTTAGGTTGAATTTTCTCTATAAGCGCATCTATTCTCATTTTTTAGTAAGTTAATCACAAACTTGTGATTCACACAAATTTCAAAGAATTCAAATTTTAACTATTCAAATTTGTAAACTAATGGCACTAACAAAAATTAAAGCAAAAAACAAAAGAAAATAAATAATGCAAAAAACAAAACAAAAAAACTGGAAAAAATAGTAACAATAAGTATTTTGTTGTAATTAGAAACAAAATAAAATAAATAAAGCAACAAAGAAAACAAAAAAAAAAACAAAAAAAGTGTTTTCAAATTTGAAAACTAATGGCACTAACAGAAATTTTATAGTTTTTCTAAAACTAAAACCAAAAAGAATAAAAAAATAAAGCAAAAAACAAAAGAAAATAAAATAAAGCAACAAAAAACAAAAAAATGCCACCTACTGGGCCCCCACGGCCTGAATACGACTAGAAACCCATCCAAGGGCCAGGATTCAGGCCCGCATGAGGCCCAGTAGGCCCACAGGCATAGCAGTGACAATTAGGCCCGTAAGCCTGCAATGGAGAGAAGCTCGAGAGGGATGCAGCAGTGGGGCTTATAAACCACTGCGCACCCCTCTCAACTAGCGAGGTGGGACTAAACTTTCGACGCAGCAGCCGCACAAGGCCTTTGGTCCCGGTTGGTAGAACCAACCGTGACTAAACGGGGGCATTGGTCACGGTTCGTGACCAATGCCCCCTTTAGTCCCGGTTAGTTCTACCAACTGGGACCAAAGGCTGCCGCTTCCCGCCCTTTGGGCTGCTGAAAATAGGCCTTTGGTCTCGGTTGGTGGCACCAACCGGGACTAAACGGGGGCATTGGGCACGGTTTGTGCCACGAACCGTGACCAATGCCTTTGCTATATAACTAGCACTTGTGAAAATTTCCATTCAGTTTGTCTTCCCCGCCCGACCCCGCTAGGCTGCCCCTCTGCGCCTCGCCGTCGCCGTCGTCGGCCTGCCTCCGACGCCGTCCCGCGCCGCCCAAACACCGTCGCCACCCCGCGCCGCCCCGACTCCGTCGCCGCGCGCCACCCCGCGCCATCGCGGTCACCTCCCCGCACCGTCCCGACGCCGTCGCCGCCCCGCGTCGCGCCCCTACGCCGTCGCCACCCCGCGTCGCCACCCCCGACGCCATCGCTGCCCCGCCTCTGCCTCGCCGTCGCCGCCCCGCGCCGCCGTCGCCTCTTGCTTTGGTCAAGGCCGGCACCGCCCCCCTCTTCCCCCCTGTTATTAATTTTTTTTGCAAATTCATATATGTTTTTTCCTGATTATATGAATATTTATAGTATATGTATGTGTGTATATGTATGCAAAAGATAGATTAACAGAAAAAGATAGTATTTTTTTCTGTTCATAGATTTTTTTGGTGATATTGATTATTGTAAATATGCAAATGTTTGCATATTCATATGAACAATGAATTAGGCAAAACCTTTACTTTTTTTTTCTAAAATTTCTATTTGAACATTATTTAAAAAAAACAAGCAATACTACTTCATGTATTTTTAAGAAGGAATAAGAAGAAAAAGAATGAGAGGAAAAAGGAAATAAGAAGAGGAAGAAAGGAGAAGAAGAGGGGAGAGGAAGACGAGGAGAAATAAATAAGAAGAAGAAAAAAGAAGAAAAATAAGAGGAGAAGAAGAAGAAAGGAATAGAGGAGAAGAATAGAAAAATAGAATAATATTCTATTTTCTCTTTTCTCCTCTATTCCTTTCTTCTTCTCCTCTTTTTTTTCTTCTTTTTTTTCCTCCACACGTGGGGGGGGGGGTCGAGAACGTCGGACATTCATGAGAGAGGCGAGGAAGAAGGGGAAGAAGAGGGAGAAGAAGAGGAGAGGAAGAAGAGGAAGTCTTCTCCTCTATTCTTTCTTCTCTTCTTTTTTCTTCTTCTTCCTATATGTATTAGTTTTTTTATTTAGGTTGTTAATTAGTAGATATTAATTTTGTTCATATATGTATGGATGCATGTGATATGTATGTATGTATGTATGTATGTATCGGGTATGTCGTTGTCGATATACCCCATACCCGATAACTTCGACATGAGGGGGTCGAGAGGGGGTCTAGGGTCGCCGAGGGGTCGAGGTCGTCGAACATGACAGGAAGAAGAGGATAAAAAAAGAAGAGGAAGAGGGGAAAAAAGAGGAGAAGAAAGAATAGAGCAGTTCTTCTCCTCTATTCTTTCTTCTCCTCTTTTTTTTTCTTCTTCCTTCCTCTTTATTTTATCAGGAACGAGGGTCGTCGAGGGTCGCCGAGCGGTAGAGGAGAAACCCTAAATAGGAAGTATCGTCGGTGTGAGATACATATACCGTCGGTGTCGGACAGTACATCCACGTCCCACAAGTGGCGCGGGCTTCGACGCCCACGTCACTTGTGGGACGTGGATGTAGTGTCCGACACCGACGGCCACATGTATCTCACACCCACGATACTTGCTATTTAGGGTTTCCTCTACCGTTCGGCGACCCTGACCCTCGACGACCCTCGTTTCTGATAAAATAAAGAGGAAGAAGAAGAAAAAAAAGATAAGAAGGGAAGAAGAATAAAAAAAAGAGGAGAAGAAATCTTTCTTCTTCTCTTTTTTTTCTTCTTCTTCCTCTTCTTCTCTTTTTTTCTTCTTCTTCCTCTTTATTTTATCGGGAACGAGGGTCGCCGAGCGGTAGAGGAGAAAACCTAAATAGAAAGTATCATCGGTGTGAGATACATGTACCGTTAGTGTCGGACACTACATCCACGTCCCACAAGTGGCGCGGGCTTCGGCGCCCACGTCACTTGTGGGACGTGGATGTAGTGTCCGACACCGACGGCCACATGTATCTCACACCCACGATACTTGCTATTTAGGGTTTCCTCTACCGTTCGGCGACCCTGACCCTCGACGACCCTCGTTCCCGATAAAATAAAGAGGAAGAAGAAGAAAAAAAGAGAAGAAGAGGAAGAAGAAGAAAAAAAGAGGAGAAGAAAATGAGGGTCGTCGAGGGTCGCCGAGCGGTAGAGGAGAAAACCTAAATAGAAAGTATCGTCGGTGTGATATACATGTACCATCGGTGTCGGACACTACATCCACGTCCCACAAGTGGCGCGGGCTTCGACGCCCTCGTCACTTGTGGGACGTGGATGTAGTGTCCGACACCGACGGCCACATGAATCTCACACCCACGATACTTGCTATTTAGGGTTTCCTCTACCGTTCGGCGACCCTGACCCTCGACGACCCTCGTTTCTGATAAAATAAAGACGAAGAAGAAGAAAAAAAGAGAAGAGGGGAAAAAAGAAGACTTCTTTTTCTTCTTCTTCTTCTTCTCTTTTTTTCTTCTTCTTCCTCTTTATTTTATCGGGAACGAGGGTCGTCGAGGGTCGCCGAGCGGTAGAGGAGAAAACCTAAATAGAAAGTATCGTCGGTGTGAGATACACGTACCGTCGGTGTCGGACACTACATCCACGTCCCACAAGTGGCGCGGGCTTCAGCGCCCACGTCACTTGTGGGACGTGGATGTAGTGTCCGACACCGACGGCCACATGTATCTCACACCCACGATACTTGCTATTTAGGGTTTCCTCTACCGTTCGGCGACCCTGACCTCGACGACCCTTTTTTTTTCTTCTTCTTCCCTTCTTCTCTTTTTTTTTCTTCTTCCTCTTTATTTTATCGGGAACGAGGGTCGTCGAGGGTCGCCGAGTGGTAGAGGAGAAAACCTAAATAGAAAGTATCGTCGGTGTGAGATACATGTACCGTCGGTGTCGGACACTACATCCACGTCCCACAAGTGGCGCGAGCTTCGACGCCCACGTCACTTGTGGGACGTGGATGTAGTGTCCGACACCGACGGCCACATGAATCTCACACCCACGATACTTGCTATTTAGGGTTTCCTCTACCGTTCGGCGACCCTGACCCTCGACGACCCTCGTTCTTCTCTTTTTTTTTTCTTCTTCCTCTTTATTTTATCATAAACGAGGGTCGTCGAGGGTCGCTGAGCGGTAGAGGAGAAAACCTAATTAGAAAGTATCGTTGGTGTGAGATACATGTACCGTCGGTGTCGGACACTACATCCACGTCCCACAAGTGGCGCGGGCTTCGGCGCCCACGTCACTTGTGGGACGTGGATGTAGAGTCCGACACCGACGGCCACATGTATCTCACACCCACGATACTTGCTATTTAGGGTTTCCTCTACCGTTCGGTGACCTGACCCTCGACGACCCTCATTTCTGATAAAATAAAGCGGAATAAGAAGAAAAAAAAGAGAAGAAGGGAAGAAGAAGAAAAAAAAAGAGGAGAAGAAAGATTTCTTCTTCTCTTTTTTTTCTTCTTCTTCCTCTTCTTCTCTTTTTTTCTTCTTCTTCCTCTTTATTTTATCGGGAACGAGGGTCGCCGAGTGGTAGAGGAGAAAACCTAAATAGAAAGTATCGTCGGTGTGAGATACATGTACTGTCGGTGTCGGACACTACATCCACGTCCCACAAGTGGCGCGGGCTTCGACGCCCACGTCACTTGTGGGACGTGGATGTCGTGTCCGACACCGACGGCCACATGTATCTCACACCCACGATACTTGCTATTTAGGGTTTCCTCTACCGTTCGCGACCCTGACCCTCGACGACCCTCGTTTCCGATAAAATAAAGAGGAAGAAGAAGAAAAGAAAGAGAAGATCTTCTCCTCTTTTTTTCTTCTTCTTCTTTTTTTTCTTCTTCTTCCTCTTTATTTTATCGGAAACGAGGGTCATCGAGGGTCAGGGTCGCCCAACGGTAGAGGAAACCCTAAATAGAAAGTATCATCGGCGTGACATACATGTGGTCGTCGGTGTCAGACACTACGTCCACGTCCCACAAGTGGCGCGGGCTTCGACGCCCACGTCACTTGTGGGACGTGGATGTAGTGTCCGACACCGACGGCCACATGTATCTCACACCCATGATACTTGCTATTTAGGGTTTCCTCTACCGCTCGGTGACCCTCGACGACCCTCGTTCCCGATAAAAAAAAGAGGAAGAAGGAAAAAAGAGGAGAAGAAAGAATAGAGGAGTAGAAACTCCCCTATTCTTTCTTCTCCTCTTTTTTTCTTCTTCTTCCTCTTTTTTTATCCTTGAAGCGCTGTCGAGGCCACCCCAAACCCTAGAGAAGCAGCGTCGAGGCCACCCCAAACCCTAGAGAAGCAGCATCAAGGCCACCCCAAACCCTAGAGAAGTAGCGTTGAGGCCACTAATTAATATTAGTTCTACGTTTGCCACTAATATATCCATCTGTCATGTTTGAATAATAATTGCCATGTTGTCAATATTTGTAGAAACTACGGACACCGCCCGAGACGAAGTACAAGAAGAGTTGTTGGGGGACATAATCGCACAAGGAAGTGATGCCGTCTGCTCGTTGTTTCTCAACGACACCGATGGTCTGGAAGCAGCTGGCCATGATTATGATGGCTCCGGTGACCTAATGCCGGTGCAAGAAGGAGACCGTGAGGACGGCTCCGGTGACCCAATGCCGGTGCAAGAAGGAGACCGTGATGACGTCTCCGGTGACCGAACCGAGTCCGGCCAGGTATATATATTAGTTAAGCTTCTGCTGACTAGCTAATTGATGCATTCATTGTTTTGGTATGTACACATATTAATTAAGTATTTGTTGTTTTTTCTAGCCCTCCGGATCGAGCACAACTTCGGTAAAGAGACGAGGCCCGAAGAAAAAGTTGAGCTCGGATGAAAAGTTTGAGATCATAGCAATCGCGCCCGACGGCCAACCGATTGAACCCCTCCGGACAAAGAGCGCATTTGTTGCTCAGTGCGGGGTTTTGGTTAGGGACAAGATCCTGATCAGCATCCATCAATGGTTTAAGCCGGGTACAGAAGACCCTGAGGTCTCTTATGTCAATGATATGCAGAAAAATGATCTTTGGACTGAGCTGAAGTCAAATTTCACCCTACCACCAATGGATAATCCAGAGAAGCCAGTTAAAGAGCAATTAATCAAGTCTTTTGCTCTTAAGAGGATGGCAGAACTATTCAGGAGGTGGAAGAAAGAGCTGAATAAGTTTGTCGAAAATAATGAGACACCAGAATTCAAGGGCAGATATGAGAAGATCAGAGATCACTAACCCGCATTTGTGGCCCACAAGATACCGGAAAAGAGTAAGAAGATGTCGGCGACAAACAAGCAAAATGCTGGGAAGAAAAAGCATCACCATCGCACGGGGTCAGGTGGCTACTGTTGGGGAACGTTGCAGAAAACAAAAATTTTCCTACGATTTCACCAAGATCCATCTATGAGTTCATCTAGCAACGAGTAATCAGATTGCATCTACATACCTTTGTAGATCACGCGCGGAAGCGTTCAAAGAACGGGGATGAGGAAGTCGTACTCGACGTGATCCAAATCACCGGAGATCCTAACGCCGAACGGACGGCACCTCCGCGTTCAACACACGTACGGTCAGTGTGACGTCTCCTCCTTCTTGATCCAGCAAGGGGGAAGGAGAGGTTGATGAAGATCCAGCAGCACGACGACGTGGTGGTGGATGCAGGGCGTCACAGCAGCAGGGCTTCGCCGTATACTGCGAGAGAGAGAGGTGTAGCAGGGGAGAGGGAGGCGCCAAGACTCAAGGTATGGCTGCCCCCTCCCTCGCCCCCCCTTTATATAGGCTCCCCTAGGGGGGCGCCGGCCCTAGGAGATGGGATCTCCTAGGGGGGGGGGGCGGCGGCCAAGGGTGGAGTAGCCCCCAAGGCAAGGTGGGGCACCCCCCACCCCTAGGGTTCCAACCCTAGGCGCATGGGGTGGGCCTAGGGAGGCGCACCAGCCCACTATGGGCTGGTTCCCCTTCCCACTTTGGCCCATGGGGCCCTCCGGGATGGGTGGCCCCACCCAGTGGACCCCCCCGGGACCTTTCCGGTGGTCCCGGTACAATACCGGTGACCCCGAAACTCTCCCGATGGCCGAAACTGCACTTCCTATATATAATTCTTCACCTCTGGACCATTCCGGAACTCCTCGTGACTCCAGGATCTCATCCGGGACTCCGAACAACTTTCGGGTTACTGCATATTCATATCTCTACAACCCTAGCGTCACCGAACCTTAAGTGTGTAGACCCTACGGGTTCGGGAGACATGTAGACATGACCGAGATTGCTCTCCGGTCAATAACCAACAGCGGGATCTGGATACCCATGTTGGCTCCCACATGCCCCTCGATGATCTCATCGGATGAACCACGATGTCGAGGATTCAAGCAACCCCATATACAATTCCCTTCGTCAATCGGTATGTTACTTGCCCGAGATTCGATCATCGGTATCCCAATACCTCGTTCAATCTCGTTACCGGCAAGTCACTTTACTCGTACCGTAATGCATGATCCCGTGACCAGACACTTGGTCACTTTGAGCTCATTATGATGATGCATTACCGAGTGGGCCCAGTGATACCTCTCCGTCATACGGAGTGACAAATCCCAGTCTTGATCCGTGTCAACCCAACAGACACTTTCAGAGATACCCGTAGTATACCTTTATAATCACCCAGTTACGTTGTGACGTTTGGTATACCCAGAGCACTCCTACGGTATCCGGGAGTTACACGATCTCATGGTCTAAGGAAAAGATACTTGACATTGGAAAACTCTAGCAAACGAACTATACGATCTTGTGCTATGTTTAGGATTGGGTCTTGTCCATCACATCATTCTCCTAATGATGTGATCCCGTTATCAAAGACATCCCCATGTCCATAGCCAGGAAACCATGACTATCTGTTGATCAACAAGCTAGTCAACTAGAGGCTCACTAGGGACATGTTGGTGTCTATTATTCACACATGTATTACAATTTCCGGATAACACAATTATAGCATGAATAAAGACAATTATCATGAACAAGGAAATATAATAATAATCCTTTTATTATTGCCTCTAGGGCATATTTCCAACAGCTACCTCGTAGCCCGGCCTAAGTGGGCCAAGACTGAGAATGATCTGGTTGATAAAGGGATCGAACCAGAGACAATTAACTGGCCAGACCGTTGCCGAACTTGGTTCTTCGGGGCTGGCGGAACCTTGGACCCTGTAACAGGGAAGTGCATTTGGATGAACGA
This sequence comes from Triticum aestivum, assembly GCF_018294505.1. Taxonomy (NCBI): domain Eukaryota; kingdom Viridiplantae; phylum Streptophyta; class Magnoliopsida; order Poales; family Poaceae; genus Triticum; species Triticum aestivum. The sequence goes on from NC_057800.1 coordinate 741,708,290, forward strand.
TCAAATGGACATACCAGTCAAGAAGCTTCAGCAGTATATCGAAGCAGCGCAGCAAGGGACGTTCTTTCCAGACAGAGAGAACGACGAGCTCGCAATGACCCTCGGGAATCCTGAGCACCCTGGACGGACACGAGGCACGCCAGGCTCCATTCCGTGGAAGGTTGGGTTTCCGGACGCATGCGATTACAAATCCCATGAGAGCAGGAAAAGAATGCAGCTGACCCAAATGCAGGCGCTGCAAGTAAGGGTACAAGCGATAGAGGAACGAGAAGCAAATCGCAGCAAACGTACTGCCGAAGCTTCCCCCGAAACTACCCCGCCATCTCAGCGGAGAAGCAGCGTGGCTTCCACCAAGCTGCTTCAGCCGGAGCATGCCTTGACGGCTCCTGCCAGCTATCCCGTGGATGCTCTCACGGAGTCTCAAAATTGCCACCTTATGACGCAATGGATGAATTTGAAGGTCAAGGCGGCTGTTGGCTCTGTTTATCCTACTGAACGCGGTGCAACTTTTCACTGCCGCCGATTCCAGAAGGATATGCTAGGGTGATGGTGGATGAAATAACAGAGGGATTTGAGGACCTCCAGCTTGACCACCCTACTGATGAAGGGGAGACTAGGCTGGGGTCTGCTCTAAAGACTCCATGCCTATGGCGGAAGGAGCTCATCAACCTTCCGAACTGGACGCCTCCGCCTCCTCCTCCTCCTCCGGCAAGTCAGGGCACTCTGCCTCCTCCACCACCTCCTCCTCCGGCGAGTCAGGGCACTCCGCCTCCTCCACCGCCTCCTCCTCCGGCGAGTGACATCAGGGCACTCGACCGGCTCCTTCTCCAGCACGTGGCGGCACTCCGCCTCCTTCTCCGCCTGCGCCGATGCGCCCGAGCAGCCAGCCTCCTCCTTCTCCGCCTCGTCAGCAAGGGCGGAAGAGACCTGTCGCCGCTCCGGCTGCTCCGGCGCATTGTAGTCCTTCTCCTCTGCCTCGTAAGCAAGTAAAGAAGACAACCGCTCCATCTTCTCTGCTGGCGTCTAGCAGTACAGCTAGAGGCGGGAGGAAATACAGATTTGGTCCTTCTCTGAAGACTCCAGAGAAGTTACCATACGAGAGGACCCCGGAGGAGAACGCCGAGATCGCACGAGAAGAAGTGAGGAACTACTTTGAAGGGGTGAAAGCAAAGAAACATCCACCTCTGGAGGAGAAGGTAGATCCGGTGAAAGCGAAGCGCACTCTGGCTGCCCTGACAAAACCACCCAAGTCTCCGCCGAAAGGAAACTATGAGCGCATTATTGGAAAGGAATTTGCCGAAGCGGAGCGGTCGGGAAATACTGTCAGTGATCAAAGGCTGAAAGAACGACGAGCTGGGAAACAATTTGCCCTGCTCGGCGAACAAGCGAAGCAATCGTGCCCCCCGCTCAAGGTGCCTAGCGACAACGTCGCTAATGATCCGAGGATGGTGCCCGGTTATAGCAATCTTGGCGATTACCTGCCCGACGATGTACATTATGATTTCATGTAGGTGCAGATACGAAGATACGAGTACGGGAAGCCTCTCGTCAAAGATGAAAGATCTCTATCAACGATGATGCGAAGATTGCATGATTGGTACTTGAAAATTTGCAGAGACTTTGGGGGGAGGAGTACTTTGTATGTGAAAGTTAAAAAGGAGCATGACCTCGTTGGAATTGAACTGTTGCCTGTTCCATTCGAGGAGTTCTTTTAGTTTTTCAATCAATTGGCCCTCGATAAAACAACGGCCGCCTGCTACTGTATGTAAGTAGTACTACTTCTGTCATTAAGTCTCTCTATATAGCTCAGCTCTTTCATTGCATGTATTTATAATCATCCTCAATATATTATGCAGATTGAAGATCGCCGAATTGAAGAAAAGACAAGTTGATGATATTGGGTTCATTAACACATATCTCATAGATGCAACTCAGGTTAAATTTCATGCCGCAGATACCGAGGCCAACTTGCTACGATCGTTGGTAATAAATGAAAACAAAGATATAATACTCTTTCCTTACAACTTCAAGTGAGTGTTACTGTCTTGTGCGTATTCGGTTTCCCTTATATATTAGTCAAGGTTATAGTAATGTAATTGATGAGTTATGCATGCGTGTGCAGTTACCACTATATTCTCCTAGAGATTAAGCTTGAGCAGGGACTAATAACCGTCTTAGACTCAAGACGAAAAGATCCCCAGGACTATGCAGACATGACTCAAATGCTCGAGAAGTAAGTTAAATCGATCATTATCCACCATATCAGCAACTTTGTTCATTTCCTGATATATCAAGTAATTGTTTTCTTTGTCTGGCAGGGTTTGGAAAAAATTCTCCAAAAAAGCTCTAGGACTCCCGAAGAAGCTGCAATTTAGACACCCGAAAGTAAGTACTATAGTAGCATGTTCCGTGCATCTCCTATTGATTCAAGCGCTAGTTTCATCAATACCATTTGGCATTCTTGCTTATCAGTTTGATTGACCTCTATTTCTTGTAAAGTGGTTGTGGCAGGAACAAGGGAATGATTTCTGTGGATACTACGTTTGCGAGTCCATCCGCCACACGACCTATGAGCGGGGCTACACTGACGAACAATATGAAGTACGTAAATAACAACATTCACAATTTTATTTTATTACCATCATTTGTGTTGAGTTTCATTCATTCATATATATATATATATATATATATATATATATATGTATGTATTGACCCCCTTCTTCAAATTAGATGTTTCGGAAGCGGGATGAACTCCTAGCACCAGCTCGCATGCGAGCAATTCAAGAGGAATTGGCGGCATTCTTTCTTGACTACGTGATCGCTGAAGACGGAGAATACTATGTGGACCATGAGTCCATATGATTATATTTGTAAGAGATAATTATTGTATATGTGTAGCCGGTAGTGTCGGATAGATATACGAGAACTTGTTGTTCGACCAATCTCTCGGAGAAGGAGAGGTGGTCGATATCACTTCTCTCTGTATGCATATATGTTCATGACGATCTTCTGTTTCCTTCGTTTGCTTACTAGCTAGCTAGCGTGTCTAGTCCTCTCTATACGTATGTATAGTACGTAGCGTCGACCAAGCACGGACATAAGAGAGGACACTTCTCTCTATTAATTATAGCTAGCTAATGTTGGGGAACGTTGCAGAAAACAAAAAATTTCCTACGGTTTCACCAAGAACCATCTATGAGTTCATCTAGCAACGAGTGATCGGATAGCATCTACATACCTTTGTAGATCACGCGCGGAAGCGTTCAAAGAACGAGGATGAGGAAGTCGTACTCGACGTGATCCAAATCACCGGAGATCCTAGCGCCGAACGGACGGCACCTCCGCGTTCAACACACGTACGGTCAGTGTGACGTCTCCTCCTTCTTGATCCAGCAAGGGGGAAGGACAGGTTGAGGAAGATGGCTCCAGCAACAGCACGACGGCATGGTGGTGGTGGAGCTGCAGTACTCCGGCAGGGCTTCACCAAGCTCTATGGAGGAGGAGGAGGTGTTGGGGAGGGAGAGGGAGGCACCAAAGGCGTGGGGGTGTGAAGCCCTTCCTCCCCCCACTATATATAGGGGGCCTAAGGGGGGCGCCGGCCCTAGGAGATGCAATCTCCTAGGGGGGGCGGCGGCCAAGGGGAGGGGGGCTTGCCCCCAAGCAAGGGGGCGCCCTCCTTAGGGTTTCCCCCCAACCCTAGGCGCATGGGCCCTAGGGGTGTGGCGCCCCAGCCCACTTGGGCTGGTTCCCTTCTCCATACAGCCCATAAGCCCCCCCGGAAGAGGTGGCCCCTCCCGGTGGACCCCCGGAACCCCTCCGGTGGCCCCGGTACAATACCGATATGCCCCCGAACCTTTCCGGCGACCGTATGACAACTTCCAATATATAAATCTTTACCTCCGGACCATTTCGGAACTCCTCATGACGTCCGGGATCTCATCCGGGACTCCGAACAACATTCGGTAATCACATACAAGTCTTCCTAACAACCCTAGCGTCACCGAACCTTAAGTGTGTAGACCCTACGGGTTCGGGAGACATGTAGACATGACCGAGAAGGCTCTCCGGTCAATAACCAACAACGGGATCTGGATACCCATGTTGGCTCCCACATGCTCCTCGATGATCTCATCGGATGAACCACGATGTCGAGGATTCAAGCAACCCCGTATACAATTCCCTTTGTCAGTCAGTACGTTACTTGCCCGAGATTCGATCGTCGGTATCCCAATACCTCGTTTAATCTCGTTACCGGCAAGTCACTTTACTCATACCGTAATGCATGATCCCGTGACCAAACACTTGGTCATTTTGAGCTCATTGTGATGATGCATTACCGAGTGGGCCCAGAGATACCTCTCCGTCATACGGAGTGACAAATCCCAGTCTTGATCCGTGTCAACCCAACAGACACTTTCGGAGATACCCGTAGTATACCTTTATAGTCACCCAGTTACATTGTGACGTTTGGTACACCCAAAGCACTCCTACGGTATCCGGGAGTTACACGATCTCATGGTCTAAGGAAAAGATACTTGACATTGGAAAACTCTAGCAAACGAACTATACGATCTTGTGCTATGTTTAGGATTGGGTCTTGTCCATCACATCATTCTCCTAATGATGTGATCTCGTTATCAATGACATCCAATGTCCATAGTCAGGAAACCATGACTATCTGTTGATCAACGAGCTAGTCAACTAGAGGCTTACTAGGGACATGTTGGTGTCTAAGTATTCACACATGTATTACGATTTCCGGATAACACAATTATAGCATGAATAAAAGACAATTATCATGAACAAGGAAATATAATAATAATCCTTTTATTATTGCCTCTAGGGCATATTTCCAACAGTCTCCCACTTGCACTAGAGTCAATAATCTAGTTACATTGTGATGAATTGGACACCCATGGAATTTTGGTGTTGATCATGTTTTGCTCTAGGGAGAGGTTTAGTCAACGGATCTGCTACATTCAGGTCCATATGTACTTTACAAATATCTATGTCTCCATCTTGAACATTTTCACGAATGGAGTTGAAGCGACGCTTGATGTGCCTTGTCTTCTTGTGAAACCTGGGCTCCTTGGCAAGTGCAATAGCGCCAGTGTTGTCACAGAAGAGCTTGATCGGCCCCGACGCATTGGGTATGACTCCTAGGTCGGTGATGAACTCCTTCACCCAAATTGCTTCATGCGCTGCCTCCGAGGCTGCCATGTACTCCGCTTCACATGTAGATCCTGCCACGACGCTCTGCTTGCAACCGCACCAGCTTACTGCCCCACCATTCAAAATATACACGTATCCGGTTTGTGACTTAGAGTCATCCAGATCTGTGTCGAAGCTAGCGTCGACGTAACCTTTTACGATGAGCTCTTCGTCACCTCCATAAACGAGAAACATTTCCTTAGTCATTTTTAGGTACTTCAGGATATTCTTGACCGCTGTCCAGTGTTCCTTACCGGGATTACTTTGGTACCTTCCTACCAAACTTACGGCAAGGTTTACATCAGGTCTGATACACAGCATGGCATACATAATAGAACCTATGGCTGAGGCATAGGGGATGACACTCATCTCTTCTATATCTTCTGCCGTGGTCGGACATTGAGCTGAGATCAATTTCACACCTTGCAACACAGGCAAGAACCCCTTCTTAGACTAATCCATATTGAACTTCTTCAATATCTTATCAAGGTATGTGCTTTGTGAAAGACCTATGAGGCGTCTTGATCTATCTCTATAGATCTTGATGCCAAATATATAAGCAGCTTCTCCAAGGTCCTTCATTGAAAAACTCTTATTCAAGTAGGACTTAATGCTGTCCAAAAGCTCTATATCATTTCCCATCAAAAGTATGTCATCTACATATAATATGAGAAATGCTACAGAGCTCCCACTCACTTTCTTGTAAACGCAGGCTTCTCCATAAGTCTGCATAAACACAAACGCTTTGATCATCTCATCAAAGCGAATGTTCCAACTCCGAGATGCTTGCACCAGCCCATAAATCGAGCGTTGGAGCTTGCACACCTAGTTAGCATTCTTAGGATCGACAAAACCTTCCGACTGCATCATATACAATTCTTCCTTAAGGAAACCATTAAGGAATGCCGTTTTGACGTCCATTTGCCATATCTCATAATCATAGAATGCGGCAATTGCTAACATGGTTCGGACGGACTTCAGCTTCGCTACCGGTGAGAAAGTCTCATCGTAGTCAGCCCCTTGAACTTGTCGATAACCCTTAGCGACAAGCCGAGCTTTATAGATGGTCACATTACCATCCGCGTTTGTCTTCTTCTTAAAGATCCATTTATTTTCTATGGCTCGCCGCTCAACGGGCAAGTCAGTCAAAGTCCATACTTTGTTTTCATACATGGATCCTATCTCGGATTTTATGGCTTCCAGCCATTTGTCGGAATCCGGGCCCGCCATCGCTTCTTCATAGTTCGAAGGTTCACCGTTGTCTAACAACATGATTTCCAAGACAGGGTTGCCGTACCACTCTGGTGCGGAATGTGTCCTTGTGGACCTACGAAGTTCAGTAGCAACTTGATCTGAAGTTTCATGATCATCATCATTAACTTCCTCTCTAGTCGGTGCAGGCACCTCAGGAACATTTTCTTGAGTTGCGCCATTTTCCGGTTCAAGAGGTAATACTTCATCAAGTTCTACTTTCCTCCCACTTACTTCTTTCGAGAGAAACTCCTTCCCTAGAAAGGATCCATTCTTGGCAAGAAAGATCTTGCCTTCGGATCTGAGGTAGAAGGTATACCCAATAGTTTCTTTAGGGTATCCTATGAAGACGCATTTTTCCGACTTGGGTTCGAGCTTTTCAGCTTGAAGTTTCTTGACATAAGCATCACATCCCCAAACTTTTAGAAACGACAGCTTAGGTTTCTTCCCAAACCATAACTCATACGGTGTCGTCTCAACGGATTTTGACGGAGCCCTATTTAAAGTGAATGCGGCAGTCTCTAAAGCATAGCCCCAAAATGATAGCGGTAAATCGGTAAGAGACATCATAGATCGCACCATATCTAGTAGAGTGCGATTACGATGTTCGGACACACCATTACGCTGAGGTGTTCCAGGCAGCGTGAGTTGTGAAACTATTCCACATTTTCTTAAGTGTGTGCAAAATTCGTGACTCAAGTATTCTCCTCCATGATCTGATCGCAGGAACTTGATTTTCCTGTCACGTTGATTCTCAACCTCACTCTGAAATTCCTTGAACCTTTCAAAGGTCTCAGACTTGTGTTTCATTAAGTAGACATACCCATATCTACTCAAGTCATCAGTGAGGGTGAGAACATAACAATAACCACCGCGAGCCTCAACACTCATTGGACCGCACTCATCAGTATGTATGATTTCCAATAAGTTGGTTGCTCGCTCCATTGTTCCTGAGAATGGAGTCTTGGTTATTTTACCCATGAGGAATGGTTCACACGTGTCAAATGATTCGTAATCAAGAGACTCTAAAAGTCCATCTGCATGGAGCTTCTTCATGCGTTTGACACCTATGTGACCAAGGCGGCAGTGCCACAAGTATGTGGAACTATCATTATCAACCTTACATCTTTTGGTACTCACACTATGAATATGTGTAGCATTACGCTCGAGATTCATTAAGAATAAACCATTCACCATCGGAGCATGACCATAAAACATATCTCTCATATAAATAGAACAACCACTATTCTCGGATTTAAATGAGTAGCCATCTCGAATTAAACGAGATCCTGATACAATGTTCATACTCAAAGCTGGCACTAAATAACAATTATTGAGGTTTAAAACTAATCCTGTAGGTAAATGTAGAGGTAGCGTGCCGACGGCGATCACATTGACCTTGGAACCATTCCCGACGCGCATCGTCACCTCGTCCTTCGCCAGTCTCCGCTTATTCCACAGCTCCTGTTTTGAGTTACAAATGTGAGCAACCGCACCGGTATCAAATACCCAGGAGCTACTGCGAGTACTGGTAAGGTACACATCAATTACATGTATATCACATATACCTTTCGTTTTACCGGCCTTCTTGTCCGCTAAGTATTTGGGACAGTTCCGCTTCCAGTGACCACTTTCCTTGCAATAAAAGCACTCAGTCTCGGGCTTGGGTCCATTCTTTGGCTTCTTCCCAGCAGCTTGCTTACCGGGCGCGGCAACTCCTTTGCCGTCCTTCTTGAAGGTTTTCTTACCCTTGCCTTTTTTGAACTTAGTGGTTTTATTCACCATCAACACTTGATGTTCCTTTTTGACTTCTACCTCTGCTGATTTCAGCATTGCAAATACTTCAGGAATGGTCTTTTCCATCCCCTGCATATTGAAGTTCATCACAAAGCTCTTGTAGCTCGGTGGAAGCGACTGAAGGATTCTGTCAATGACCGCGTCATCCGGGAGATTAACTCCCAGCTGAGTCAAGCGGTTATGTAACCCAGACATAGTGAGTATGTGCTCACTGACAGAACAGTTTTCCTCCATCTTACAGCTGAAGAATATGTCGGAGACTTCATATCTCTTGACCCAGGCATGAGCTTGAAAAACCATTTTCAGCTCTTCGAACATCTCATATGCTCCGTGTCTCTCAAAACGCTTTTGGAGCCCCGGTTCTAAGCTGTAAAGCATGCCGCACTGAACGAGGGAGTAATCATCGGTACGTGTCTGCCAAGCGTTCATAATGTCTTGTTCTGCAGGGAGAAGAGGTGTGTCACCTAGCGGTGCTTGTAGGACATAATCTTTCTTGGCAGCTATGAGGATGATCCTCAGGTTCCGGATCCAGTCCGTATAGTTGCTGCCATCGTCTTTTAGCTTGGTTTTCTCTAGGAACGCGTTGAAGTTGAGGACAACGTTGGCCATTTGATCTACAAGACACGTTGTAAAGATTTTAGACTAAGTTCATGATAATTAAGTTCATCTAAATTGAATTATTTAATGAACTCCCACTCAGATAGACATCCCTCCAGTCATCTAAGTATAACATGATCCGAGTTAACTAGGCCGTGTCCGATCATCACGTGAGACAGACTAGCCAACATCGGTGAACATCTTCATGTTGATCATATCTTCTATACGACTCATGTTCGACCTTTCGGTCTTCTGTGTTCCGAGGCCATGTCTGTACATGCTAGGCTCGTCAAGTCAACCTAAGTGTTTGCATGTGTAAATCTGTCTTACACCCGTTGTATGTGAACGTTGGAATCTAACACCCGATCATCACGTGGTGCTTCGAAACAACAAACTGTCGCAACGGTGCACAGTTAGGGGGAACACTTTCTTGAAATTATTATGAGGTATCATCTTATTTACTACCGTCGTTCTAAGTAAACAAGATGCAAAAACATGATAAACATCACATGCAATCAAATAATAATAGTGACATGATGTGGCCAGTATCACACAGCTCCTTTGATCTCCATCTTGGGGCTCCGTGGTCATCTTGTCACTGGCATGACACCATGATCTCCATCATCATGATCTCCATCATCGTGTCTCCATGAAGTTGCTCGCCAGCTATTACTTCTACTACTATGGCTAACACGTTTAGCAATAAAGTAAAGTAATTTACATGGAGTTTCTCAGTGACACGCAGGTCATACAAAAAAATAAAGACAACTCCTATGGCTCCTGCCGGTTGTCATACTCATCGACATGCAAGTCGTGATTCCTATTACAATAGCATGAACATATCATACATCACATATATATCATTCATCATTCATCACAAGTTTGGCCATATCACATCACAAAACACTTGCTGCAAAAACAAGTTAGACGTCCTCTAATTGTTGTTGCAAGTTTTACGTGGCTGCAATAGGGTTCTAGCAAGAACGTTTTCTTACCTACGTGAAAGCCACAACGTGATTTGTCAACTTCTATTTACCTTTCGTAAGGACCCTTTTCATCGAATCTGATCCAACTAAAGTGGGAGAGACAGACACCCGCCAGCCACCTTATGCAACTAGTGCATGTCAGTCGGTGGAACCGGTCTCACGTAAGCGTACGTGTAAGGTTGGTCCGGGCCACTTCATCCCACAACACCGCTGAAGCAAGATAAGACTAGTAGCAGCAAGAAAGTTGACAACATCTATGCCCACAACAAATTGTGTTCTACTCGTGCAAAGAGAACTACGCATAGACCTAGCTCATGATGCCACTGTTGGGGAATGTTGCAGAAAACAAAAATTTTCCTACGGTTTCACCAAGATCCATCTATGAGTTCATCTAGCAACGAGTGATCGGATTGCATCTACATACCTCTGTAGATCACGCGCGGAAGCGTTCAAAGAACGGGGATGAGGAAGTCATACTCGACGTGATCCAAATCACCGGAGATCCTAGCGCCGAACGGATGGCACCTCCGCGTTCAACACACGTACGGTCAACGTGACGTATCCTCCTTCTTGATCCAGCAAGGGGGAAGGAGAGGTTGAGGAAGATGGCTCCAGTAGCAGCACGACGGCGTGGTGGTGGTGGAGCTGCAGTACTCCGGCAGGGCTTCGCCAAGCTCTATGGAGGAGGAGGAGGTGTTGGAGAGGGAGAGGGAGGCACCAAAGGCGTGGGGTGTGAAGCCCTTCCTCCCCCCACTATATATAGGGGGCCTAAGGGGGGGCGCCGGCCCTAGGAGATGCAATCTCCTAGGGGGGCGGCGGCCAAGGGGAGGGGGGCTTGCCCCCAAGCAAGGGGGCGCCCCCCTTAGGGTTTCCCCCCAACCCTAGGCGCATGGGCCCTAGGGGTGTGGCGCCCCAGCCCACTTGGGCTGGTTCCCTTCTCCATACAGCCCATAAGCCCCCCCAGAAGAGGTGGCCCCTCCCGGTGGACCCCCGGAACCCCTCCGGTGGCCCCGGTACAATACCGATATGCCCCCGAACCTTTCCGGCGACCGTATGACAACTTCCCATATATAAATCTTTACCTCCGAACCATTCCGAAACTCCTCGTGACGTCCGAGATCTCATCCGGGACTCCGAACAACATTCGGTAATCACATACAAGTCTTCCTAACAACTCTAGCGTCACCGAACCTTAAGTGTGTAGACCCTACGGGTTCGGGAGACATGTAGACATGACCGAGAAGGCTCTCCGGTCAATAACCAACAGCGGGATCTGGATACCCATGTTGGCTCCCACATGCTCCTCGATGATCTCATCGGATGAACCACGATGTCGAGGATTCAAGCAACCCCGTATACAATTCCCTTTGTTAATCGGTACGTTACTTGCCTGAGATTCGATCGTCGGTATCCCAATACCTCGTTCAATCTCGTTACCGGCAAGTCACTTTACTCGTACCGTAATGCATGATCCCGTGACCAGACACTTGGTCACTTTGAGCTCATTGTGATGATGCATTACCGAGTGGGCCCAGAGATACCTCTCCGTCATACGGAGTGACAAATCCCAGTCTTGATCCGTGTCAACCCAACAGACACTTTCGGAGATACCCGTAGTATACCTTTATAGTCACCCAGTTACGTTGTGACGTTTGGTACACCCAAAGCACTCCTACGGTATCCGAGAGTTACACGATCTCATGGTCTAAGGAAAAGATACTTGACATTGGAAAACTCTAGCAAACGAACTATACGATCTTGTGCTATGTTTAGGATTGGGTCTTGTCCATCACATCATTCTCCTAATGATGTGATCTCGTTATCAATGACATCCAATGTCCATAGTCAGGAAACCATGACTATCTGTTGATCAACGAGCGAGTCAACTAGAGGCTTACTAGGGACATGTTGGTGTCTAAGTATTCACACATGTATTACGATTTCCGGATAACACAACTATAGCATGAATAAAAGACAATTATCATGAACAAGAAAATATAATAATAATCCTTTTATTATTGCCTCTAGGGCATATTTCCAACAGCTAACACAATATATGAAACACCTAAATTAACCCCCCAATCCCCCCCCCCCTTTCAAAAAAAACAAAAACCCCAGCCATAGAAATGCTGACGCGTGGATGCCTATTGGTCCCGGTTGGTGCCACCAACCGGGACCAAAGGGTCTCCTGCCTGGGCTCCGCGCACAAGCCACGTGGAGGCCCATCAGTCCCGGTTCTGGATTGAACCGGGACTAAAGGGATAGGGCATTAGTACCGACCCTTTAGTCCTGGTTCAGGAATCGGGACAAAAGGCCCTTACGAACCGGGACAACAAGCCCTTTTTCTACCAGTGGATAGAGAAATTCAGAAATGTTCAGAGGAACTTGACGAGGTGCTGCTCAGGGAAGAGCTTATGTGGAGACAAAGATCTAGAGCTACCTATTTACGTGAAGGGGATCGCAACACAAAATGGTTCCAAAGGAAAGCTAGTTGGAGGAAAAAGAAAAACGAGATTACTAAGCTAAAGGACGGCAGCGGTGTCTGGAAGGAAGATAGCAAAGTGGTCAGAGAAATGACAAGGGAGTTTTTCCAGAATCTTTACAAGAGAGAGAGAGATGTGGAACCACATGAGTTACTGGACCTGGTTGAAAAGAGGGTCACGGACAACATAAACAACAGATTAACAAGAGCGTTCACGGTGGAGGAGATCAGTGACTCGCTCTTCCAGATAGGCCCGCTCAAAGCGCCGGGACCGGATGGGTTCCCCGCCCGATTTTACCAGCAGAATTGGAATGTGTTGAGAGAAGACGTTATAAATGGAGTGTTGGATTTTTTTGAGAGAGAGACATTGCCGGAAGGGATTAATGATACAGTGATCGTCCTCATCCCAAAAGGAAAGGACCCTCGGTCTTTAAAGGATTATCGGCCAATTAGTTTATGCAATGTCATTTATAATGTGATATCCAAGTGCCTCGTCAATCGCCTCCGGCCTTTTTTGGATGATATAATTTACGAGACGCAAAGTGCGTTTATCCCTGGACGGTTGATTACAGATAATGCTACCATTGCCTTTGAGTGTTTTCATAAGATCCAACATAGCGTCAGCAGACACAATACCCACTGTGCGTATAAACTTGACTTAGTGAAAGCGTATGATAGAGTGGACTGGAACTTCTTGGAGGGGGTCCTGCAAAAAACTGGTTTTGATCTGAAATGGATTTCCTGGATTATGCACTGTGTTCGGTCGGTCAGGTATTCAGTCAGATGTAATGGGGAGTTACTAGAACCTTTTATTCCGTCAAGAGGTTTATGGCAAGGTGACCCACTTAGCCCTTATCTCTTTCTTTTTGTGGCCGATGGCCTAGTGACACTCATGAAGAAGGAGACCGAGGCGGGAAACCTGACACCCATCAAAATTGCTAGAAATAGCCCCGGCATTTCAAACCTCTTGTTTGCTGATGATAGTTTGATTTTCTTCAAGGCCACGGTGGAGGAAGCTGTTACAATGAAAAGGGTTTTATCCACGTTCCAGAGATGCACGGGCCAGTTGCTGAGTGAAAGTAAGTGTTCTTTGCTTTTTAGCGAAAAGTGCCCTGAGGAAGTTAGGGATAATATAAAAGAGACCCTGGGAGTGGTATCATCATCCTTTGAGAGTAAGTACTTAGGACTACCAACTCCACAAGGAAGAATGAAAGATGAGAACTTCCAGCCAATCATGGATAGATTCAGGAAAAGATGCAGTGATTGGTCAGAGAAATACATGGCATATGCTGCTAAAGAAGTTCATGTCAAGTCGGTTGTGCAGGCACTCCCTTGCATCACCATGGGTGTCTTTCTATTATCCAAAGGTTTTTGCGATAAGTACGAGAAGATGATCAGAAACTTCTGGTGGGGTGATGAGGAAGATCACCGCAAGGTTCATTGGATGTCATGGGAACATATGATTCGGCCTAAGAGGGCAGGAGGTATTGGCTTCAGAGATATGCATCTGTTCAACTTAGCACTTTTAGCAAAGCAGGTTTGGAGGCTGACCCAAAAGCCAGACAGTCTATGTGCAAGAGTGCTTAAGTCTAAGTATTACCCTCACAGGAATCTGCTGGATACGGTCTTCTCATCAGATGCATCACCCGTGTGGAGGGGCATTGAGGCGAGGCTAGAGTTACTGAAAAAAGGAATTATTTGGAGGGGGGGGGGATGGGAGAAAGATCCAAATTCAGCGTGACCAATGGATCCCACGCAAGGAGGGTTTGAAGACGGCTTCTTTCAAGAGGCGCTCGCGTCTCCGGTGGGTAAACCAGCTCATCCTCCCGGACAGGAAAGAATGGAACGTGGAACTCATAAATCAAATTTTCCAAGAGTTTGATGCTAACGAAATCTGCAAGATCCCCATTGCAATATCGGAAGTGGAGGATTGCATTGCCTGGCACCCTGAAAAGAATGGAATATTCACTGTAAAAGGCGCCTACAAATTGGCTTATGCTAGTCAAGGGCAGGTTAGTCAGATTCCATCGAGCTCTACAAGGGAGGCAAACGATCGGAGTATTTGGGACCTCGTTTGAAAAGCTAGGGTCCCTCCGAAAGTTAGAATCTTTGGATGGAGGATTGCTACTAATACCCTTGCTACAAAGAAGAACAAATTTAGACGTACCCTTGCTCTTGATCCTACGTGCAACATCTGTGGAAATGGTGTGGAAAATGAATTCCATGCAGTAGTTGAATGTACTAGAAGCAGGGCTCTAAGACATGAGATGAGAGAGCTCTGGGCTCTTCCCTCCGAGCTAGCTTTCAGGTTTACCGGTACTGACTGGCTGCAGCATCTGCTCGGCACTTGTTCTGAAGACATGTAGGCGAAGATCCTTCTTTTACTCTGGAGATGCTGGCACCTGCGAGATGATTGCGTTCATGGCAAAGGAAATGAGCTGATTCGTCATTCTGTTAACTTCCTGGTCCAGTACGAGGAGGAACTGAATATGGCTGCCCTTGACGTGACTTCGGAGAAAGGCAAAGAGCAGATTACACTAGAAAATGCTGCGCCTAACAAACCTGTTCGGCAAAGCATGCTTTGGACAGCGCCAGCCCCGGGGATTGCAAAAATTAATTCAGACGCCGGCTTCGATCTAGACAGTGGTCAGGGTTGGGCAGGTGCTGTTGTCAGAGATCACCGTGGCTTCGTCTTCTTGTCGGCCGAAAGCTTGCTTCCTATTTCGGCGAGCGTAGAGGAAGCTGGGGCACGGGCTGCTCTGTTTGGGTTACAGTCGTTGGCCAATGCCTATAATGGACCTATCGTTTTGGAACTGGACTGCAAGTCTGTTGCTAAATACTTAATTTCAGAGGAGGCGTGCTTGGCCACTTGCTATGCAGTGATACAGGATATTAAGCAACTGCTTGGGGTATTCGCCTCGTACAAAGTGCGTTTTGCTGGAAGGAAGAGTAATGGATTGGCTCATAAGCTGACGATGGAGGCGAGGATGCATGGAAATTTTCGGATTATTGTAGGAGTTCCTGATAGGCTTAGAGAGTTGATGCAGTCTGAATACTGCCCCGTTACTTGAGTTTGTAACTCTTGTTTCTCAAAAAAAAAAAAAGCTAGCCTCGTACTAGCTCGCTAGTGTATAAAGCAAGCTCTCCTGATGCGCTTCTGGCTATTGGATAATTAGTTAGGCCGTTGATTTTTTTTTTCCGTTTTCTTGCCATTCAGTTAGCAGGGCACGAGCTCACTATTTTTTGTGGAGGCCGTGCGCGTCGAGTCCGGCAGCTACATGCATGTCGTTGCATGTGTCCAGTTGCGCGTCAAGTTGTTCGCTGCACAAACTACTCGAGTCTAGTGTTCACATCAGAGTGCACCTGAGCGTGTGAGTTGAGAGCTAACACTGGCCGGTGCTTTTGGCCCGAGAGGAATCAGCTTAGATCAATTAACGTGCATACATAAGCTAGTTGTCTGCTTTCCTTTTGCTGCGTACATGCATCGACATGTAATCGTATCAACTACGAGTACGAGCGGACCACATCAAGCCAGCGCTTCAAGCCTACCCTCGCCGGAAAAGTCGTGTTGCTGCCGTTGAGCAGGCTGGCACCCAGTCGATCTCACCATCGGCAAAGTCAGACAGGCATATGTCGCAGCCGGCACGGAAGGACGCGCACTGCTGCTGCTCTGCTTGTGCGCCCACGAGGAGGCGGCGTAACTGGCGGCGACGGGGAGCGCGATGAGGCCCGGCAGTGCGCAACCTTCCCTGGCTCTCACTTTTTTTTCTGTAGAGTGTATATCATAATACCACATCGAGTCGGAAGAAAACCACCTAAAATAGTAAGAGGGACTAAACTTATCCGGTTTCGAAAGTAGAGGGATTAAGTTTTGCTGATTTTGAGGTTAAGGTATCATTTCTCTACTTTTAGAAGGATCGAGAGACAAAAAATATACTTTTCTCTTTAAATAAACACAAGCAGCACCGTCCATCAGTAGAGCAGTCCCTGCCAAAAGCTAGCAAAGTAATTGAGCCGTACCGGCCAAAATCTAGTCCCTTCCAAAAGCCAGTAGAGTAATTGAGCCGTACGTGCCAAAAGCAGCCCCTGCCAAAAGTCGGTAGAGTAGTTGGTAAGTATTTGCCAAAAGGCTACTTGAGAGAGCCTCGTGAGTCCGGCATTATAACCTGCGCTCCTCTCCTTCCCATGAATCCCCCTTCCACACACGTTCTATCCCTAAAGGACTTCCCCCACTTGTATCAGAGTCCACGCATTGCCATTGAGGCCGCCACACTCATGACTCAGCTGAATGCCTATCTTGCCTTCATGTACGCCACGCCAAGTCACTCACCTCTATCGCCATCGTGTGATTGAGGGGAGGGACTTACCATGGCGTACATAGAGGTGAGATGGACGTTTAGCTGGGTCCTGAGCGTGGGGCCTCCATGGTTGGTCGCCATTAATGAATAGCTTGGAGTGCATCAATGGGTCAATACGTTGCGTGGATGTATAGATGTTGGGTCACCTAGCTATAGGGCAGTGGGAGCGACCCAACTCAGTTATTGCAAATGCTTTTCAAAGGTAAAAAACAAGGCAACTTCATATATCTGTATAAGTGAAGTAAACTACACATATACACATGGTTTTCTCTTCATATTGTTACTCTGGTGTAGGAGGATGATAGTTTGGCAATTGCTCAGGAAAATCCACAAACTATGGCAACTTATTTCTACAACAAAATTTTCCATGTTGATCTTCCTCCATAGTTGGTGATCGAATTGATCCCAAGAAAAATCACAGCTGATATGAATGCATTTTTGTGTGCTCTGTTCTCAGCAAAAAAGGCGAAAAAGGTTTTGTTTTTGATGAGCCCCAACAGATCTTAGGCATTGATGTTTTTTACAACAGGCTTTACCAAGAGCACTGGGCCTAAATTGGTGACACCATCACTTAGGAAGTTCTTGGCTTTCAAAATGGTGTTCTCTATTGGAGTTCACCCACGGAACGATGACATCAAAACATGACAAACACAAGCAATTTGGGCAGCATAATGCGTCGGATGGTTTAAGAAACGCATCCACAACATCAATACATATGTGAAAAGCAGTTTTGGCTAGTAGAAAGGACAGGATTAGTACAAGAGTGAAAAGCCATTTGCTACCAAAACACATGTCAACACAGTTACTTTAACCAATGCCTGAATAAAATTCTACATGCCAAAAATGGTTGCCACGTTCCATCATGGCGGAGTGCATCTTCCAGTGCGGCTAGAAATTTCAGCAGCATAACGCGTTGGATGGATTAGAAAACGCGTCCACAACGACAATGCATTTTTTTAAAAAAAACTTGGTAACTAGCGACAGTAGTAGAAACTACTTGTGCATTATTGACAATTAGCCAATAATTGCATGGCCTAACAGACCAACTTATTCCATAGTGCCTACGATCGAACCTAGGCTAAAGGTGTCGGCCCTAATTGGTCGAGCATGGACCTAACTGGTAGTATTAATAATGGAAGACGAGTGGTTGATGAAAGCCTAATTTGTAGAAATTAGTTGCCAGTATGCGTCCTAATCTCTGGAGCTTCTTTCCGGTAATAGATTCATTTTAAAAACGATAAAAGTAACGAGCGAACGTTCGGACCTTGGCAATAGATCCGAACGATGCTCCAGGGCTTCACCTCCTTGTCGCTCGCTTTTATTTTTTTCTCAAAAAAGTGATCCTACCGTTGGATTCGAACCTTCCACCTCTTCAGCGTGCTATCCTCAAGCTAACCACCCGACCTAACACTGTTATGTGCTTAGCTCTGATCTGATTTGATATTCTTTTCTCTGTTTTTCTCGCGTACTTTGATTGAAGTGCAAAAACTATCGTGACGAGCAGGAATCGAATCGTGTACCTCTTAGGTAGATTACTCAGCTAGTGAGCCACCTGACCTACATTCTTTCCCTTGAAATAATGAAACCAAATATGCTATTTAACTGGTTTACTCTTCTACGTTTGCACACAAACAACTTATTTCAGTTTCCCATTTTTTCGCACTTACGTACTATTTTTTACCCGAAACTAGTGAATCAATGAACCAACAACGCTCGTCCATTCACCCCTTTGAATTTTAGAAATTATTTGGTGAATATATTGATTTTGGGAGCTCCGTTGAACATCTTGCTTTGAGTTGCTATTTAATTTCATTGGCTGCTCTCTCGGTTGAGATAATGACGGAGCAGTCGCTCCATTACATGGGCCCGTCGCAGCCATCACCGGCGCGTGTGAAGGAGGAGCTGCTGTCCCCGCGCACGCCACCGCGTGAAGTACGAGCCGACGTCCCCGCTCCGACCTGTGAAGGAGGAGTCGGCCTCGCCCCGGCACAATCATGGCGTCCAGGTCAGACGCCACGTGAAGGAGGAGCCAGCCTCACCCCGGCACCACCGCGACATCTAGATTGGATGTCGGGTCAAGGAGGAGTTGGCGTCCCCGCCACGCAGCCGGTACGGCCGCATGCACACGCCACCGCCACCGTCTCGCCGTCAAGGAGGAGTTTCCGCCCGCGATCAAGAAGGTGCGAGGCCGCTCCCTCCACTACCTCGGAGGAGGCGGGGAGGGGGGGGGAGGTTGATGAAATATACTCCCGGTAACTTTCTTGTGAATAGCATGGTAACTTACACGTCATAGACCTGGCAACTTTTGTACACTAGTCCTAATTACTTTGGCCGGGGGGAGGGGGTTGATGAAATATCCCCTGGTAACTTTTATGTGAATAGCATGGTAACTCACACATTGAGACCTGATAACTTATGTACCTCGGTCTTGATAACTTTGACATGGGGAGGGGGAGGGGTTGATGAAATACCCCCAGGTAACTTTTGCGTGAATAGCATGGTAGTTCACACATCATATACCTGACAACCTTTGTGCATCGGTGCTGATAACTTTGGCGAGGGGGTGATAAAATGTACCCATGGTTACTTTAATGTTAATGGCATGGCAACTCACTAATCGCAGACCTGATAACTTATGTACCCCGGTCCTCGTAACTTTTCCTCCAGTGGGGGAGGGGCAGGGGTGGTTGATGAAATATTCTCCTGGTAACGTTTATGTGAATAGCATGGTAACTCACACATCGCTGACCTGATAACTTATGTACCTCGGTCCTGATAACTTTGGCATGGAGGGGGGGGGGGGGTTGATGAAATATCCCCCGTTAACTTTTTTGTGTGAATCACTTAGTAACTCATCATCGAAGACCTGATAACTTATGTGTCTCGGTCCTGATAACTCGGTCCTGATATACCCCATTTTTATGGCCTGGCAATTTCTATATAAACAAGATGGTAACTTATATACCACAGACGTGGTAACTTATTTAGCATGGGCGTGATAACTTTTGACCCGAAAAAAAGTCGTCGGAACATAACAACATGGGATCTACTTTTGAAGGTCTCATTGCGACAAATCTTTTATGTGAAAATGGTTTTCAATCGGAGCGACGGTTTGAGCTACAAAACATTTTGAAGTTTGAAATAGGGGGAAATCTAGCATGACATCAGCTTTTCGTCTTTTAGTACATATATGCATGTAATTAGAGATATGAGTGCACATGAAAGGAAAATTAGTCATTTTAATGCATGCATGTATATAATTAAAGTGAAGTAAGGATCGTTCTTGCCTATTGCTAAAATACAAACGTTTGGTAGTTATAAAAGTCCTTTTAAAAAATGTATAGCTGTAATTTTTTTCCTAATCAAGGAATCAAACTAAATCTGCAGCTGCGTAGAGCTCTTTAGTAAAACACAATTGCAGTATCGTATGTATATCCAAGGCCTAAGATTAGAAGGCATAACAACAGCATGCTGCACGGAAATGGGAAAAGAAAACCAGTGTCCAGTTGTATATACACTAAGAAGAAGATGCAGACTAATAATAAATCAGTAGAAATCACAAGGCACCGACATTGCTTCTGCTCCACCTCAGGCCCACCCTCCATCGGCTGCAGCTCACAGAGCGCGGACACAGACGTGCAGCCACTCCTCTCTCCCCAGGAAGGCTCCACGTATGACCCCCTCTGCCATGGTGGACAGTGAGGCAGCAGCCTTGCATGCTGCCGATATATCCGTGAGCCAAAAAAAGAAGAAAAAACCCTTCAGATAAGTTGAGAGAACTCATAGCACACAAATATATCCAGATTGGTTTTAACATGGGGAAGAGGGGGAGGGGCTAGGTTCAAAGGGAACTCATCGAGAAGGAGAGGTGCTGGCTGTGGCACACGGTACGTACTGTGTGATGCCCCCTTTCTTTTTTAAAGTTCCCACCCCTCGTTCATGGAGTCACTTAGAGTAATGACTACTGAACAACGACAAGAATATATAACTGCAACACATTGTGTATGCCAATGAGAAGGGATGCTTCAACTTTATGTTGTTAAGAACATTTACTATTTGTACTTATAAGTTATAACTTGTAAAGCTTGCCTACATGTTGTTTAGTATATTTCTTCTTCATCCTGTAGGTATGCGTTATGCAAACTCAAAAAGTTTCAGATGAAACAGGAGTTTCATTAAACAAGGGATGAATCATGACTTGTCATCTGCTTATTGATTCCTATTGATTTTTCTTTCTGAAGAAACTTTATTTCTTTCTTAAGATATATTATTTGTTCATAACTCCTGCATGCATGATGTTACTATACTCAAAGGCAAAGGGCATAACACAGGGATTGTCTTCGTACTGTTTTCATTGGGCAACCAAGAGTCTTACACCACTCTGATCTGTTCTCATCTGAACAAGATAGTCTTGACCATGCAAGCATCAACTTTTATACCCTTAAAAATGTGTGTGTGTGTGGGGGGGGGGGGGGGGGGGTGACCTGCTGCAGCCAACGTGCAGACTTATGTCCATCCTAGCTCGTACAAAGTTTTTAACTAGCCTAGCACTGCAGCGATTAGAACAAGAGACTGGTACATCAAGATCAGTCTTGGCAACAGGCAGGCACGCAGTGCTTTGGACCAGACCAACAACTAGCGCTTCCTCTATTCTACGGACAAAGAGCTGCTGGAGAAAAGTTGCACCCTAGTATCCTCCTAACTGGCCAGTATTAATAATGGAAGATCAGTGGTCGATGAAAGCCTAATTCATAGAAATTAACGTCTGAGCGGCGCAGTGGAGACATGCTAAAAAGCCACAAATTCGTTTTTATATACCTCTGAATTTAAGTATTTCATCATGTAATTTTATACACATGTACATTACATCACTATGTATGTGCTAGTTTTTCAGAATTTTTAAAAACTGACAAGTATATACAAAAATTCAGCCTCGATGGAGCCCGAGCCCTAAAGTAGAATTTCGATAAACATGCCACTACATGTATTCCTCATCAGGCTCTTCTTCATGACCAACTAAATAGCTGCCGCATCTCGGATGTATGAGACCTTCTGCCCGATCTTCACAGCCTTTACAATGAGCTTAAAAAGAAATACAAAGCATTAAAAAATAGCCAACGCAAATAAAAAAAAAAGATGATAATGACCTTCATAGTCAGAGCACAGTGTATTAGCTAGCACAAAAATAGAAGGAAAATATGAAGATACCTTGGTCATTATTCTTTGATAACTTGAAGTCATCCTCCCCCAAAGGCATGCAGAGAAGAACATCTTTCTCATTGACGATGTTAAGACGCAATTCAGCAAAAAACATTGTATGTTCACCATCGAGTCCTTTCACTAAAAAGTTGAAATGCAAATATCTTTTCGCATCATCATCAAGTAATTCGTTTCTTTCTTTCACTTCCACAAATTCAAGTACAGTAGGCTGTAATATAATAGAAACGTATGTCAATATTACAGGCCCACTTCAGATAAATAGTAAATTGCGTTTTAGTTCTGCAGCTGCTAGCTTTAATAATGGGCATGAACCTGTGTTCTCAAATACAAAAGAATAAAAACGTCTCACTATTGTGGGTGGGTCGATTGTATAAACTTAATATGAATCGTAATACAGTACAATAACTAACTAACATGAGTTGGTTTAGATAAGTAGTAAACTACACGTGCATTCTCGAAAACAAAACAGAAGCAGCAATAACAGAGTAATGTAGGCATGGAAGAATAACTATAGAACACTAATTATGCACTGATATGGGTGGTAACCTGCATGTTATTTTGCTTGGTATAGACTTCAAGTGCCATAATCAAACTCTTGCGATCATGCTCGTTGCTTTGCCTAACTTGCTCCTCACAAGCCTTAACACAAGCCGCGTGAAGATCCATGACATTAAATTCTGATTCCCTGGGAGTGGGATCATCCCAAGTCTCCAACCTTGTGTCAAGACTGCATGAGTAAAAAAAAGATAAATGAATAATCAATTAACCATGAGTTGAATTGTTGCAGTTCTAAAAAAATGGTGCAGATAAAAGAAAGTCCGTCTCAGGAAATTCAAAATAGATGTATCCAGGATATTGAACAGTCGTTGTTAAACCAGGTCATATGCTTTATGAAATTGGGAGAGTATCTAAAATTGTAGCTAGAGGAACTATCAGCTCGTCTAAGAGCGAGCTTCGCTTCAACTAAATCTTTTGTACCCTCAGCTTGACTCTTTTTCAGCAATTTGTAATTCGCGATTTAATAACGAAACGT
Organism: Triticum aestivum; assembly: GCF_018294505.1. Classification (NCBI taxonomy): domain Eukaryota; kingdom Viridiplantae; phylum Streptophyta; class Magnoliopsida; order Poales; family Poaceae; genus Triticum; species Triticum aestivum. The sequence continues at coordinate 741,731,225 of NC_057800.1, forward strand.
GCAGTTCTTTTCAGCATTGATTATCTATATATTAGTTCATTTCTATTTCTATATATCTGATGATTAGATTATCCTTTGTTTTTCCTCCTAGAAACTAGTTACTCGTAAAGTATATATAGAGAGAAGAATGATCGGAAGTCTGGTCTTCTGGTTTAAGATTGGATTCGTTTGGATTGGGTGTGCGATCGACTAAGCTTTCTACATCGATCCAAGAAAGGAATACAAAAACAGTTACAACATAAGATAATTAAGATGCTTGATATATGTATACGTACAAGAAGTAACGGTCACCGTCCCAATGTTTGACGAAATAAGACGGTAGATTGTCTTCGTCAAACGGTACATCGTCTTCGTCCCCGGCGGCCCTCCGCTGCTTATCCATATCCTTCATTCATTCATAAATCCATCACAAACATCGAAAAAACAAGGGGGCAAAAGCGAATCACCTGCGACGGTGTAGAGCTTTCAGTGGAGGGGCGGGGGAAGGCGTCCTCGGGGTGAGCGTGCTTGAGGGAGAGCCGAAGGCTGTGCGGGAAGGGGAAGAGAAAGAGGTCGGAGAGGAGGCCCGAGTCCATAGCAAGCTCCGGCGGCTTATTCCTTGATAGAGGCTCAGTTGGGGTGGCCCCGAGTTCGGCCGCCTCGAGGAGATGGCGGAGGGACGACGTGAGGTCAGCGGGAAGCCACGGGCCGGTGGTTAGGGTTCGGCGCGGGGCAAGGGAAAAAGTGACAACCACAGGAATAGGTGGGGTTACTAGGGCACCTATTCCGTCCTTATATATGGGCAAGACACGGACAGAAGTTGTTCTCAAAAAAAGACACGGACATAAGTTTAAAATCCCATGTTTTTTTTAGCAAATTTATTACATAAAATCCCAAGTTTGACACGAAATAGAGTCACAGACTAGGGGAGTACGAACATCCGGCATGCCGGCCCAATAGTCTGCTCGCCTACCGCTTTTCAACCGGACCTCCTCGCTCTCGAAACAGGCTTGCGTCCCGCTTTATATAAGCACCGATCACATACAACCAACCACATACAAACACCTCCTCGCAAAGCTGCATACAAAGATGCTGAACATCGGCTACACCCTATACACCACCAAGCAAACGGAACATAAGAAACGTAGCATCACTTGAGGTAGACGGAACCTGAAAAGTTACAACCTGAAGCCTCATGAGCGCCCCGAATCGTCCCCACCCCAGGAGACTCGGGTGCCCCCAAACCCTAGCCGTCAGGCTCTTGAGGCTGGTCCCTGCCGCGCTTCATGTCTGGCTCTGCCGCGAATACGGCCGCTCCCTTGCGCTTCACGTCCTTGGCCTTTGCTTTCTTCTCTTCTAGGTCGGCAGCTGGGAGATCGAGAAGGGAAAGGCACCGTTCCTCAGCCCTTGCGCACTTGGTCGCCAGGTTGAACAGCTCCAGGGATGTGCACAGCTCCTCATGGATGGCGAGCTCCTCCTTCATCTTGATGTCGCGGACGCCATCGGAGAACGCAGAGATGATGGCCTCGTTCGTCACCTTGAGGATCTTGAGACGGACGTTGTTGAAGCGTTGGATGTACTTCTGGAGGGTTTCCCCTAGTTATTGCTTGACGCGGCGCAGGTCACCCGCGGCCGGTGGGCCGTCGCGAGTGCCCTGGAAGTTGGCGACGAAGCGGTCGCACATCTCGTTCCAGGAAGAGATGGAGCCTGGAGGCAGGTTCAGGAACCACGAGCGTGCGCCATCCTTGAGAGCCATGGGGAACCAATTCGCCATGACTTTCTCGTCGCCATTGGCCACCTCAATCCTCAGCTCGTAGAGCTGTAGGAACTCCGCGGGGTCGGGGGTCCCGTCGTAGCGTGGAGGCAGGTCTGGCTTGAACTTGCCTGGCCATGCGATGCTACGCAGCTCGGGGGTGAAAGCGCAATAGCCCGCGGTAGTGATCGGGACCCTTTGCTGATGTGGAGCCTGGCCTTGTGCTACCTCTTGAGCACTGCGTTGGTTTTCCCTTAAAAAGGAAAGGGTGATCCAGCAAAGTAGCATAAGTATTTCCTTCAGTTTTTGAGAACCAAGGTATCAATCCAGTAGGAGGCCATGCACGAGTCCCTCGCACCTACACAAACAAATAAAATCCTCGCAATCAACGCAATAAAGGGGTTGTCAATCCCTTCACGGTCACTTACGAAAGTGAGATCTGATAAAGATGCAAAGTAAATAAAGCAAAATAAAAACGGTGCAAGAAATAGCTTGTTGATGGAAAATTAATATGATAGAAAATAGACCGGGGGCGCATATGTTTCACTAGTGGCTTCTCTCGAGAGCATAAGTATTACGGTGGGTAAACAAATTACTGTTGAGCAATTGACATAATTGAGCATAGTTATGAGAATATCTAGGTGTGATCATGTATATAGGCATCACGTCTGAGACAAGTAGACCGACTCCTGCCTGCATCTACGACTATTACTCCACACATCAACCGCTATCCAGTATGCATCTAGAGCATTAAGTTCAAAAGAACAGAGTAACGCTTTAAGCAAGATGACATGATGTAGAGGGATAAACTCATGCAATATGATATAAACCCCATCTTGTTATCCTCGATGGCAACAATACAATACGTGCCTTGCTGCCCCTACTGTCACTGGGAAAGGACACCGCAAGACTGAACACAAAGCTAAGCATTTCTCCCATTGCAAGAAAGATCAATCTAGTAGGTCAAACCAAACTAACCGCCAACATAGGACGTCACCGGGCTAAGCCTGGTGGCCGACGGAGGTGGCGGGGGATCCCCTCCATACTCGCGATGGAGGAGGTGGGGCGGATAACATCCCGCGAGGAGGCGCGGCTGATCTAGATCTGGGGGTGAGGTGGCTTGCTCCGGGCAACGGTGTGGTCGTCTGGTGGCAGGCCGGTGGCGGCGGTGTGCAGAGGATGCCGTGGAGGACTGGGCAGATCGGGCCGGGTGCATGCGGTGGTCGGTGGGGCGCGGCGTGGGTAGGCGGGATCTGGCCTGTGGTGGACCGGATTTGGTCACGTGCAGCGGCGGGCTGCAGTGACCCTTCCTCTGTGGTAGTGCAGGGAGCAGCGCTTCGCAGTCTACTGGTGCTCCTCGGAGGTGGTCTGCTCTCTTGGGCGAAAGCCTCTGCTCCTGCCGGAGCCGGCGATGGTGACGCCCGCGGGTACCTCCTTGGAGGCATTGTTGTCATGGTGACTTCCCCTTCGAGGCTCCTGGGGTAACCCATGTTCCTGGTCTGTCCGGAACGGCCGATGGCGGCGCTTTTCGCGTCGCATTCCTTCCTGAAGGCATCAGCTTGGTGTATTGTATGGTGGCTGCTCACTGCGGGTTGAACGGTGGTGGTGGCGCGGCCGGCTTGCGCTGGTGTGCTCGCAGAAGCGATCTGGGTGTAGACTCGGCTCCTTGATGCCCTTCGGCTTCGCCGGCGGTGCCGATGTTGTAATGTAGACTCGGCTGCGTGTGGCTCTTCGTCCGGGTATGGACTCGGTCGCTCGTTGCCTTTCCGCTGCGCCAATAGCCTTGAGGCATCATGGATGGTCTCGGTTGATTGGAGCTCTTCGTCTACGGTGGTGGTGTTCTCGTGTGACTCGGGTTGGTAATGGTTGCTCAAGACCCTCTCATGGTTACCGCTGTGTTGCGGCGAGCTTGGTGCTCTTGGTGTTGTCTCGAATCATTTTTGCTCAAGGATGGCGCAGGATACCTCTCAAACTGCTATTCGTTCCGTCTTTCTGTGGCGGAGCCCCAGTCAAGGTTCGTGTCTGGGATGACACTCGTTGATTGTGGATGCTCCTGAGTTGTGCCATGGGGCCGGTTTGCTCGCCGATTCGTTCGGCTGTTTGCAAAATCCTGGTATTGTGATCTCTCGACGACACCCCACATCTACTTGTGTATCTCATGGTAATGGTCTTATGTCTGCCAGCTAGGCCGTGCCTTGTACGGTTTTGGCCCGGTTTCCCTTATAAACAGGGTCAATTTGTTAAGGTTTTTAAACTGGATCACCACTCTGGCATTTTGGCTACTTTGAGTAATATATTTAGGTGGGGAACCCCCCCCCCCCCCCCCCCGCGGTGATTCTCAAAAAAAATACTTCTGCCTCGTCCGACAATCTGGAAGACGCCCTGAAGGAGCAGGCATCCATGACAGAGATCCTTCGCCAACATCTCCACAAGGTCGAGGTTCGGATGAAGGAACAAGCGGATAGAGACAGAAGTGGGCGCTATTTTGCAATGAGGGATCAGGTTTATCTCAAGGGTACAACCATATCTCTAGAATTCACTGATAGCCAAGCGCAATCAGAATATCCCCCTCAAGTTCTATAGGTCGTATGAAGTGTTGTGTTGGGTGGAAGAAGTCCCGTACCAACTACAACTTCCACCAGGGTCTCAAACCCATGGTGTCATTCATGTGTCGTAGCTGAAGAAGCATGTTCCTCCTCGTGCCATTGTGGAGAAGCAAGACTTCTCTCTGGAGCCACACAAAGATCTCTCTGTGCTTCCGCTAGCAAGTGTCGTGCATACAAGGCTGGTTCAACGAGGTGGACGTGTGGCTCCTCGCCTGAGGATTAGATGGCAAGGCCGTCCCGCCACACGCGACACCTAGGATGAAGATGCGTACTCTCTCCGAGCATGCTTTCCGCTTCTGTCGACTTGGGGGCAAGTCGCCTCTCAAGGGGTGGGGAGTGTCACGACATGGTCCGGCCCAGGACGACGTCCCATGGCCACCAGGCGACGTAGGAGACTAGACCGGGCGTTCTGAGCCCAAGCAAGCGACAAGCATAAATAGGGAGAAGAGCGGCTAGACACGGCAGCGGAGAACAAAACTCATTCCCTTACTTCTTCCCCATTCTCACTATCTAATTTCCATGTATCCCCTTCTTCTTCCTACGAATTGAGATCTTGTAAGCGAGAGCATAACAGACCCCTCGTCTGCCCGCCAAAAATTGGCGTTGACTTGAGTAGGGGCGTGCATTTGGATGAGCTCCAATTAATTGGCTTGCCCCAAGCCCATCCACTTCTTTTTCTAAAGAAAGACTGATGCCGAGCCCGAGATGGGGCTCGAGCCTAGCCCGACTTTGAATTAACAAAGCCATCAACTGGCCAGGGTTACATTGGAACCGAACCATACAACTAAAGAAAGAAAAGAACCGGGGATGCAACCCCACGACGGCCGATACAAGGAGTTGAGGTAAGCTAAGCCGCTACGGACAGAAATGAAAAAGACTACAACTTGAAGACCAAGAGGACAGAAGCTATTGCCCAAACAATGAAGCTCGCCGAAGAGCCTAGCTATAGAACATAAGCATCCCAAGAAGACAAGGCAATGAGAGAGCAAACAAGCCACCAGGAGGAACCAGAACTTGCCAATGCCACCAACTCACATCAGTGCATCCAAGTCGCCGAAGAGGGGACCACTATCCCCTCTTGCCCAGGCTCGTGGGCGTCGATCCGTCGGACAAACATGACCACAAGGAGGAGAGCACGGAGTCCACAGGAGAGAACCGGACTTCGGCGGTGAAGTGTCGCCACTTGAAGAAGAGACCACCGCCACCAGGAGCGCCCCAAGCAAGCAGCCACCTACACACTTCCCCACCTGAAATGGCGCCTTCAAGAAGGTAACGGTGCCGCCATGGCGCCGCCGCCACCCAAGCCGAGGTTGTGGGTTTTCACCTGGGAGCAGGGGAAGTAGGAGGAGGGGAGATGGATCTCAAAGTCGCCTTCGAGAAGGGGAACAACGCCCGGAGCGCCACCGACGAAGAGGTCGCCGCCGGCGGCCAAGGGGTTACCTTGATTCAGAGCTCCCCACCCCACAGCCACGCAGCCGGATCCGGCCGCCAAGAGGTGGAGGAGGCGGCAACACGCGTTAGGGGCGCTGTCTTCAGATCTGGTGCAGGGGTTGCGGGGGACCCGCCGCATGACGCCCATGTCCACCGCCGCCCCGCTACCCACGCAGCCGAGGGGGGAGCGGCCAACAACTCCGGCGAACGCCGCCTATCGTCGGGACGACGCCGCCCACTCCATCTAAGCCGCTCCTCGAAACCCTAGGTCCAATCCCAAGGGAAAAAAAGCGACCAAGAACCTTGCCGCCACCCTCATCGGCGGCCGCTTGGGGATGCCAGCGACTGCCTCCGGCGGAAGCAAGGGGAATAAGCGGAGCGGAGGGGGGTGGCGGCGGACGAGATCCGGTCGCCCCTGGAGGGCGACGCCAAGTCCATACACTTCCCCCATTTGTTGCGCGAACAATATACCCGCAAGAGCTTGGTGGCCGAGTCGTTCGCCAACTTTTTGTCCAGCCGATTGTTGGCTTGGTCACCACATGCACAAACCAAACGAAGCCAAATTTACGGCTTATTCGGTTTGGATGAATTTTTTAGGATTTCTACAGTTTTTTTCCATGGGAATTTTTCTAATGTTGAGCATTCATTTCATAGGAATAGAGGTGTTACATTCCTAAGGGGTGTTCCTATATTGGCTTTAATTCCTAAGGATTCTTAGAATTGTTTGGAAAATCAGTAACTGGTCGCTGCTCGGTTGGCTTGAAAGTAGCGATTAATCGGTGAATCGGCCAATTAACTGGATTAATCAGTCGACCATAAACCAATATATTAAATAGGAACTTGCCAACATATATCTAGTTTTCTTTGAGAGTGGCGTTTTGGCACATGGAGGATATGCTCCTGTTTTATAAAAATGTGTTTTAAACATTTTTTTAAATGTCACAAAATTCTTACAAAATGATTTCCTCGTACATCTCGACATTCTACATGCACACAAACTCGTTTCACGGAAAGTTGACAACTTTTGTGTCACATGTAAAAAAGACAAAATTTAGTGTTAAAAAAGCTTTTCATGAGACATTTTTTTGTCTTTTTTTACACAGCCCTATAAAATCTCGGTTTTTCATGAAACTTGGAATGCGCACATATAATGTTCAGATGTACGCGTGAAATTTGTGTTCAATTTTTTTTGACATTTGAAATATATTTTTCAATGGTAGGAGCATATGCTCCTATGTGCCAAAGTGAATTTCTAGTTTTTTACGGATTATACTCTACTCTCGTGCTCTCAACTATGTAATATACCAAAAGGAGTGAGGGGGGACGGGAGGGGTTACAAGGAAAAAATTTGGGCTTAGTTTGCCCACAAGTTAATGTGTGAACAACGATTAATCCACCTAACAACTGATTAATCGGTCTAACAGGCCAATTAATCGACCTAAAAAGTTAACACGATGAATATGTGCTATTCGATTCGGCCACCCTATGAGTAGCGATTGACTGGCCAACTGATTAATCGGACAAATTCTTGAACATTGAAATAATAACATTTATTGATCAGATATTCTCTGAAGTAAAGAAAATGGCATATGTAGAGGCATGGGAAATATGTAGTGACCAAAAATCAGTTTGGTTTCATGCCTGGGAGGTCGATTATGGAAGCCATTTTCTTTGTACGACAACTTATGGAGAGATACACGGAGCAAAAGAAGGACTTGCATATGGTGTTCATTGACTTGGAGAAGGCCTATGATAAGATACCGTGGAGTGTCACGTGGTGGGCCTTGGACAAATACAAAGTCCCGACAAAGGACATTACCCTCATCAAGGACATGTATGATAATGTTGTGACAAGTGTTCGAACAAGTGATGTCAACACTGATGACTTCCCGAGTAAGATATGACTGCAGCAGGGGTCAGGTTTGAGCCCTTATCTTTTTGCCTTGGTGATGGATGAGGTCACAAGGGATATACACGAAGATATTGAAGGAAATATGCCCTAGAGGCAATAATAAAGTTATTATTTATTTCCTTATATCATGATAAATATTTATTATTCATGCTAGAATTGTATTAACCGGAAACATAATACATGTGTGAATACATAGACAAACATAGTGTCACTAGTATGCCTCTACTTGACTAGCTCGTTAATCAAAGATGGTTATGTTTCCTAACCATGAACAATGAGTTGTTATTTGATTAACGGTATCACATCATTAAGAGAATGATCTGATTGACATGACCCATTCCATTAGCTTAGCACCCGATCATTTAGTATGTTGCTATTGCTTTCTTCATGACTTATACATGTTCCTATAACTATGAGATTATGCAACTCCCGTTTACCGGAGGAACACTTTGGGTACTACCAAACGTCACAACGTAACTGGGTGATTATAAAGGAGTACTACAGGTGTCTCCAATGGTGCATGTTGGGTTGGCATATTTCGAGATTAGGTTTTGTCACTCCGATTGTTGGAGAGGTATCTCTGGGCCCTCTCGGTAATGCACATCATATAAGCCTTGCAAGCATTACAACTAATATGTTAGTTGTGAGATGATGTATTACGGAACGAGTAAAGAGACTTGCAGGTAACGAGATTGAACTAGGTATTGGATACCGACGATCGAATCTCGGGCAAGTAACATACCGATGACAAAGGGAACAACGTATGTTGTTATGCGGTCTGACCGATAAAGATCTTCGTAGAATATGTAGGAGCCAATATGGGCATCCAGGTCCCGCTATTGGTTATTGACCGGAGACGTGTCTCGGTCATGTCTACATTGTTCTCGAACCCGTAGGGTCTGCACGCTTAAGGTTACGATGACCGTTATATTATGAATTTATGCATTTTGATGTACCGAAGGTTGTTCGGAGTCCCGGATGTGATCACGGACATGACGAGGAGTCTCGAAATAGTCGAGGCGTAAAGATTGATATATTGGAAGCCTATGTTTGGATATCGGAAGTGTTCCGGGTGAAATCGGGATTTTACCGAAGTACCGAGAAGGTTACCGGAACCCCCCGGGAGCTAAATGGGCCATGATGGGCCTTAGTGGAAAAGAGAAGAGGCAGCCCTACATGGGCTGTGAGCCTCCCCCTTCCCCTAGTCCTATTAGGACTAGGAGAGGTGGCCGGCCCCCTCTCTCTCTATTCCCCCTCCGCGAATCCTATTCCAACTAGGATTGGGGGGGGGGGGTCCTACTCCCAGAGGAAGTAGGACTCTCCTGGCGCACCCCTTGTGGCCGGCCAGCCTCCCCCCTTGGTCCTTTATATACTGAGGTAGAGGCACCCTAGAACACAGAAGTTGATCCACGTGATCTATTCCTTAGCCGTGTGCGGTGCCCCCAGCCACCATAATCCTCGATAATACTATAGCGGAGTTTAGGCAAAGCCCTGCTGCCGTAGTGCATCAAGATCGTCACCACGCCGTCTTGCTGACAGAACTCTTCCCCGACACTTTGCTGGATCGGAGTCCGGGGATCGTCATCGAGCTGAACGTGTGCTCGAACTCGGAGGTGCCGTAGTTTCGGTGCTTGATCGGTTGGATCGTGAAGACGTACGACTACTTCCTCTACGTTGCGTCAACGCTTCCACAGTCGGTCTGCGTGGGTACGTAGACAACACTCTCCCATCTCGTTGCTATGCATCACATGATCTTGCGTGTGCGTAGGAATTTTTTTGAAATTACTACGAAACTCAACAGTGGCATCCGAGCCTAGGTTATTTATGTTGATGTTATATGCACGAGTAGAACACAAGTGAGTTGTGGATGATATAAGTCATACTGCCTACCAGCATGTCATACTTTGGTTCGGCGGCATTGTTGGATGAGACGACCCGGACCAACCTTACGCGTACGCTTACGCGAGACCGGTTCCCCCGACGTGCTTTGCACACAGGTGGCTTGTGAGCGACTGTCTCTCCAATTTTAGTTGAACCAAGTATGGCTACGCCCGGTCCTTGCGAAGGTTAAAACCGAGTCTATTTGACAAACTATCGTTGTGGTTTTGATGCGTAGGTGAGATTGGTTCTTGCTTAAAGCCCGTAGCAGCCACGTAAAACTTGCAACAACAAAGTAGAGGACGTCTAACTTGTTTTTGCAGGGCATGTTGTGATGTGATATGGTCAAGACATGATGCTGAATTTTATTGTATGAGATGATCATGTTTTGTAACCGAGTTATCGGCAACTGACAGGAGCCATATGGTTGTCGCTTTATTGTATGCAATGAAATCGTGATGTAATGCTTTACTTTATTACTAAGCGGTAGTGATAGTCGTGGAAGCATAAGCTTGGCGAGACGACAACGATGCTACGATGGAGATCAAGGTGTCACGCCGGTGACGATGGTGATCACGATGGTGCTTCGGAGATGGAGATCACAAGCACAAGATGATGATGGCCATATCATACCACTTATATTGATTGCATGTGATGTTTATCCTTTTATGCATCTTATCTTGCTTTGATTGACGGTATCATTATAAGATGATCTCTCACTAAATTATCAAGAAGTGTTCTCCCTGAGTATGCACCGTTGCGAAAGTTCTTCGTGCTGAGACACCACGTGATGATCGGGTGTGATAGGTTCTACGTTCAAATACAACGGGTGCAAAACAGTTGCACACGCGGAATACTCAGGTTATACTTGACGAGCCAAGCATATACAGATATGGCCTCGGAACACGGAGACCGAAAGGTCGAGCGTGAATCATATAGTAGATATGATCAACATAACGATGTTCACCATTGAAAACTACTCCATCTCACGTGATGATCGGTTATGGTTTAGTTGATTTGGATCACGTAATCACTTAGAGGATTAGAGGGATGTCTATCTAAGTGGGAGTTCTTTAATTAATTTGATTAACTGAACTTAAATTTATCATGAAACTTAGTACCTGATTAGTATCTTGCTTGTTTATGTTTGATTGTAGATAGATGGCTCGTGCTGTTGTTCCGTTGAATTTTAATGCGTTCCTTGAGAAAGCAAAGTTGAAAGATGATGGTAGCAATTACACGGACTGGGTACGTAACTTGAGGATTATCCTCATTGCTGCACAGAAGAATTACGTCCTGGAAGCACCGCTGGGTGCCAGGCCTGCTGCAGGAGCAACGCCGGATGTTATGAACGTCTGGCAGAGCAAAGCTGATGACTACTCGATAGTTCAGTGTGCCATGCTTTACGGCTTAGAATCGGGACTTCAACGATGTTTTGAACGTCATGGAGCATATGAGATGTTCCAGGAGTTGAAGTTAATATTTCAAGCAAATGCCCCGATTGAGAGATATGAAGTCTCCAATAAGTTCTATAGCTGCAAGATGGAGGAGAACAGTTCTGTCAGTGAGCATATACTCAAAATGTCTAGGTATAATAATCACTTGATTCAATTGGGAGTTAATATTCCAGATGATTGCGTCATTGACAGAATTCTTCAATCACTGCCACCAAGCTACAAGAGCTTTGTGATGAACTATAATATGCAAGGGATGAACAAGACTATTCCCGAGCTCTTCGCGATGCTGAAAGCTGCGAAGGTAGAAATCAAGAAGGAGCATCAAGTGTTGATGGTCAACAAGACCACTAGTTTCAAGAAAAAGGGCAAAGGGAAGAAGAGGGGGAACTTCAAAAGGAACGGCAAGCAAGTTGCTACTCAAGAGAAGAAACCCAAACCTGGACCTAAGCCTGAAACTGAGTGCTTCTATTGCAAGCAGACTGGTCACTGGAAGCGGAACTGCCCCAAGTATTTGGCGGATAAGAAGGATGGCAAGGTGAACAAAGGTATATGTGATATACATGTTATTGATGTGTACCTTACTAATGCTCGCAGTAGCACCTGGGTATTTGATACTGGTTCTGTTGCTAATATTTGCAACTCGAAACAGGGGCTGCGGATTAAGCGAAGATTGGCTAAGGACGAGGTGATGATGCGCGTGGGAAACGGTTCCAAAGTCGATGTGATCGCGGTCGGCACGCTACCTCTACATCTACCTTCGGGATTAATGTTAGACCTAAATAATTGTTATTTGGTGCCAGCGTTGAGCATGAACATTATATCTGGATCTTGTTTAATGTGATACGGTTATTCATTTAAATCAGAGAATAATGGTTGTTCTATTTATATGAGTAATATCTTTTATGGTCATGCACCCTTGAAGAGTGGTCTATTCTTGTTGAACCTCGATAGTAGTAACACACATATTCATAATGTTGAAGCCAAAAGATGCAGAGTTGATAATGAGAGTGCAACTTATTTGTGGCACTGCCGTTTAGGTCATATCGGTGTAAAGAGCATGAAGAAACTCCATACTGATGGACTTTTGGAACCACTTGATTATGAATCACTTGGTACTTGCGAACCGTGCCTCATGGGCAAGATGACAAAAACACCGTTCTCCGGTACTATGGAGAGAGCAACAGATTTGTTGGAGATCATACATACAGATGTATGTGGTCCAATGAATATTGAGGCTCATGGCGGATATCGTTATTTTCTCACCTTCACAGATGATTTAAGCAGATATGGGTATATCTACTTAATGAAACATAAGTCTGAAACATTTGAAAAGTTCAAAGAATTTCAGAGTGAAGTTGAAAATCATCGTAACAAGAAAATAAAGTTTCTACGATCTGATCGTGGAGGAGAATATTTGAGTTACGAGTTTGGTGTACATTTGAAAAATTGTGGAATAATTTCGCAACTCACGCCACCCGGAACACCTCAGCGTAATGGTGTGTCCGAACATCGTAATCGTACTTCACTAGATATGGTGCGATCTATGATGTCTCTTACTGATTTACCGCTATCATTTTGGGGATACGCTCTAGAGACGGCCGCATTCACGTTAAATAGGGCACCATCAAAATCCGTTGAGACGACGCCTTATGAACTGTGGTTTGGCAAGAAACCAAAGTTGTCGTTTCTGAAAGTTTGGGGCTGCGATGCTTATGTGAAAAAGCTTCAACCTGATAAGCTCGAACCCAAATCGGAGAAATGTGTCTTCATAGGATATCCAAAGGAAACTATTGGATACACCTTCTATCACAGATCCAAAGGCAAGACTTTTGTTGCTAAATTCGGAAACTTTTTAGAGAAGGAGTTTCTCTCGAAAGAAGTGAGTGGGAGGAAAGTAGAACTTGACGAGGTAACTGTACCTGCTCCCTTATTAGAAAGTAGTACATCACAGAAAACTATTTTGGTGACACCTACACCAGTTAGTGAGGAAGCTAATGATAATGATCATGAAACTTCAGATCAAGATACTACTGAACCTCGTAGATCAACCAGAGTGAGATCCGCACCAGAGTGGTATGGTAATCCTATTCTGGAAGTCATGCTACTAGATCATGATGAACCTACGAACTATGAAGAAGCGATGGTGAGCCCAGATTCCGCAAAATGGCTTGAAGCCATGAAATCTGAGATGGGATCCACGCATGAGAACAAAGTATGGACTTTGGTTGACTTGCCCGATGATCGGCAAGCAATTGAGAATAAATGGATCTTCAAGAAGAAGACTGACGCTGACGGAAATATTACTGTCTACAAAGCTCGACTTGTCGCGAAAGGTTTTCGGCAAGTTCAAGGGATTTACTACGATGAGACCTTCTCACCCGTAGCGATGCTTAAAGTCCGTCCGAATCATGTTAGCGATTGCCGCATTTTATGATTATGAAATTTGGCAAATGGATGTCAAAACTGTATTCCTGAATGGATTTCTGGAAGAAGAGTTGTATATGATGCAACCAGAAGGTTTTGTCGATCCAAAAGGAGCTAACAAAGTGTGCAAGCTCCAGCGATCCATTTATGGACTGGTGCAAGCCTCTCGGAGTTGGAATAAACGCTTTGATAGTGTGATCAAAGCATTTGGTTTTATACAGACTTTCGGAGAAGCCTGTATTTACAAGAAAGTGAGTGGGAGCTCTGTAGCATTTCTGATATTATATGTGGATGACATATTACTAATTGGAAATGATATAGAATTTCTGGATAGCATAAAGGGATACTTGAATAAAAGTTTTTCAATGAAAGACCTTGGTGAAGCTGCATCCAAAAGGAGTCTGGATGAAGGAGTTCATATCCGATCTAGGTGTCATACCTAGTGCATCGGGTCCAATGAAAATCTTTTGTGACAATACTGGTGCAATTGCCTTGGCAAAGGAATCCAGATTTCACAAGAGAACCAAGCACGTCAAAAGACGCTTCAATTCCATCCGGGATCTAGTCCAGGTGGGAGACATAGAGATTTGCAAGATACATACGGATCTGAATATTGCAGACCCGTTGACTAAGCCTCTTCCACGAGCAAAATATGATCAGCACCAAAGCTCCATGGGTGTTAGAATCATTACAGTGTAATCTAGATTATTGACTCCAGTGCAAGTGGGAGACTGAAGGAAATATGCCCTAGAGGCAATAATAAAGTTATTATTTATTTCCTTATATCATGATAAATGTTTATTATTCATGCTAGAATTGTATTAACCGGAAACATAATACATGTGTGAATACATAGACAAACATAGTGTCACTAGTATGCCTCTACTTGACTAGCTCATTAATCAAAGATGGTTATGTTTCCTAACCATGAACAATGAGTTGTTATTTGATTAACGGGATCACATCATTAAGAGAATGATCTGATTGACATGACCCATTCCATTAGCTTAGCACCCGATCGTTTAGTATGTTGCTATTGCTTTCTTCATGACTTATACATGTTCCTATAACTATGAGATTATGCAACTCCCGTTTACCGGAGGAACACTTTGGGTACTACCAAACGTCACAACGTAACTGGGTGATTATAAAGGAGTACTACAGGTGTCTCCAATGGTGCATATTGGGTTGGCGTATTTCGAGATTAGGTTTTGTCACTCCGATTGTCGGAGAGGTATCTCTGGGCCCTCTCGGTAATGCACATCAAATAAGCCTTGCAAGCATTACAACTAATATGTTAGTTGTGAGATGATGTATTACGGAACGAGTAAAGAGACTTGCCGGTAACGAGATTGAACTAGGTATTGGATACCGATGATCGAATCTCGGGCAAGTAACATACCGATGACAAAGGGAACACCGTATGTTGTTATGCGGTCTGACCGATAAAGATCTTCGTAGAATATGTAGGAGCCAATATGGGCATCCAGGTCCCGCTATTGGTTATTGACCGGAGACGTGTCTCGGTCATGTCTACATTGTTCTCGAACCCGTAGGGTCCGCACGCTTAAGGTTACGATGACAGTTATATTATGAGTTTATGCATTTTGATGTACCGAAGGTTGTTCGGAGTCCCGGATGTGATCACGGACATGACGAGGAGTCTCAAAATAGTCGAGACGTAAATATTGATATATTGGAAGCCTATGTTTGGATATCGGAAGTGTTCCGGGTGAAATCGGGATTTTACCGGAGTACCGGGAAGGTTACCGGAACCCCCCGGGAGCTAAATGGGCCATGATGGGCCTTAGTGGAAAAGAGAAGAGGCAGCCCTACATGGGCTGTGCGCCTCCCCCTTCCCCTAGTCCTATTAGGACTAGGAGAGGTGGTCGGCCCCC